>NC_071571.1:56196271-56507668 GCF_024509145.1 Vidua macroura | reverse complement strand
CTGCCCAGTTCTTGCTACTAGCGGGCACGTTGCAGCCTGGCGAAGGCAAGAAACCTGGAGAGCTGTCACAGAGCAGAAGGGCAGCTGAGATGCTGAAAAGCAGCAAAGCTGAACTGCCTGCCTCAGCTTCAGCAGTGTGTAATTGACTGAAGGCGAAAAACCAAGCAGCAGAGCAGCGGGCTTCTGTGCGCACTGAAGGCAATTGCAAGAATCCAGCAGCTGCTCCTTGCCAAGCACAGGCAGCTGCCTGGGTTCTTGGTTTTTGACCAACTCACAGTTGCCCTTCTTTTCAGCAGCTGCCACCGTGTTCTCTGCATCTCGGAGCCTCTGGGGAGCAACGAGAATTTCCAAGGTGGGATGCATGAAAACTAAAATAAAAACTCAGGAAGGTTGTCTTGGAACACCTTCCATTGGCATGCCAAGGGTGAATTCAAGAGGCAGGAGAGCGGCAGCCACCGTCCTGCAGCTGTGTGCGAGCTTCGCGCACTAGCCGGCTTCTTCGCGGCTTCGTTCTTCGCCTCTTGCAAGCTACCGCGATCTCCGGCTGCCGGAGGCCAAGAAGCGGCTACTTCGCGCACAGCTCAGTGGAGCGGTAGCGGTGAGCTCCGGAGCGCCGCTTTTGCCGAAAGACGCCGGGAAGCGGCACTTGCTTTCGGCAAGCTGCGGACCTGCGTATTCTGCCTCTCTGCTCGCCTACATCTTAGCGAAAAGCTTTTCGGCTCCAGTTCTCAAGGAGAAAGTGTACCAGCACTGCTCACTTAGCCCGACCTTGCCAGGAAATAAGATTTGCTGCACATTCCAAGGACACTGCATTTTCCTGGGCAAGCTGCAACCTGCTGGCAGATGGCCGTGCTCTCTGCCCACTCCTGCCCAGTTCTTGCTACTAGCGGGCACGTTGCAGCCTGGCGAAGGCAAGAAACCTGGAGAGCTGTCACAGAGCAGAAGGGCAGCTGAGATGCTGAAAAGCAGCCAAGCTGAACTGCCTGCCTCAGCTTCAGCAGTGTGTAATTGACTGAAGGCGAAAAACCAAGCAGCAGAGCAGCGGGCTTCTGTGCGCACTGAAGGCAATTGCAAGAATCCAGCAGCTGCTCCTTGCCAAGCACAGGCAGCTGCCTGGGTTCTTGGTTTTTGACCAACTCACAGTTGCCCTTCTTTTCAGCAGCTGCCACCGTGTTCTCTGCATCTCGGAGCCTCTGGGGAGCAACAAGAATTTCCAAGGTGGGATGCATGAAAACTAAAATAAAAACTCAGGAAGGTTGTCCTGGAACACCTTCCATTGGCATGCCAAGGGTGAATTCAAGAGGCAGGAGAGCAGCAGCCGCCGTCCTTCAGCTGTCTGCGAGCTTCGCACACAAGCTGGCTTCTTCGCGGCTTCGTTCTTCGCCTCTTGCAAGCTACCGCGATCTCCGGCTGCCGGAGGCCAAGAAGCGGCTACTTCGCGCACAGATCACTGGAGCGGCAGCGGTGCGCTCCGGAGCAGGGCTTCTGCCGAAAGACGCCGGGAAGCGGCACTTGCTTTCGGCCAGCTCCGGAGCTGCGTATTCTGCCTGTCGAGTCGCCTACATCTTAGCGAAAAGCTTTTCGGCTCCAGTTCTCAAGGAGAAAGTGTACCAGCAGTGCTCACTTAGCCCGACCTTGCCAGGAAATAAGATTTGCTGCACATTCCAAGGACACTGCATTTTCCTGGGCAAGCTGCAACCTGCTGGCAGATGGCCGTGCTCTCTGCCCACTCCTGCCCAGTTCTTGGTACTAGCGGGCACGTTGCAGCCTGGCGAAGGCAAGAAACCTGGAGAGCTGTCACAGAGCAGAAGGGCAGCTGAGATGCTGAAAAGCAGCAAAGCTGAACAGCCTGCCTCAGCTTCAGCAGTGTGTAATTGACTGAAGGCGAAAAACCAAGCAGCAGGGCAGCGGGCTTCTGTGCGCACTGAAGGCAATTGCAAGAATCCAGCAGCTGCTCCTTGCCAAGCACAGGCAGCTGCCTGGGTTCTTGGTTTTTGACCAACTCACAGTTGCCCTTCTTTTCAGCAGCTGCCACCGTGTTCTCTGCATCTCGGAGCCTCTGGGGAGCAACGAGAATTTCCAAGGTGGGATGCATGAAAACTAAAATAAAAACTCAGGAAGGTTGTCCTGGAACACCTTCCATTGGCATGCCAAGGGTGAATTCAAGAGGCAGGAGAGCGGCAGCCACCGTCCTGCAGCTGTCTGCGAGCTTCGCACACAAGCCGGCTTCTTCGCGGCTTCGTTCTTCGCCTCTTGCAAGCTACCGCGATCTCCGGCTGCCGGAGGCCAAGAAGCGGCTACTTCGCGCACAGATCAGTGGAGCGGTAGCGGTGAGCTCCGGAGCGCCGCTTCTGCCGAAAGACGCCGGGAAGCGGCACTTGCTTTCGGCCAGCTGCGGAGCTCCGTATTCTGCCTCTCTAGTCGCCTACATCTTAGCGAAAAGCTTTTCCGCTCCAGTTCTCAAGGAGAAAGTGTACCAGCAGTGCTCACTTAGCCCGACCTTGCCAGGAAATAAGATTTGCTGCACATTCCAAGGACACTGCATTTTCCTGGGCAAGCTGCAACCTGCTGGCAGATGGCCGTGCTCTCTGCCCACTCCTGCCCAGTTCTTGCTACTAGCGGGCACGTTGCAGCCTGGCGAAGGCAAGAAACCTGGAGAGCTGTCACAGAGCAGAAGGGCAGCTGAGATGCTGAAAAGCAGCAAAGCTGAACTGCCTGCCTCAGCTTCAGCAGTGTGTAATTGACTGAAGGCGAAAAACCAAGCAGCAGGGCAGCGGGCTTCTGTGCGCACTGAAGGCAATTGCAAGAATCCAGCAGCTGCTCCTTGCCAAGCACAGGCAGCTGCCTGGGTTCTTGGTTTTTGACCAACTCACAGTTGCCCTTCTTTTCAGCAGCTGCCACCGTGTTCTCTGCATCTCGGAGCCTCTGGGGAGCAACGAGAATTTCCAAGGTGGGATGCATGAAAACTAAAATAAAAACTCAGGAAAGTTGTCCTGGAACACCTTCCATTGGCATGCCAAGGGTGAATTCAAGAGGCAGGAGAGCGGCAGCCACCGTCCTGCAGCTGTCTGCGAGCTTCGCGCACTAGCCGGCTTCTTCGCGGCTTCGTTCTTCGCCTCTTGCAAGCTACCGCGATCTCCGGCTGCCGGAGGCCAAGAAGCGGCTACTTCGCGCACAGATCAGTGGAGCGGTAGCGGTGAGCTCCGGAGCGCCGCTTTTGCCGAAAGACGCCGGGAAGCGGCACTTGCTTTCGGCCAGCTGCGGACCTGCGTATTCTGCCTCTCTGCTCGCCTACATCTTAGCGAAAAGCTTTTCCGCTCCAGTTCTCAGGGAGAAAGTGTACCAGCAGTGCTCACTTAGCCCGACCTTGCCAGGAAATAAGATTTGCTGCACATTCCAAGGACACTGCATTTTCCTGGGCAAGCTGCAACCTGCTGGCAGACGGCCCTGCTCTCTGCCCACTCCTGCCCAGTTCTTGGAGTATACTAGCGGGCACGTTGCAGCCTGGCGAAGGCAAGAAACCTGGAGAGCTGTCACAGAGCAGAAGGGCAGCTGAGATGCTGAAAAGCAGCAAAGCTGAACTGCCTGCCTCAGCTTCAGCAGTGTGTAATTGACTGAAGGCGAAAAACCAAGCAGCAGAGCAGCGGGCTTCTGTGCGCACTGAAGGCAATTGCAAGAATCCAGCAGCTGCTCCTTGCCAAGCACAGGCAGCTGCCTGGGTTCTTGGTTTTTGACCAACTCACAGTTGCCCTTCTTTTCAGCAGCTGCCACCGTGTTCTCTGCATCTCGGAGCCTCTGGGGAGCAACAAGAATTTCCAAGGTGGGATGCATGACGACTATGTCAAAACCCAGGAAAGTTGTCCTGGAACACCTTCCATTGGCATGCCAAAAGTGAATTCAAGAGGCAGGAGAGCAGCAGCCGCCGTCCTTCAGCTGTCTGCGAGCTTCGCACACAAGCTGGCTTCTTCGCGGCTTCGTTCTTCGCCTCTTGCAAGCTACCGCGATCTCCGGCTGCCGGAGGCCAAGAAGCGGCTACTTCGCGCACAGATCACTGGAGCGGCAGCGGTGCGCTCCGGAGCAGGGCTTCTGCCGAAAGACGCCGGGAAGCGGCACTTGCTTTCGGCCAGCTGCGGAGCTGCGTATTCTGCCTGTCGAGTCGCCTACATCTTAGCGAAAAGCTTTTCGGCTCCAGTTCTCAAGGAGAAAGTGTACCAGCAGTGCTCACTTAGCCCGACCTTGCCAGGAAATAAGATTTGCTGCACATTCCAAGGACACTGCATTTTCCTGGGCAAGCTGCAACCTGCTGGCAGATGGCCGTGCTCTCTGCCCACTCCTGCCCAGTTCTTGGTACTAGCGGGCACGTTGCAGCCTGGCGAAGGCAAGAAACCTGGAGAGCTGTCACAGAGCAGAAGGGCAGCTGAGATGCTGAAAAGCAGCAAAGCTGAACTGCCTGCCTCAGCTTCAGCAGTGTGTAATTGACTGAAGGCGAAAAACCAAGCAGCAGAGCAGCGGGCTTCTGTGCGCACTGAAGGCAATTGCAAGAATCCAGCAGCTGCTCCTTGCCAAGCACAGGCAGCTGCCTGGGTTCTTGGTTTTTGACCAACTCACAGTTGCCCTTCTTTTCAGCAGCTGCCACCGTGTTCTCTGCATCTCGGAGCCTCTGGGGAGCAACAAGAATTTCCAAGGTGGGATGCATGACGATTATGTCAAAACCCAGGAAAGTTGTCCTGGAACACCTTCCATTGGCATGCCAAGGGTGAATTCAAGAGGCAGGAGAGCGGCAGCCACCGTCCTGCAGCAGTCTGCGAGCTTCGCACACAAGCTGGCTTCTTCGCGGCTTCGTTCTTCGCCTCTTGCTAGCTACCGTGATCTCCGGCTGCCGGAGGCCAAGAAGCGGCTACTTCGCGCAGAGATCACAGGAGCGGCAGCGGTGCGCTCCGGAGAGCCGCTTCTGCCGAAAGACGCCGGGAAGCGGCACTTGCTTTCGGCAAGCTGCGGAGCTGCGTATTCTGCCTGTCGAGTCGCCTACATCTTAGCGAAAAGCTTTTCGGCTCCAGTTCTCAAGGAGAAAGTGTACCAGCAGTGCTCACTTAGCCCGACCTTGCCAGGAAATAAGATTTGCTGCACATTCCAAGGACACTGCATTTTCCTGGGCAAGCTGCAACCTGCTGGCAGATGGCCGTGCTCTCTGCCCACTCCTGCCCAGTTCTTGCTACTAGCGGGCACGTTGCAGCCTGGCGAAGGCAAGAAACCTGGAGAGCTGTCACAGAGCAGAAGGGCAGCTGAGATGCTGAAAAGCAGCAAAGCTGAACTGCCTGCCTCAGCTTCAGCAGTGTGTAATTGACTGAAGGCGAAAAACCAAGCAGCAGAGCAGCGGGCTTCTGTGCGCACTGAAGGCAATTGCAAGAATCCAGCAGCTGCTCCTTGCCAAGCACAGGCAGCTGCCTGGGTTCTTGGTTTTTGACCAACTCACAGTTGCCCTTCTTTTCAGCAGCTGCCACCGTGTTCTCTGCATCTCGGAGCCTCTGGGGAGCAACGAGAATTTCCAAGGTGGGATGCATGAAAACTAAAATAAAAACTCAGGAAGGTTGTCTTGGAACACCTTCCATTGGCATGCCAAGGGTGAATTCAAGAGGCAGGAGAGCGGCAGCCACCGTCCTGCAGCTGTGTGCGAGCTTCGCGCACTAGCCGGCTTCTTCGCGGCTTCGTTCTTCGCCTCTTGCAAGCTACCGCGATCTCCGGCTGCCGGAGGCCAAGAAGCGGCTACTTCGCGCACAGCTCAGTGGAGCGGTAGCGGTGAGCTCCGGAGCGCCGCTTTTGCCGAAAGACGCCGGGAAGCGGCACTTGCTTTCGGCAAGCTGCGGAGCTCCGTATTCTGCCTCTCTGCTCGCCTACATCTTAGCGAAAAGCTTTTCGGCTCCAGTTCTCAAGGAGAAAGTGTACCAGCACTGCTCACTTAGCCCGACCTTGCCAGGAAATAAGATTTGCTGCACATTCCAAGGACACTGCATTTTCCTGGGCAAGCTGCAACCTGCTGGCAGATGGCCCTGCTCTCTGCCCACTCCTGCCCAGTTCTTGCTACTAGCGGGCACGTTGCAGCCTGGCGAAGGCAAGAAACCTGGAGAGCTGTCACAGAGCAGAAGGGCAGCTGAGATGCTGAAAAGCAGCAAAGCTGAACTGCCTGCCTCAGCTTCAGCAGTGTGTAATTGACTGAAGGCGAAAAACCAAGCAGCAGAGCAGCGGGCTTCTGTGCGCACTGAAGGCAATTGCAAGAATCCAGCAGCTGCTCCTTGCCAAGCACAGGCAGCTGCCTGGGTTCTTGGTTTTTGACCAACTCACAGTTGCCCTTCTTTTCAGCAGCTGCCACCGTGTTCTCTGCATCTCGGAGCCTCTGGGGAGCAACAAGAATTTCCAAGGTGGGATGCATGAAAACTAAAATAAAAACTCAGGAAGGTTGTCCTGGAACACCTTCCATTGGCATGCCAAGGGTGAATTCAAGAGGCAGGAGAGCGGCAGCCACCGTCCTGCAGCTGTGTGCGAGCTTCGCGCACTATCCGGCTTCTTCGCGGCTTCGTTCTTCGCCTCTTGCAAGCTACCGCGATCTCCGGCTGCCGGAGGCCAAGAAGCGGCTACTTCGCGCACAGATCAGTGGAGCGGTAGCGGTGAGCTCCGGAGCGCCGCTTTTGCCGAAAGACGCCGGGAAGCGGCACTTGCTTTCGGCCACCTGCGGAGCTGCGTATTCTGCCTCTCTGCTCGCCTACATCTTAGCGAAAAGCTTTTCGGCTCCAGTTCTCAAGGAGAAAGTGTACCAGCACTGCTCACTTAGCCCGACCTTGCCAGGAAATAAGATTTGCTGCACATTCCAAGGACACTGCATTTTCCTGGGCAAGCTGCAACCTGCTGGCAGATGGCCCTGCTCTCTGCCCACTCCTGCCCAGTTCTTGCTACTAGCGGGCACGTTGCAGCCTGGCGAAGGCAAGAAACCTGGAGAGCTGTCACAGAGCAGAAGGGCAGCTGAGATGCTGAAAAGCAGCAAAGCTGAACTGCCTGCCTCAGCTTCAGCAGTGTGTAATTGACTGAAGGCGAAAAACCAAGCAGCAGAGCAGCGGGCTTCTGTGCGCACTGAAGGCAAATGCAAGAATCCAGCAGCTGCTCCTTGCCAAGCACAGGCAGCTGCCTGGGTTCTTGGTTTTTGACCAACTCACAGTTGCCCTTCTTTTCAGCAGCTGCCACCGTGTTCTCTGCATCTCGGAGCCTCTGGGGAGCAACGAGAATTTCCAAGGTGGGATGCATGAAAACTAAAATAAAAACTCAGGAAAGTTGTCCTGGAACACCTTCCATTGGCATGCCAAGGGTGAATTCAAGAGGCAGGAGAGCGGCAGCCACCCTCCTGCAGCTGTGTGCGAGCTTCGCACACAAGCCGGCTTCTTCGCGGCTTCGTTCTTCGCCTCTTGCAAGCTACCGCGATCTCCGGCTGCCGGAGGCCAAGAAGCGGCTACTTCGCGCACAGATCAGTGGAGCGGTAGCGGTGAGCTCCGGAGCGCCGCTTTTGCCGAAAGACGCCGGGAAGCGGCACTTGCTTTCGGCCAGCTGCGGAGCTCCGTATTCTGCCTCTCTGCTCGCCTACATCTTAGCGAAAAGCTTTTCCGCTCCAGTTCTCAAGGAGAAAGTGTACCAGCAGTGCTCACTTAGCCCGACCTTGCCAGGAAATAAGATTTGCTGCACATTCCAAGGACACTGCATTTTCCTGGGCAAGCTGCAACCTGCTGGCAGATGGCCCTGCTCTCTGCCCACTCCTGCCCAGTTCTTGCTACTAGCGGGCACGTTGCAGCCTGGCGAAGGCAAGAAACCTGGAGAGCTGTCACAGAGCAGAAGGGCAGCTGAGATGCTGAAAAGCAGCAAAGCTGAACTGCCTGCCTCAGCTTCAGCAGTGTGTAATTGACTGAAGGCGAAAAACCAAGCAGCAGGGCAGCGGGCTTCTGTGCGCACTGAAGGCAATTGCAAGAATCCAGCAGCTGCTCCTTGCCAAGCACAGGCAGCTGCCTGGGTTCTTGGTTTTTGACCAACTCACAGTTGCCCTTCTTTTCAGCAGCTGCCACCGTGTTCTCTGCATCTCGGAGCCTCTGGGGAGCAACAAGAATTTCCAAGGTGGGATGCATGACGACTATGTCAAAACCCAGGAAAGTTGTCCTGGAACACCTTCCATTGGCATGCCAAGGGTGAATTCAAGAGGCAGGAGAGCAGCAGCCGCCGTCCTTCAGCTGTCTGCGAGCTTCGCACACAAGCTGGCTTCTTCGCGGCTTCGTTCTTCGCCTCTTGCAAGCTACCGCGATCTCCGGCTGCCGGAGGCCAAGAAGCGGCTACTTCGCGCACAGATCACTGGAGCGGCAGCGGTGCGCTCCGGAGCAGGGCTTCTGCCGAAAGACGCCGGGAAGCGGCACTTGCTTTCGGCCAGCTCCGGAGCTGCGTATTCTGCCTGTCGAGTCGCCTACATCTTAGCGAAAAGCTTTTCGGCTCCAGTTCTCAAGGAGAAAGTGTACCAGCAGTGCTCACTTAGCCCGACCTTGCCAGGAAATAAGATTTGCTGCACATTCCAAGGACACTGCATTTTCCTGGGCAAGCTGCAACCTGCTGGCAGATGGCCGTGCTCTCTGCCCACTCCTGCCCAGTTCTTGCTACTAGCGGGCACGTTGCAGCCTGGCGAAGGCAAGAAACCTGGAGAGCTGTCACAGAGCAGAAGGGCAGCTGAGATGCTGAAAAGCAGCAAAGCTGAACAGCCTGCCTCAGCTTCAGCAGTGTGTAATTGACTGAAGGCGAAAAACCAAGCAGCAGGGCAGCGGGCTTCTGTGCGCACTGAAGGCAATTGCAAGAATCCAGCAGCTGCTCCTTGCCAAGCACAGGCAGCTGCCTGGGTTCTTGGTTTTTGACCAACTCACAGTTGCCCTTCTTTTCAGCAGCTGCCACCGTGTTCTCTGCATCTCGGAGCCTCTGGGGAGCAACGAGAATTTCCAAGGTGGGATGCATGAAAACTAAAATAAAAACTCAGGAAGGTTGTCCTGGAACACCTTCCATTGGCATGCCAAGGGTGAATTCAAGAGGCAGGAGAGCGGCAGCCACCGTCCTGCAGCTGTCTGCGAGCTTCGCACACAAGCCGGCTTCTTCGCGGCTTCGTTCTTCGCCTCTTGCAAGCTACCGCGATCTCCGGCTGCCGGAGGCCAAGAAGCGGCTACTTCGCGCACAGATCAGTGGAGCGGTAGCGGTGAGCTCCGGAGCGCCGCTTCTGCCGAAAGACGCCGGGAAGCGGCACTTGCTTTCGGCCAGCTGCGGAGCTCCGTATTCTGCCTCTCTAGTCGCCTACATCTTAGCGAAAAGCTTTTCCGCTCCAGTTCTCAAGGAGAAAGTGTACCAGCAGTGCTCACTTAGCCCGACCTTGCCAGGAAATAAGATTTGCTGCACATTCCAAGGACACTGCATTTTCCTGGGCAAGCTGCAACCTGCTGGCAGATGGCCGTGCTCTCTGCCCACTCCTGCCCAGTTCTTGCTACTAGCGGGCACGTTGCAGCCTGGCGAAGGCAAGAAACCTGGAGAGCTGTCACAGAGCAGAAGGGCAGCTGAGATGCTGAAAAGCAGCAAAGCTGAACTGCCTGCCTCAGCTTCAGCAGTGTGTAATTGACTGAAGGCGAAAAACCAAGCAGCAGGGCAGCGGGCTTCTGTGCGCACTGAAGGCAATTGCAAGAATCCAGCAGCTGCTCCTTGCCAAGCACAGGCAGCTGCCTGGGTTCTTGGTTTTTGACCAACTCACAGTTGCCCTTCTTTTCAGCAGCTGCCACCGTGTTCTCTGCATCTCGGAGCCTCTGGGGAGCAACGAGAATTTCCAAGGTGGGATGCATGAAAACTAAAATAAAAACTCAGGAAAGTTGTCCTGGAACACCTTCCATTGGCATGCCAAGGGTGAATTCAAGAGGCAGGAGAGCGGCAGCCACCGTCCTGCAGCTGTCTGCGAGCTTCGCGCACTAGCCGGCTTCTTCGCGGCTTCGTTCTTCGCCTCTTGCAAGCTACCGCGATCTCCGGCTGCCGGAGGCCAAGAAGCGGCTACTTCGCGCACAGATCAGTGGAGCGGTAGCGGTGAGCTCCGGAGCGCCGCTTTTGCCGAAAGACGCCGGGAAGCGGCACTTGCTTTCGGCCAGCTGCGGACCTGCGTATTCTGCCTCTCTGCTCGCCTACATCTTAGCGAAAAGCTTTTCCGCTCCAGTTCTCAGGGAGAAAGTATACCAGCACTGCTCACTTAGCCCGACCTTGCCAGGAAATAAGATTTGCTGCACATTCCAAGGACACTGCATTTTCCTGGGCAAGCTGCAACCTGCTGGCAGACGGCCCTGCTCTCTGCCCACTCCTGCCCAGTACTTAGAGTATACTAGCGGGCACGTTGCAGCCTGGCGAAGGCAAGAAACCTGGAGAGCTGTCACAGAGCAGAAGGGCAGCTGAGATGCTGAAAAGCAGCAAAGCTGAACTGCCTGCCTCAGCTTCAGCAGTGTGTAATTGACTGAAGGCGAAAAACCAAGCAGCAGAGCAGCGGGCTTCTGTGCGCACTGAAGGCAATTGCAAGAATCCAGCAGCTGCTCCTTGCCAAGCACAGGCAGCTGCCTGGGTTCTTGGTTTTTGACCAACTCACAGTTGCCCTTCTTTTCAGCAGCTGCCACCGTGTTCTCTGCATCTCGGAGCCTCTGGGGAGCAACAAGAATTTCCAAGGTGGGATGCATGACGACTATGTCAAAACCCAGGAAAGTTGTCCTGGAACACCTTCCATTGGCATGCCAAAAGTGAATTCAAGAGGCAGGAGAGCAGCAGCCGCCGTCCTTCAGCTGTCTGCGAGCTTCGCACACAAGCTGGCTTCTTCGCGGCTTCGTTCTTCGCCTCTTGCAAGCTACCGCGATCTCCGGCTGCCGGAGGCCAAGAAGCGGCTACTTCGCGCACAGATCACTGGAGCGGCAGCGGTGCGCTCCGGAGCAGGGCTTCTGCCGAAAGACGCCGGGAAGCGGCACTTGCTTTCGGCCAGCTGCGGAGCTGCGTATTCTGCCTGTCGAGTCGCCTACATCTTAGCGAAAAGCTTTTCGGCTCCAGTTCTCAAGGAGAAAGTGTACCAGCACTGCTCACTTAGCCCGACCTTGCCAGGAAATAAGATTTGCTGCACATTCCAAGGACACTGCATTTTCCTGGGCAAGCTGCAACCTGCTGGCAGATGGCCCTGCTCTCTGCCCACTCCTGCCCAGTTCTTGCTACTAGCGGGCACGTTGCAGCCTGGCGAAGGCAAGAAACCTGGAGAGCTGTCACAGAGCAGAAGGGCAGCTGAGATGCTGAAAAGCAGCAAAGCTGAACTGCCTGCCTCAGCTTCAGCAGTGTGTAATTGACTGAAGGCGAAAAACCAAGCAGCAGAGCAGCGGGCTTCTGTGCGCACTGAAGGCAATTGCAAGAATCCAGCAGCTGCTCCTTGCCAAGCACAGGCAGCTGCCTGGGTTCTTGGTTTTTGACCAACTCACAGTTGCCCTTCTTTTCAGCAGCTGCCACCGTGTTCTCTGCATCTCGGAGCCTCTGGGGAGCAACAAGAATTTCCAAGGTGGGATGCATGACGATTATGTCAAAACCCAGGAAAGTTGTCCTGGAACACCTTCCATTGGCATGCCAAGGGTGAATTCAAGAGGCAGGAGAGCGGCAGCCACCGTCCTGCAGCAGTCTGCGAGCTTCGCACACAAGCTGGCTTCTTCGCGGCTTCGTTCTTCGCCTCTTGCTAGCTACCGTGATCTCCGGCTGCCGGAGGCCAAGAAGCGGCTACTTCGCGCACAGATCACAGGAGCGGCAGCGGTGCGCTCCGGAGAGCCGCTTCTGCCGAAAGACGCCGGGAAGCGGCACTTGCTTTCGGCAAGCTCCGGAGCTGCGTATTCTGCCTGTCGAGTCGCCTACATCTTAGCGAAAAGCTTTTCCGCTCCAGTTCTCAAGGAGAAAGTGTACCAGCAGTGCTCACTTAGCCCGACCTTGCCAGGAAATAAGATTTGCTGCACATTCCAAGGACACTGCATTTTCCTGGGCAAGCTGCAACCTGCTGGCAGATGGCCCTGCTCTCTGCCCACTCCTGCCCAGTTCTTGCTACTAGCGGGCACGTTGCAGCCTGGCGAAGGCAAGAAACCTGGAGAGCTGTCACAGAGCAGAAGGGCAGCTGAGATGCTGAAAAGCAGCAAAGCTGAACTGCCTGCCTCAGCTTCAGCAGTGTGTAATTGACTGAAGGCGAAAAACCAAGCAGCAGAGCAGCGGGCTTCTGTGCGCACTGAAGGCAATTGCAAGAATCCAGCAGCTGCTCCTTGCCAAGCACAGGCAGCTGCCTGGGTTCTTGGTTTTTGACCAACTCACAGTTGCCCTTCTTTTCAGCAGCTGCCACCGTGTTCTCTGCATCTCGGAGCCTCTGGGGAGCAACGAGAATTTCCAAGGTGGGATGCATGAAAACTAAAATAAAAACTCAGGAAGGTTGTCTTGGAACACCTTCCATTGGCATGCCAAGGGTGAATTCAAGAGGCAGGAGAGCGGCAGCCACCGTCCTGCAGCTGTGTGCGAGCTTCGCGCACTAGCCGGCTTCTTCGCGGCTTCGTTCTTCGCCTCTTGCAAGCTACCGCGATCTCCGGCTGCCGGAGGCCAAGAAGCGGCTACTTCGCGCACAGCTCAGTGGAGCGGTAGCGGTGAGCTCCGGAGCGCCGCTTTTGCCGAAAGACGCCGGGAAGCGGCACTTGCTTTCGGCAAGCTGCGGACCTGCGTATTCTGCCTCTCTGCTCGCCTACATCTTAGCGAAAAGCTTTTCGGCTCCAGTTCTCAAGGAGAAAGTGTACCAGCACTGCTCACTTAGCCCGACCTTGCCAGGAAATAAGATTTGCTGCACATTCCAAGGACACTGCATTTTCCTGGGCAAGCTGCAACCTGCTGGCAGATGGCCCTGCTCTCTGCCCACTCCTGCCCAGTTCTTGCTACTAGCGGGCACGTTGCAGCCTGGCGAAGGCAAGAAACCTGGAGAGCTGTCACAGAGCAGAAGGGCAGCTGAGATGCTGAAAAGCAGCAAAGCTGAACTGCCTGCCTCAGCTTCAGCAGTGTGTAATTGACTGAAGGCGAAAAACCAAGCAGCAGAGCAGCGGGCTTCTGTGCGCACTGAAGGCAATTGCAAGAATCCAGCAGCTGCTCCTTGCCAAGCACAGGCAGCTGCCTGGGTTCTTGGTTTTTGACCAACTCACAGTTGCCCTTCTTTTCAGCAGCTGCCACCGTGTTCTCTGCATCTCGGAGCCTCTGGGGAGCAACAAGAATTTCCAAGGTGGGATGCATGAAAACTAAAATAAAAACTCAGGAAGGTTGTCCTGGAACACCTTCCATTGGCATGCCAAGGGTGAATTCAAGAGGCAGGAGAGCGGCAGCCACCGTCCTGCAGCTGTGTGCGAGCTTCGCGCACTATCCGGCTTCTTCGCGGCTTCGTTCTTCGCCTCTTGCAAGCTACCGCGATCTCCGGCTGCCGGAGGCCAAGAAGCGGCTACTTCGCGCACAGATCAGTGGAGCGGTAGCGGTGAGCTCCGGAGCGCCGCTTTTGCCGAAAGACGCCGGGAAGCGGCACTTGCTTTCGGCCACCTGCGGAGCTGCGTATTCTGCCTCTCTGCTCGCCTACATCTTAGCGAAAAGCTTTTCCGCTCCAGTTCTCAAGGAGAAAGTGTACCAGCAGTGCTCACTTAGCCCGACCTTGCCAGGAAATAAGATTTGCTGCACATTCCAAGGACACTGCATTTTCCTGGGCAAGCTGCAACCTGCTGGCAGATGGCCGTGCTCTCTGCCCACTCCTGCCCAGTTCTTGCTACTAGCGGGCACGTTGCAGCCTGGCGAAGGCAAGAAACCTGGAGAGCTGTCACAGAGCAGAAGGGCAGCTGAGATGCTGAAAAGCAGCAAAGCTGAACTGCCTGCCTCAGCTTCAGCAGTGTGTAATTGACTGAAGGCGAAAAACCAAGCAGCAGAGCAGCGGGCTTCTGTGCGCACTGAAGGCAAATGCAAGAATCCAGCAGCTGCTCCTTGCCAAGCACAGGCAGCTGCCTGGGTTCTTGGTTTTTGACCAACTCACAGTTGCCCTTCTTTTCAGCAGCTGCCACCGTGTTCTCTGCATCTCGGAGCCTCTGGGGAGCAACGAGAATTTCCAAGGTGGGATGCATGAAAACTAAAATAAAAACTCAGGAAAGTTGTCCTGGAACACCTTCCATTGGCATGCCAAGGGTGAATTCAAGAGGCAGGAGAGCGGCAGCCACCGTCCTGCAGCTGTGTGCGAGCTTCGCACACAAGCCGGCTTCTTCGCGGCTTCGTTCTTCGCCTCTTGCAAGCTACCGCGATCTCCGGCTGCCGGAGGCCAAGAAGCGGCTACTTCGCGCACAGCTCAGTGGAGCGGTAGCGGTGAGCTCCGGAGCGCCGCTTTTGCCGAAAGACGCCGGGAAGCGGCACTTGCTTTCGGCCAGCTGCGGAGCTCCGTATTCTGCCTCTCTGCTCGCCTACATCTTAGCGAAAAGCTTTTCCGCTCCAGTTCTCAAGGAGAAAGTGTACCAGCAGTGCTCACTTAGCCCGACCTTGCCAGGAAATAAGATTTGCTGCACATTCCAAGGACACTGCATTTTCCTGGGCAAGCTGCAACCTGCTGGCAGATGGCCCTGCTCTCTGCCCACTCCTGCCCAGTTCTTGCTACTAGCGGGCACGTTGCAGCCTGGCGAAGGCAAGAAACCTGGAGAGCTGTCACAGAGCAGAAGGGCAGCTGAGATGCTGAAAAGCAGCAAAGCTGAACTGCCTGCCTCAGCTTCAGCAGTGTGTAATTGACTGAAGGCGAAAAACCAAGCAGCAGGGCAGCGGGCTTCTGTGCGCACTGAAGGCAATTGCAAGAATCCAGCAGCTGCTCCTTGCCAAGCACAGGCAGCTGCCTGGGTTCTTGGTTTTTGACCAACTCACAGTTGCCCTTCTTTTCAGCAGCTGCCACCGTGTTCTCTGCATCTCGGAGCCTCTGGGGAGCAACAAGAATTTCCAAGGTGGGATGCATGACGACTATGTCAAAACCCAGGAAAGTTGTCCTGGAACACCTTCCATTGGCATGCCAAGGGTGAATTCAAGAGGCAGGAGAGCAGCAGCCGCCGTCCTTCAGCTGTCTGCGAGCTTCGCACACAAGCTGGCTTCTTCGCGGCTTCGTTCTTCGCCTCTTGCAAGCTACCGCGATCTCCGGCTGCCGGAGGCCAAGAAGCGGCTACTTCGCGCACAGATCACTGGAGCGGCAGCGGTCCACTCCGGAGCAGGGCTTCTGCCGAAAGACGCCGGGAAGCGGCACTTGCTTTCGGCCAGCTCCGGAGCTGCGTATTCTGCCTGCCGAGTCGCCTACATCTTAGCGAAAAGCTTTTCGGCTCCAGTTCTCAAGGAGAAAGTGTACCAGCAGTGCTCACTTAGCCCGACCTTGCCAGGAAATAAGATTTGCTGCACATTCCAAGGACACTGCATTTTCCTGGGCAAGCTGCAACCTGCTGGCAGATGGCCGTGCTCTCTGCCCACTCCTGCCCAGTTCTTGCTACTAGCGGGCACGTTGCAGCCTGGCGAAGGCAAGAAACCTGGAGAGCTGTCACAGAGCAGAAGGGCAGCTGAGATGCTGAAAAGCAGCAAAGCT
Organism: Vidua macroura; assembly: GCF_024509145.1. NCBI lineage: Eukaryota > Metazoa > Chordata > Aves > Passeriformes > Viduidae > Vidua > Vidua macroura. The sequence goes on along the minus strand of NC_071571.1, from coordinate 56,491,968 downwards.
GAACAGCCTGCCTCAGCTTCAGCAGTGTGTAATTGACTGAAGGCGAAAAACCAAGCAGCAGGGCAGCGGGCTTCTGTGCGCACTGAAGGCAATTGCAAGAATCCAGCAGCTGCTCCTTGCCAAGCACAGGCAGCTGCCTGGGTTCTTGGTTTTTGACCAACTCACAGTTGCCCTTCTTTTCAGCAGCTGCCACCGTGTTCTCTGCATCTCGGAGCCTCTGGGGAGCAACGAGAATTTCCAAGGTGGGATGCATGAAAACTAAAATAAAAACTCAGGAAGGTTGTCCTGGAACACCTTCCATTGGCATGCCAAGGGTGAATTCAAGAGGCAGGAGAGCGGCAGCCACCGTCCTGCAGCTGTCTGCGAGCTTCGCACACAAGCCGGCTTCTTCGCGGCTTCGTTCTTCGCCTCTTGCAAGCTACCGCGATCTCCGGTTGCCGGAGGCCAAGAAGCCGCTACTTCGCGCAGAGATCACTGGAGCGGCAGCGGTGCGCTCCGGAGCAGGGCTTCTGCCGAAAGACGCCGGGAAGCGGCATTTGCTTTCGGCCAGCTGCGGAGCTGCGTATTCTGACTCTCTGCTCGCCTACATCTTAGCGAAAAGCTTTTCGGCTCCAGTTCTCAAGGAGAAAGTGTACCAGCAGTGCTCACTTAGCCCGACCTTGCCAGGAAATAAGATTTGCTGCACATTCCAAGGACACTGCATTTTCCTGGGCAAGCTGCAACCTGCTGGCAGATGGCCGTGCTCTCTGCCCACTCCTGCCCAGTTCTTGCTACTAGCGGGCACGTTGCAGCCTGGCGAAGGCAAGAAACCTGGAGAGCTGTCACAGAGCAGAAGGGCAGCTGAGATGCTGAAAAGCAGCAAAGCTGAACTGCCTGCCTCAGCTTCAGCAGTGTGTAATTGACTGAAGGCGAAAAACCAAGCAGCAGGGCAGCGGGCTTCTGTGCGCACTGAAGGCAAATGCAAGAATCCAGCAGCTGCTCCTTGCCAAGCACAGGCAGCTGCCTGGGTTCTTGGTTTTTGACCAACTCACAGTTGCCCTTCTTTTCAGCAGCTGCCACCGTGTTCTCTGCATCTCGGAGCCTCTGGGGAGCAACGAGAATTTCCAAGGTGGGATGCATGAAAACTAAAATAAAAACTCAGGAAAGTTGTCCTGGAACACCTTCCATTGGCATGCCAAGGGTGAATTCAAGAGGCAGGAGAGCGGCAGCCACCGTCCTGCAGCTGTGTGCGAGCTTCGCACACAAGCCGGCTTCTTCGCGGCTTCGTTCTTCGCCTCTTGCAAGCTACCGCGATCTCCGGCTGCCGGAGGCCAAGAAGCGGCTACTTCGCGCACAGATCAGTGGAGCGGTAGCGGTGAGCTCCGGAGCGCCGCTTTTGCCGAAAGACGCCGGGAAGCGGCACTTGCTTTCGGCCAGCTGCGGAGCTCCGTATTCTGCCTCTCTGCTCGCCTACATCTTAGCGAAAAGCTTTTCCGCTCCAGTTCTCAAGGAGAAAGTGTACCAGCAGTGCTCACTTAGCCCGACCTTGCCAGGAAATAAGATTTGCTGCACATTCCAAGGACACTGCATTTTCCTGGGCAAGCTGCAACCTGCTGGCAGATGGCCGTGCTCTCTGCCCACTCCTGCCCAGTTCTTGCTACTAGCGGGCACGTTGCAGCCTGGCGAAGGCAAGAAACCTGGAGAGCTGTCACAGAGCAGAAGGGCAGCTGAGATGCTGAAAAGCAGCAAAGCTGAACTGCCTGCCTCAGCTTCAGCAGTGTGTAATTGACTGAAGGCGAAAAACCAAGCAGCAGAGCAGCGGGCTTCTGTGCGCACTGAAGGCAAATGCAAGAATCCAGCAGCTGCTCCTTGCCAAGCACAGGCAGCTGCCTGGGTTCTTGGTTTTTGACCAACTCACAGTTGCCCTTCTTTTCAGCAGCTGCCACCGTGTTCTCTGCATCTCGGAGCCTCTGGGGAGCAACGAGAATTTCCAAGGTGGGATGCATGAAAACTAAAATAAAAACTCAGGAAAGTTGTCCTGGAACACCTTCCATTGGCATGCCAAGGGTGAATTCAAGAGGCAGGAGAGCGGCAGCCACCGTCCTGCAGCTGTGTGCGAGCTTCGCACACAAGCCGGCTTCTTCGCGGCTTCGTTCTTCGCCTCTTGCAAGCTACCGCGATCTCCGGCTGCCGGAGGCCAAGAAGCGGCTACTTCGCGCACAGCTCAGTGGAGCGGTAGCGGTGAGCTCCGGAGCGCCGCTTTTGCCGAAAGACGCCGGGAAGCGGCACTTGCTTTCGGCCAGCTGCGGAGCTCCGTATTCTGCCTCTCTGCTCGCCTACATCTTAGCGAAAAGCTTTTCCGCTCCAGTTCTCAAGGAGAAAGTGTACCAGCAGTGCTCACTTAGCCCGACCTTGCCAGGAAATAAGATTTGCTGCACATTCCAAGGACACTGCATTTTCCTGGGCAAGCTGCAACCTGCTGGCAGATGGCCCTGCTCTCTGCCCACTCCTGCCCAGTTCTTGCTACTAGCGGGCACGTTGCAGCCTGGCGAAGGCAAGAAACCTGGAGAGCTGTCACAGAGCAGAAGGGCAGCTGAGATGCTGAAAAGCAGCAAAGCTGAACTGCCTGCCTCAGCTTCAGCAGTGTGTAATTGACTGAAGGCGAAAAACCAAGCAGCAGGGCAGCGGGCTTCTGTGCGCACTGAAGGCAATTGCAAGAATCCAGCAGCTGCTCCTTGCCAAGCACAGGCAGCTGCCTGGGTTCTTGGTTTTTGACCAACTCACAGTTGCCCTTCTTTTCAGCAGCTGCCACCGTGTTCTCTGCATCTCGGAGCCTCTGGGGAGCAACAAGAATTTCCAAGGTGGGATGCATGACGACTATGTCAAAACCCAGGAAAGTTGTCCTGGAACACCTTCCATTGGCATGCCAAGGGTGAATTCAAGAGGCAGGAGAGCAGCAGCCGCCGTCCTTCAGCTGTCTGCGAGCTTCGCACACAAGCTGGCTTCTTCGCGGCTTCGTTCTTCGCCTCTTGCAAGCTACCGCGATCTCCGGCTGCCGGAGGCCAAGAAGCGGCTACTTCGCGCACAGATCACTGGAGCGGCAGCGGTCCACTCCGGAGCAGGGCTTCTGCCGAAAGACGCCGGGAAGCGGCACTTGCTTTCGGCCAGCTCCGGAGCTGCGTATTCTGCCTGCCGAGTCGCCTACATCTTAGCGAAAAGCTTTTCGGCTCCAGTTCTCAAGGAGAAAGTGTACCAGCAGTGCTCACTTAGCCCGACCTTGCCAGGAAATAAGATTTGCTGCACATTCCAAGGACACTGCATTTTCCTGGGCAAGCTGCAACCTGCTGGCAGATGGCCGTGCTCTCTGCCCACTCCTGCCCAGTTCTTGCTACTAGCGGGCACGTTGCAGCCTGGCGAAGGCAAGAAACCTGGAGAGCTGTCACAGAGCAGAAGGGCAGCTGAGATGCTGAAAAGCAGCAAAGCTGAACAGCCTGCCTCAGCTTCAGCAGTGTGTAATTGACTGAAGGCGAAAAACCAAGCAGCAGGGCAGCGGGCTTCTGTGCGCACTGAAGGCAATTGCAAGAATCCAGCAGCTGCTCCTTGCCAAGCACAGGCAGCTGCCTGGGTTCTTGGTTTTTGACCAACTCACAGTTGCCCTTCTTTTCAGCAGCTGCCACCGTGTTCTCTGCATCTCGGAGCCTCTGGGGAGCAACGAGAATTTCCAAGGTGGGATGCATGAAAACTAAAATAAAAACTCAGGAAGGTTGTCCTGGAACACCTTCCATTGGCATGCCAAGGGTGAATTCAAGAGGCAGGAGAGCGGCAGCCACCGTCCTGCAGCTGTCTGCGAGCTTCGCACACAAGCCGGCTTCTTCGCGGCTTCGTTCTTCGCCTCTTGCAAGCTACCGCGATCTCCGGTTGCCGGAGGCCAAGAAGCCGCTACTTCGCGCAGAGATCACTGGAGCGGCAGCGGTGCGCTCCGGAGCAGGGCTTCTGCCGAAAGACGCCGGGAAGCGGCATTTGCTTTCGGCCAGCTGCGGAGCTGCGTATTCTGACTCTCTGCTCGCCTACATCTTAGCGAAAAGCTTTTCGGCTCCAGTTCTCAAGGAGAAAGTGTACCAGCAGTGCTCACTTAGCCCGACCTTGCCAGGAAATAAGATTTGCTGCACATTCCAAGGACACTGCATTTTCCTGGGCAAGCTGCAACCTGCTGGCAGATGGCCGTGCTCTCTGCCCACTCCTGCCCAGTTCTTGCTACTAGCGGGCACGTTGCAGCCTGGCGAAGGCAAGAAACCTGGAGAGCTGTCACAGAGCAGAAGGGCAGCTGAGATGCTGAAAAGCAGCAAAGCTGAACTGCCTGCCTCAGCTTCAGCAGTGTGTAATTGACTGAAGGCGAAAAACCAAGCAGCAGGGCAGCGGGCTTCTGTGCGCACTGAAGGCAAATGCAAGAATCCAGCAGCTGCTCCTTGCCAAGCACAGGCAGCTGCCTGGGTTCTTGGTTTTTGACCAACTCACAGTTGCCCTTCTTTTCAGCAGCTGCCACCGTGTTCTCTGCATCTCGGAGCCTCTGGGGAGCAACGAGAATTTCCAAGGTGGGATGCATGAAAACTAAAATAAAAACTCAGGAAAGTTGTCCTGGAACACCTTCCATTGGCATGCCAAGGGTGAATTCAAGAGGCAGGAGAGCGGCAGCCACCGTCCTGCAGCTGTGTGCGAGCTTCGCACACAAGCCGGCTTCTTCGCGGCTTCGTTCTTCGCCTCTTGCAAGCTACCGCGATCTCCGGCTGCCGGAGGCCAAGAAGCGGCTACTTCGCGCACAGATCAGTGGAGCGGTAGCGGTGAGCTCCGGAGCGCCGCTTTTGCCGAAAGACGCCGGGAAGCGGCACTTGCTTTCGGCCAGCTGCGGAGCTCCGTATTCTGCCTCTCTGCTCGCCTACATCTTAGCGAAAAGCTTTTCGGCTCCAGTTCTCAAGGAGAAAGTGTACCAGCAGTGCTCACTTAGCCCGACCTTGCCAGGAAATAAGATTTGCTGCACATTCCAAGGACACTGCATTTTCCTGGGCAAGCTGCAACCTGCTGGCAGATGGCCGTGCTCTCTGCCCACTCCTGCCCAGTTCTTGCTACTAGCGGGCACGTTGCAGCCTGGCGAAGGCAAGAAACCTGGAGAGCTGTCACAGAGCAGAAGGGCAGCTGAGATGCTGAAAAGCAGCAAAGCTGAACTGCCTGCCTCAGCTTCAGCAGTGTGTAATTGACTGAAGGCGAAAAACCAAGCAGCAGGGCAGCGGGCTTCTGTGCGCACTGAAGGCAATTGCAAGAATCCAGCAGCTGCTCCTTGCCAAGCACAGGCAGCTGCCTGGGTTCTTGGTTTTTGACCAACTCACAGTTGCCCTTCTTTTCAGCAGCTGCCACCGTGTTCTCTGCATCTCGGAGCCTCTGGGGAGCAACGAGAATTTCCAAGGTGGGATGCATGAAAACTAAAATAAAAACTCAGGAAGTTTGTCCTGGAACACCTTCCATTGGCATGCCAAGGGTGAATTCAAGAGGCAGGAGAGCGGCAGCCACCGTCCTGCAGCTGTCTGCGAGCTTCGCACACAAGCCGGCTTCTTCGCGGCTTCGTTCTTCGTCTCTTGCAAGCTACCGCGATCTCCGGCTGCCGGAGGCCAAGAAGCGGCTACTTCGCGCAGAGATCAGTGGAGCGGTAGCGGTGAGCTCCGGAGCGCCGCTTCTGCCGAAAGACGCCGGGAAGCGGCACTTGCTTTCGGCCAGCTGCGGAGCTGCGTATTCTGCCTCTCTGCTCGCCTACATCTTAGCGAAAAGCTTTTCGGCTCCAGTTCTCAAGGAGAAAGTGTACCAGCAGTGCTCACTTAGCCCGACCTTGCCAGGAAATAAGATTTGCTGCACATTCCAAGGACACTGCATTTTCCTGGGCAAGCTGCAACCTGCTGGCAGATGGCCCTGCTCTCTGCCCACTCCTGCCCAGTTCTTGGTACTAGCGGGCACGTTGCAGCCTGGCGAAGGCAAGAAACCTGGAGAGCTGTCACAGAGCAGAAGGGCAGCTGAGATGCTGAAAAGCAGCAAAGCTGAACTGCCTGCCTCAGCTTCAGCAGTGTGTAATTGACTGAAGGCGAAAAACCAAGCAGCAGAGCAGCGGGCTTCTGTGCGCACTGAAGGCAATTGCAAGAATCCAGCAGCTGCTCCTTGCCAAGCACAGGCAGCTGCCTGGGTTCTTGGTTTTTGACCAACTCACAGTTGCCCTTCTTTTCAGCAGCTGCCACCGTGTTCTCTGCATCTCGGAGCCTCTGGGGAGCAACAAGAATTTCCAAGGTGGGATGCATGACGACTATGTCAAAACCCAGGAAAGTTGTCCTGGAACACCTTCCATTGGCATGCCAAAAGTGAATTCAAGAGGCAGGAGAGCAGCAGCCGCTGTCCTTCAGCTGTCTGCGAGCTTCGCACACAAGCTGGCTTCTTCGCGGCTTCGTTCTTCGCCTCTTGCAAGCTACCGCGATCTCCGGCTGCCGGAGGCCAAGAAGCGGCTACTTCGCGCACAGATCACTGGAGCGGCAGCGGTGCGCTCCGGAGCAGGGCTTCTGCCGAAAGACGCCGGGAAGCGGCACTTGCTTTCGGCCAGCTGCGGAGCTGCGTATTCTGCCTGTCGAGTCGCCTACATCTTAGCGAAAAGCTTTTCGGCTCCAGTTCTCAAGGAGAAAGTGTACCAGCAGTGCTCACTTAGCCCGACCTTGCCAGGAAATAAGATTTGCTGCACATTCCAAGGACACTGCATTTTCCTGGGCAAGCTGCAACCTGCTGGCAGATGGCCCTGCTCTCTGCCCACTCCTGCCCAGTTCTTGCTACTAGCGGGCACGTTGCAGCCTGGCGAAGGCAAGAAACCTGGAGAGCTGTCACAGAGCAGAAGGGCAGCTGAGATGCTGAAAAGCAGCAAAGCTGAACTGCCTGCCTCAGCTTCAGCAGTGTGTAATTGACTGAAGGCGAAAAACCAAGCAGCAGAGCAGCGGGCTTCTGTGCGCACTGAAGGCAATTGCAAGAATCCAGCAGCTGCTCCTTGCCAAGCACAGGCAGCTGCCTGGGTTCTTGGTTTTTGACCAACTCACAGTTGCCCTTCTTTTCAGCAGCTGCCACCGTGTTCTCTGCATCTCGGAGCCTCTGGGGAGCAACAAGAATTTCCAAGGTGGGATGCATGAAAACTAAAATAAAAACTCAGGAAGGTTGTCCTGGAACACCTTCCATTGGCATGCCAAGGGTGAATTCAAGAGGCAGGAGAGCGGCAGCCACCGTCCTGCAGCTGTGTGCGAGCTTCGCGCACTATCCGGCTTCTTCGCGGCTTCGTTCTTCGCCTCTTGCAAGCTACCGCGATCTCCGGCTGCCGGAGGCCAAGAAGCGGCTACTTCGCGCACAGATCAGTGGAGCGGTAGCGGTGAGCTCCGGAGCGCCGCTTTTGCCGAAAGACGCCGGGAAGCGGCACTTGCTTTCGGCCACCTGCGGAGCTGCGTATTCTGCCTCTCTGCTCGCCTACATCTTAGCGAAAAGCTTTTCCGCTCCAGTTCTCAAGGAGAAAGTGTACCAGCACTGCTCACTTAGCCCGACCTTGCCAGGAAATAAGATTTGCTGCACATTCCAAGGACACTGCATTTTCCTGGGCAAGCTGCAACCTGCTGGCAGATGGCCCTGCTCTCTGCCCACTCCTGCCCAGTTCTTGCTACTAGCGGGCACGTTGCAGCCTGGCGAAGGCAAGAAACCTGGAGAGCTGTCACAGAGCAGAAGGGCAGCTGAGATGCTGAAAAGCAGCAAAGCTGAACTGCCTGCCTCAGCTTCAGCAGTGTGTAATTGACTGAAGGCGAAAAACCAAGCAGCAGAGCAGCGGGCTTCTGTGCGCACTGAAGGCAAATGCAAGAATCCAGCAGCTGCTCCTTGCCAAGCACAGGCAGCTGCCTGGGTTCTTGGTTTTTGACCAACTCACAGTTGCCCTTCTTTTCAGCAGCTGCCACCGTGTTCTCTGCATCTCGGAGCCTCTGGGGAGCAACGAGAATTTCCAAGGTGGGATGCATGAAAACTAAAATAAAAACTCAGGAAGGTTGTCCTGGAACACCTTCCATTGGCATGCCAGAAGTGAATTCAAGAGGCAGGAGAGCGGCAGCCACCGTCCTGCAGCTGTGTGCGAGTGTCGCACACAAGCCGGCTTCTTCGCGGCTTCGTTCTTCGCCTCTTGCAAGCTACCGCGATCTCCGGCTGCCGGAGGCCAAGAAGCGGCTACTTCGCGCACAGATCAGTGGAGCGGTAGCGGTGAGCTCCGGAGCGCCGCTTTTGCCGAAAGACGCCGGGAAGCGGCACTTGCTTTCGGCAAGCTGCGGAGCTGCGTATTCTGCCTCTCTAGTCGCCTACATCTTAGCGAAAAGCTTTTCGGCTCCAGTTCTCAAGGAGAAAGTGTACCAGCAGTGCTCACTTAGCCCGACCTTGCCAGGAAATAAGATTTGCTGCACATTCCAAGGACACTGCATTTTCCTGGGCAAGCTGCAACCTGCTGGCAGATGGCCGTGCTCTCTGCCCACTCCTGCCCAGTTCTTGCTACTAGCGGGCACGTTGCAGCCTGGCGAAGGCAAGAAACCTGGAGAGCTGTCACAGAGCAGAAGGGCAGCTGAGATGCTGAAAAGCAGCCAAGCTGAACTGCCTGCCTCAGCTTCAGCAGTGTGTAATTGACTGAAGGCGAAAAACCAAGCAGCAGGGCAGCGGGCTTCTGTGCGCACTGAAGGCAATTGCAAGAATCCAGCAGCTGCTCCTTGCCAAGCACAGGCAGCTGCCTGGGTTCTTGGTTTTTGACCAACTCACAGTTGCCCTTCTTTTCAGCAGCTGCCACCGTGTTCTCTGCATCTCGGAGCCTCTGGGGAGCAACAAGAATTTCCAAGGTGGGATGCATGACGATTATGTCAAAACCCAGGAAAGTTGTCCTGGAACACCTCCCATTGGCATGCCAGAAGTGAATTCAAGAGGCAGGAGAGCGGCAGCCACCGTCCTGCAGCAGTCTGCGAGCTTCGCACACAAGCTGGCTTCTTCGCGGCTTCGTTCTTCGCCTCTTGCTAGCTACCGTGATCTCCGGCTGCCGGAGGCCAAGAAGTGGCTACTTCGCGCACAGATCACAGGAGCGGCAGCGGTGCGCTCCGGAGAGCCGCTTCTGCCGAAAGACGCCGGGAAGCGGCACTTGCTTTCGGCAAGCTCCGGAGCTGCGTATTCTGCCTCTCTAGTCGCCTACATCTTAGCGAAAAGCTTTTCGGCTCCAGTTCTCAAGGAGAAAGCGTACCAGCACTGCTCACTTAGCCCGACCTTGCCAGGAAATAAGATTTGCTGCACATTCCAAGGACACTGCATTTTCCTGGGCAAGCTGCAACCTGCTGGCTGATGGCCGTGCTCTCTGCCCACTCCTGCCCAGTTCTTGCTACTAGCGGGCACGTTGCAGCCTGGCGAAGGCAAGAAACCTGGAGAGCTGTCACAGAGCAGAAGGGCAGCTGAGATGCTGAAAAGCAGCCAAGCTGAACTGCCTGCCTCAGCTTCAGCAGTGTGTAATTGACTGAAGGCGAAAAACCAAGCAGCAGGGCAGCGGGCTTCTGTGCGCACTGAAGGCAATTGCAAGAATCCAGCAGCTGCTCCTTGCCAAGCACAGGCAGCTGCCTGGGTTCTTGGTTTTTGACCAACTCACAGTTGCCCTTCTTTTCAGCAGCTGCCACCGTGTTCTCTGCATCTCGGAGCCTCTGGGGAGCAACAAGAATTTCCAAGGTGGGATGCATGATGATTATGTCAAAACCCAGGAAAGTTGTCCTGGAACACCTCCCATTGGCATGCCAGAAGTGAATTCAAGAGGCAGGAGAGCGGCAGCCACCGTCCTGCAGCAGTCTGCGAGCTTCGCACACAAGCTGGCTTCTTCGCGGCTTCGTTCTTCGCCTCTTGCAAGCTACCGCGATATCTGGCTGCCGGAGGCCAAGAAGCCGCTACTTCGCGCAGAGATCACTGGAGCGGCAGCGGTGCGCTCCGAAGCGCCGCTTTTGCCGAAAGACGCCGGGAAGCGGCACTTGCTTTCGGCCAGCTGCGGAGCTCCGTATTCTGCCTCTCTAGTCGCCTACATCTTAGCGAAAAGCTTTTCGGCTCCAGTTCTCAAGGAGAAAGTGTACCAGCAGTGCTCACTTAGCCCGACCTTGCCAGGAAATAAGATTTGCTGCACATTCCAAGGACACTGCATTTTCCTGGGCAAGCTGCAACCTGCTGGCAGATGGCCGTGCTCTCTGCCCACTCCTGCCCAGTTCTTGGTACTAGCGGGCACGTTGCAGCCTGGCGAAGGCAAGAAACCTGGAGAGCTGTCACAGAGCAGAAGGGCAGCTGAGATGCTGAAAAGCAGCAAAGCTGAACAGCCTGCCTCAGCTTCAGCAGTGTGTAATTGACTGAAGGCGAAAAACCAAGCAGCAGAGCAGCGGGCTTCTGTGCGCACTGAAGGCAATTGCAAGAATCCAGCAGCTGCTCCTTGCCAAGCACAGGCAGCTGCCTGGGTTCTTGGTTTTTGACCAACTCACAGTTGCCCTTCTTTTCAGCAGCTGCCACCGTGTTCTCTGCATCTCGGAGCCTCTGGGGAGCAACAAGAATTTCCAAGGTGGGATGCATGACGATTATGTCAAAACCCAGGAAAGTTGTCCTGGAACACCTTCCATTGGCATGCCAGAAGTGAATTCAAGAGGCAGGAGAGCGGCAGCCACCGTCCTGCAGCAGTCTGCGAGCTTCGCACACAAGCTGGCTTCTTCGCGGCTTCGTTCTTCGCCTCTTGCTAGCTACCGTGATCTCCGGCTGCCGGAGGCCAAGAAGCGGCTACTTCGCGCACAGATCACTGGAGCGGCAGCGGTGCGCTCCGGAGAGCCGCTTCTGCCGAAAGACGCCGGGAAGCGGCACTTGCTTTCGGCCAGCTGCGGAGCTGCGTATTCTGCCTCTCTAGTCGCCTACATCTTAGCGAAAAGCTTTTCCGCTCCAGTTCTCAAGGAGAAAGTGTACCAGCAGTGCTCACTTAGCCCGACCTTGCCAGGAAATAAGATTTGCTGCACATTCCAAGGACACTGCATTTTCCTGGGCAAGCTGCAACCTGCTGGCAGATGGCCGTGCTCTCTGCCCACTCCTGCCCAGTTCTTGCTACTAGCGGGCACGTTGCAGCCTGGCGAAGGCAAGAAACCTGGAGAGCTGTCACAGAGCAGAAGGGCAGCTGAGATGCTGAAAAGCAGCCAAGCTGAACTGCCTGCCTCAGCTTCAGCAGTGTGTAATTGACTGAAGGTGAAAAACCAAGCAGCAGGGCAGCGGGCTTCTGTGCGCACTGAAGGCAATTGCAAGAATCCAGCAGCTGCTCCTTGCCAAGCACAGGCAGCTGCCTGGGTTCTTGGTTTTTGACCAACTCACAGTTGCCCTTCTTTTCAGCAGCTGCCACCGTGTTCTCTGCATCTCGGAGCCTCTGGGGAGCAACGAGAATTTCCAAGGTGGGATGCATGAAAACTAAAATAAAAACTCAGGAAGGTTGTCCTGGAACACCTTCCATTGGCATGCCAAGGGTGAATTCAAGAGGCAGGAGAGCGGCAGCCACCGTCCTGCAGCTGTCTGCGAGCTTCGCACACAAGCCGGCTTCTTCGCGGCTTCGTTCTTCGCCTCTTGCAAGCTACCGCGATCTCCGGCTGCCGGAGGCCAAGAAGCGGCTACTTCGCGCACAGATCAGTGGAGCGGTAGCGGTGAGCTCCGGAGCGCCGCTTTTGCCGAAAGACGCCGGCAAGCGGCACTTGCTTTCGGCCAGCTGCGGAGCTCCGTATTCTGCCTCTCTGCTCGCCTACATCTTAGCGAAAAGCTTTTCCGCTCCAGTTCTCAAGGAGAAAGTGTACCAGCAGTGCTCACTTAGCCCGACCTTGCCAGGAAATAAGATTTGCTGCACATTCCAAGGACACTGCATTTTCCTGGGCAAGCTGCAACCTGCTGGCAGATGGCCGTGCTCTCTGCCCACTCCTGCCCAGTTCTTGCTACTAGCGGGCACGTTGCAGCCTGGCGAAGGCAAGAAACCTGGAGAGCTGTCACAGAGCAGAAGGGCAGCTGAGATGCTGAAAAGCAGCAAAGCTGAACTGCCTGCCTCAGCTTCAGCAGTGTGTAATTGACTGAAGGCGAAAAACCAAGCAGCAGGGCAGCGGGCTTCTGTGCGCACTGAAGGCAATTGCAAGAATCCAGCAGCTGCTCCTTGCCAAGCACAGGCAGCTGCCTGGGTTCTTGGTTTTTGACCAACTCACAGTTGCCCTTCTTTTCAGCAGCTGCCACCGTGTTCTCTGCATCTCGGAGCCTCTGGGGAGCAACGAGAATTTCCAAGGTGGAATGCATGAAAACTAAAATAAAAACTCAGGAAGGTTGTCCTGGAACACCTTCCATTGGCATGCCAAGGGTGAATTCAAGAGGCAGGAGAGCGGCAGCCACCGTCCTGCAGCTGTCTGCGAGCTTCGCACACAAGCTGGCTTCTTCGCGGCTTCGTTCTTCGTCTCTTGCAAGCTACCGCGATCTCCGGCTGCCGGAGGCCAAGAAGCGGCTACTTCGCGCACAGATCAGTGGAGCGGTAGCGGTGAGCTCCGGAGCGCCGCTTCTGCCGAAAGACGCCGGGAAGCGGCACTTGCTTTCGGCCAGCTGCGGAGCTGCGTATTCTGCCTCTCTGCTCGCCTACATCTTAGCGAAAAGCTTTTCGGCTCCAGTTCTCAAGGAGAAACTGTACCAGCAGTGCTCACTTAGCCCGACCTTGCCAGGAAATAAGATTTGCTGCACATTCCAAGGACACTGCATTTTCCTGGGCAAGCTGCAACCTGCTGGCAGATGGCCGTGCTCTCTGCCCACTCCTGCCCAGTTCTTGGTACTAGCGGGCACGTTGCAGCCTGGCGAAGGCAAGAAACCTGGAGAGCTGTCACAGAGCAGAAGGGCAGCTGAGATGCTGAAAAGCAGCAAAGCTGAACTGCCTGCCTCAGCTTCAGCAGTGTGTAATTGACTGAAGGCGAAAAACCAAGCAGCAGAGCAGCGGGCTTCTGTGCGCACTGAAGGCAATTGCAAGAATCCAGCAGCTGCTCCTTGCCAAGCACAGGCAGCTGCCTGGGTTCTTGGTTTTTGACCAACTCACAGTTGCCCTTCTTTTCAGCAGCTGCCACCGTGTTCTCTGCATCTCGGAGCCTCTGGGGAGCAACAAGAATTTCCAAGGTGGGATGCATGACGACTATGTCAAAACCCAGGAAAGTTGTCCTGGAACACCTTCCATTGGCATGCCAAAAGTGAATTCAAGAGGCAGGAGAGCAGCAGCCGCCGTCCTTCAGCTGTCTGCGAGCTTCGCACACAAGCTGGCTTCTTCGCGGCTTCGTTCTTCGCCTCTTGCAAGCTACCGCGATCTCCGGCTGCCGGAGGCCAAGAAGCCGTTACTTCGCGCACAGATCAGTGGAGCGGCAGCGGTGCGCTCCGGAGAGCCGCTTCTGCCGAAAGACGCCGGCAAGCGGCACTTGCTTTCGGCCAGCTGCGGAGCTCCGTATTCTGCCTCTCTGCTCGCCTACATCTTAGCGAAAAGCTTTTCGGCTCCAGTTCTCAAGGAGAAAGTGTACCAGCAGTGCTCACTTAGCCCGACCTTGCCAGGAAATAAGGTTTGCTGCACATTCCAAGGAAACTGCATTTTCCTGGGCAAGCTGCAACCTGCTGGCAGATGGCCCTGCTCTCTGCCCACTCCTGCCCAGTTCTTGGTACTAGCGGGCACGTTGCAGCCTGGCGAAGGCAAGAAACCTGGAGAGCTGTCACAGAGCAGAAGGGCAGCTGAGATGCTGAAAAGCAGCCAAGCTGAACAGCCTGCCTCAGCTTCAGCAGTGTGTAATTGACTGAAGGCGAAAAACCAAGCAGCAGAGCAGCGGGCTTCTGTGCGCACTGAAGGCAATTGCAAGAATCCAGCAGCTGCTCCTTGCCAAGCACAGGCAGCTGCCTGGGTTCTTGGTTTTTGACCAACTCACAGTTGCCCTTCTTTTCAGCAGCTGCCACCGTGTTCTCTGCATCTCGGCGCCTCTGGGGAGCAACAAGAATTTCCAAGGTGGGATGCATGAAAACTAAAATAAAAACTCAGGAAGGTTGTCCTGGAACACCTTCCATTGGCATGCCAAGGGTGAATTCAAGAGGCAGGAGAGCGGCAGCCACCGTCCTGCAGCTGTGTGCGAGCTTCGCGCACTATCCGGCTTCTTCGCGGCTTCGTTCTTCGCCTCTTGCAAGCTACCGCGATCTCCGGCTGCCGGAGGCCAAGAAGCGGCTACTTCGCGCACAGATCAGTGGAGCGGTAGCGGTGAGCTCCGGAGCGCCGCTTTTGCCGAAAGACGCCGGGAAGCGGCACTTGCTTTCGGCCAGCTGCGGAGCTGCGTATTCTGCCTCTCTGCTCGCCTACATCTTAGCGAAAAGCTTTTCCGCTCCAGTTCTCAAGGAGAAAGTGTACCAGCAGTGCTCACTTAGCCCGACCTTGCCAGGAAATAAGATTTGCTGCACATTCCAAGGACACTGCATTTTCCTGGGCAAGCTGCAACCTGCTGGCAGATGGCCGTGCTCTCTGCCCACTCCTGCCCAGTTCTTGGTACTAGCGGGCACGTTGCAGCCTGGCGAAGGCAAGAAACCTGGAGAGCTGTCACAGAGCAGAAGGGCAGCTGAGATGCTGAAAAGCAGCCAAGCTGAACTGCCTGCCTCAGCTTCAGCAGTGTGTAATTGACTGAAGGCGAAAAACCAAGCAGCAGAGCAGCGGGCTTCTGTGCGCACTGAAGGCAATTGCAAGAATCCAGCAGCTGCTCCTTGCCAAGCACAGGCAGCTGCCTGGGTTCTTGGTTTTTGACCAACTCACAGTTGCCCTTCTTTTCAGCAGCTGCCACCGTGTTCTCTGCATCTCGGAGCCTCTGGGGAGCAACGAGAATTTCCAAGGTGGGATGCATGAAAACTAAAATAAAAACTCAGGAAAGTTGTCCTGGAACACCTTCCATTGGCATGCCAAGGGTGAATTCAAGAGGCAGGAGAGCGGCAGCCACCGTCCTGCAGCTGTCTGCGAGCTTCGCACACAAGCCGGCTTCTTCGCGGCTTCGTTCTTCGCCTCTTGCAAGCTACCGCGATCTCCGGCTGCCGGAGGCCAAGAAGCGGCTACTTCGCGCACAGATCAGTGGAGCGGTAGCGGTGAGCTCCGGAGCGCCGCTTTTGCCGAAAGACGCCGGGAAGCGGCACTTGCTTTCGGCCAGCTGCGGAGCTGCGTATTCTGCCTCTCTGCTCGCCTACATCTTAGCGAAAAGCTTTTCGGCTCCAGTTCTCAAGGAGAAAGTGTACCAGCAGTGCTCACTTAGCCCGACCTTGCCAGGAAATAAGATTTGCTGCACATTCCAAGGACACTGCATTTTCCTGGGCAAGCTGCAACCTGCTGGCAGATGGCCGTGCTCTCTGCCCACTCCTGCCCAGTTCTTGCTACTAGCGGGCACGTTGCAGCCTGGCGAAGGCAAGAAACCTGGAGAGCTGTCACAGAGCAGAAGGGCAGCTGAGATGCTGAAAAGCAGCAAAGCTGAACTGCCTGCCTCAGCTTCAGCAGTGTGTAATTGACTGAAGGCGAAAAACCAAGCAGCAGGGCAGCGGGCTTCTGTGCGCACTGAAGGCAATTGCAAGAATCCAGCAGCTGCTCCTTGCCAAGCACAGGCAGCTGCCTGGGTTCTTGGTTTTTGACCAACTCACAGTTGCCCTTCTTTTCAGCAGCTGCCACCGTGTTCTCTGCATCTCGGAGCCTCTGGGGAGTAACAAGAATTTCCAAGGTGGGATGCATGACGACCTTGTCAAAACCCAGGAAAGTTGTCCTGGAACACCTTCCATTGGCATGCCAAAAGTGAATTCAAGAGGCAGGAGAGCGGCAGCCACCGTCCTGCAGCTGTCTGCGAGCTTCGCACACAAGCCGGCTTCTTCGCGGCTTCGTTCTTCGTCTCTTGCAAGCTACCGCGATCTCCGGCTGCCGGAGGCCAAGAAGCGGCTACTTCGCGCACAGATCAGTGGAGCGGTAGCGGTGAGCTCCGGAGCGCCGCTTCTGCCGAAAGACGCCGGGAAGCGGCACTTGCTTTCGGCCAGCTGCGGACCTGCGTATTCTGCCTCTCTGCTCGCCTACATCTTAGCGAAAAGCTTTTCGGCTCCAGTTCTCAAGGAGAAAGTGTACCAGCAGTGCTCACTTAGCCCGACCTTGCCAGGAAATAAGATTTGCTGCACATTCCAAGGACACTGCATTTTCCTGGGCAAGCTGCAACCTGCTGGCAGATGGCCGTGCTCTCTGCCCACTCCTGCCCAGTTCTTGGTACTAGCGGGCACGTTGCAGCCTGGCGAAGGCAAGAAACCTGGAGAGCTGTCACAGAGCAGAAGGGCAGCTGAGATGCTGAAAAGCAGCCAAGCTGAACTGCCTGCCTCAGCTTCAGCAGTGTGTAATTGACTGAAGGCGAAAAACCAAGCAGCAGGGCAGCGGGCTTCTGTGCGCACTGAAGGCAATTGCAAGAATCCAGCAGCTGCTCCTTGCCAAGCACAGGCAGCTGCCTGGGTTCTTGGTTTTTGACCAACTCACAGTTGCCCTTCTTTTCAGCAGCTGCCACCGTGTTCTCTGCATCTTGGAGCCTCTGGGGAGCAACAAGAATTTCCAAGGTGGGATGCATGACGATTATGTCAAAACCCAGGAAAGTTGTCCTGGAACACCTCCCATTGGCATGCCAGAAGTGAATTCAAGAGGCAGGAGAGCGGCAGCCACCGTCCTGCAGCTGTCTGCGAGCTTCGCACACAAGCTGGCTTCTTCGCGGCTTCGTTCTTCGCCTCTTGCAAGCTACCGCGATATCTGGCTGCCGGAGGCCAAGAAGCCGCTACTTCGCGCAGAGATCACTGGAGCGGCAGCGGTGCGCTCCGAAGCGCCGCTTTTGCTGAAAGACGCCGGGAAGCGGCACTTGCTTTCGGCCAGCTGCGGAGCTCCGTATTCTGCCTCTCTAGTCGCCTACATCTTAGCGAAAAGCTTTTCGGCTCCAGTTCTCAAGGAGAAAGTGTACCAGCAGTGCTCACTTAGCCCGACCTTGCCAGGAAATAAGATTTGCTGCACATTCCAAGGACACTGCATTTTCCTGGGCAAGCTGCAACCTGCTGGCAGATGGCCCTGCTCTCTGCCCACTCCTGCCCAGTTCTTGCTACTAGCGGGCACGTTGCAGCCTGGCGAAGGCAAGAAACCTGGAGAGCTGTCACAGAGCAGAAGGGCAGCTGAGATGCTGAAAAGCAGCAAAGCTGAACTGCCTGCCTCAGCTTCAGCAGTGTGTAATTGACTGAAGGCGAAAAACCAAGCAGCAGAGCAGCGGGCTTCTGTGCGCACTGAAGGCAATTGCAAGAATCCAGCAGCTGCTCCTTGCCAAGCACAGGCAGCTGCCTGGGTTCTTGGTTTTTGACCAACTCACAGTTGCCCTTCTTTTCAGCAGCTGCCACCGTGTTCTCTGCATCTCGGAGCCTCTGGGGAGCAACAAGAATTTCCAAGGTGGGATGCATGACGATTATGTCAAAACCCAGGAAAGTTGTCCTGGAACACCTTCCATTGGCATGCCAAAAGTGAATTCAAGAGGCAGGAGAGCAGCAGCCGCCGTCCTTCAGCTGTCTGCGAGCTTCGCACACAAGCTGGCTTCTTCGCGGCTTCGTTCTTCGCCTCTTGCAAGCTACCGCGATCTCTGGCTGCCGGAGGCCAAGAAGCGGCTACTTCGCGCACAGATCACTGGAGCGGCAGCGGTGCGCTCCGGAGCAGGGCTTCTGCCGAAAGACGCCGGGAAGCGGCACTTGCTTTCGGCCAGCTCCGGAGCTGCGTATTCTGCCTGTCGAGTCGCCTACATCTTAGCGAAAAGCTTTTCGGCTCCAGTTCTCAAGGAGAAAGTGTACCAGCAGTGCTCACTTAGCCCGACCTTGCCAGGAAATAAGATTTGCTGCACATTCCAAGGACACTGCATTTTCCTGGGCAAGCTGCAACCTGCTGGCAGATGGCCCTGCTCTCTGCCCACTCCTGCCCAGTTCTTGCTACTAGCGGGCACGTTGCAGCCTGGCGAAGGCAAGAAACCTGGAGAGCTGTCACAGAGCAGAAGGGCAGCTGAGATGCTGAAAAGCAGCAAAGCTGAACAGCCTGCCTCAGCTTCAGCAGTGTGTAATTGACTGAAGGCGAAAAACCAAGCAGCAGGGCAGCGGGCTTCTGTGCGCACTGAAGGCAATTGCAAGAATCCAGCAGCTGCTCCTTGCCAAGCACAGGCAGCTGCCTGGGTTCTTGGTTTTTGACCAACTCACAGTTGCCCTTCTTTTCAGCAGCTGCCACCGTGTTCTCTGCATCTCGGAGCCTCTGGGGAGCAACGAGAATTTCCAAGGTGGGATGCATGAAAACTAAAATAAAAACTCAGGAAGGTTGTCCTGGAACACCTTCCATTGGCATGCCAAGGGTGAATTCAAGAGGCAGGAGAGCGGCAGCCACCGTCCTGCAGGTGTGTGCGAGTGTCGCACACAAGCCGGCTTCTTCGCGGCTTCGTTCTTCGCCTCTTGCAAGCTACCGCGATCTCCGGCTGCCGGAGGCCAAGAAGCGGCTACTTCGCGCACAGATCAGTGGAGCGGTAGCGGTGAGCTCCGGAGCGCCGCTTTTGCCGAAAGACGCCGGGAAGCGGCACTTGCTTTCGGCCAGCTGCGGAGCTGCGTATTCTGCCTCTCTGCTCGCCTACATCTTAGCGAAAAGCTTTTCGGCTCCAGTTCTCAAGGAGAAAGTGTACCAGCAGTGCTCACTTAGCCCGACCTTGCCAGGAAATAAGATTTGCTGCACATTCCAAGGACACTGCATTTTCCTGGGCAAGCTGCAACCTGCTGGCAGATGGCCCTGCTCTCTGCCCACTCCTGCCCAGTTCTTGGTACTAGCGGGCACGTTGCAGCCTGGCGAAGGCAAGAAACCTGGAGAGCTGTCACAGAGCAGAAGGGCAGCTGAGATGCTGAAAAGCAGCCAAGCTGAACTGCCTGCCTCAGCTTCAGCAGTGTGTAATTGACTGAAGGCGAAAAACCAAGCAGCAGGGCAGCGGGCTTCTGTGCGCACTGAAGGCAATTGCAAGAATCCAGCAGCTGCTCCTTGCCAAGCACAGGCAGCTGCCTGGGTTCTTGGTTTTTGACCAACTCACAGTTGCCCTTCTTTTCAGCAGCTGCCACCGTGTTCTCTGCATCTCGGAGCCTCTGGGGAGCAACAAGAATTTCCAAGGTGGGATGCATGACGACTATGTCAAAACCCAGGAAAGTTGTCCTGGAACACCTTCCATTGGCATGCCAAAAGTGAATTCAAGAGGCAGGAGAGCAGCAGCCGCCGTCCTTCAGCTGTCTGCGAGCTTCGCACACAAGCTGGCTTCTTCGCGGCTTCGTTCTTCGCCTCTTGCAAGCTACCGCGATCTCCGGCTGCCGGAGGCCAAGAAGCGGCTACTTCGCGCACAGATCACTGGAGCGGCAGCGGTGCGCTCCGGAGCAGGGCTTCTGCCGAAAGACGCCGGGAAGCGGCACTTGCTTTCGGCCAGCTCCGGAGCTGCGTATTCTGCCTGTCGAGTCGCCTACATCTTAGCGAAAAGCTTTTCGGCTCCAGTTCTCAAGGAGAAAGTGTACCAGCAGTGCTCACTTAGCCCGACCTTGCCAGGAAATAAGATTTGCTGCACATTCCAAGGACACTGCATTTTCCTGGGCAAGCTGCAACCTGCTGGCAGATGGCCCTGCTCTCTGCCCACTCCTGCCCAGTTCTTGGTACTAGCGGGCACGTTGCAGCCTGGCGAAGGCAAGAAACCTGGAGAGCTGTCACAGAGCAGAAGGGCAGCTGAGATGCTGAAAAGCAGCCAAGCTGAACTGCCTGCCTCAGCTTCAGCAGTGTGTAATTGACTGAAGGCGAAAAACCAAGCAGCAGGGCAGCGGGCTTCTGTGCGCACTGAAGGCAATTGCAAGAATCCAGCAGCTGCTCCTTGCCAAGCACAGGCAGCTGCCTGGGTTCTTGGTTTTTGACCAACTCACAGTTGCCCTTCTTTTCAGCAGCTGCCACCGTGTTCTCTGCATCTCGGAGCCTCTGGGGAGCAACGAGAATTTCCAAGGTGGGATGCATGAAAACTAAAATAAAAACTCAGGAAGGTTGTCCTGGAACACCTTCCATTGGCATGCCAAGGGTGAATTCAAGAGGCAGGAGAGCGGCAGCCACCGTCCTGCAGCTGTGTGCGAGTGTCGCACACAAGCCGGCTTCTTCGCGGCTTCGTTCTTCGCCTCTTGCAAGCTACCGCGATCTCCGGCTGCCGGAGGCCAAGAAGCGGCTACTTCGCGCACAGATCAGTGGAGCGGTAGCGGTGAGCTCCGGAGCGCCGCTTTTGCCGAAAGACGCCGGGAAGCGGCACTTGCTTTCGGCCAGCTGCGGAGCTGCGTATTCTGCCTCTCTGCTCGCCTACATCTTAGCGAAAAGCTTTTCCGCTCCAGTTCTCAAGGAGAAAGTGTACCAGCAGTGCTCACTTAGCCCGACCTTGCCAGGAAATAAGATTTGCTGCACATTCCAAGGACACTGCATTTTCCTGGGCAAGCTGCAACCTGCTGGCAGATGGCCGTGCTCTCTGCCCACTCCTGCCCAGTTCTTGGTACTAGCGGGCACGTTGCAGCCTGGCGAAGGCAAGAAACCTGGAGAGCTGTCACAGAGCAGAAGGGCAGCTGAGATGCTGAAAAGCAGCCAAGCTGAACTGCCTGCCTCAGCTTCAGCAGTGTGTAATTGACTGAAGGCGAAAAACCAAGCAGCAGGGCAGCGGGCTTCTGTGCGCACTGAAGGCAATTGCAAGAATCCAGCAGCTGCTCCTTGCCAAGCACAGGCAGCTGCCTGGGTTCTTGGTTTTTGACCAACTCACAGTTGCCCATCTTTTCAGCAGCTGCCACCGTGTTCTCTGCATCTCGGAGCCTCTGGGGAGCAACGAGAATTTCCAAGGTGGGATGCATGAAACCTAAAATAAAAACTCAGGAAGGTTGTCCTGGAACACCTTCCATTGGCATGCCAAGGGTGAATTCAAGAGGCAGGAGAGCGGCAGCCACCGTCCTGCAGCTGTCTGCGAGCTTCGCACACAAGCCGGCTTCTTCGCGGCTTCGTTCTTCGTCTCTTGCAAGCTACCGCGATCTCCGGCTGCCGGAGGCCAAGAAGCGGCTACTTCGCGCACAGCTCAGTGGAGCGGTAGCGGTGAGCTCCGGAGCGCCGCTTCTGCCGAAAGACGCCGGGAAGCGGCACTTGCTTTCGGCCAGCTGCGGACCTGCGTATTCTGCCTCTCTGCTCGCCTACATCTTAGCGAAAAGCTTTTCCGCTCCAGTTCTCAAGGAGAAAGTGTACCAGCAGTGCTCACTTAGCCCGACCTTGCCAGGAAATAAGATTTGCTGCACATTCCAAGGACACTGCATTTTCCTGGGCAAGCTGCAACCTGCTGGCAGATGGCCGTGCTCTCTGCCCACTCCTGCCCAGTTCTTGGTACTAGCGGGCACGTTGCAGCCTGGCGAAGGCAAGAAACCTGGAGAGCTGTCACAGAGCAGAAGGGCAGCTGAGATGCTGAAAAGCAGCAAAGCTGAACTGCCTGCCTCAGCTTCAGCAGTGTGTAATTGACTGAAGGCGAAAAACCAAGCAGCAGAGCAGCGGGCTTCTGTGCGCACTGAAGGCAATTGCAAGAATCCAGCAGCTGCTCCTTGCCAAGCACAGGCAGCTGCCTGGGTTCTTGGTTTTTGACCAACTCACAGTTGCCCTTCTTTTCAGCAGCTGCCACCGTGTTCTCTGCATCTCGGAGCCTCTGGGGAGCAACAAGAATTTCCAAGGTGGGATGCATGACGACTATGTCAAAACCCAGGAAAGTTGTCCTGGAACACCTTCCATTGGCATGCCAAAAGTGAATTCAAGAGGCAGGAGAGCAGCAGCCGCCGTCCTTCAGCTGTCTGCGAGCTTCGCACACAAGCTGGCTTCTTCGCGGCTTCGTTCTTCGCCTCTTGCAAGCTACCGCGATCTCCGGCTGCCGGAGGCCAAGAAGCCGTTACTTCGCGCACAGATCAGTGGAGCGGCAGCGGTGCGCTCCGGAGAGCCGCTTCTGCCAAAAGACGCCGGCAAGCGGCACTTGCTTTCGGCCAGCTGCGGAGCTCCGTATTCTGCCTCTCTGCTCGCCTACATCTTAGCGAAAAGCTTTTCGGCTCCAGTTCTCAAGGAGAAAGTGTACCAGCAGTGCTCACTTAGCCCGACCTTGCCAGGAAATAAGGTTTGCTGCACATTCCAAGGACACTGCATTTTCCTGGGCAAGCTGCAACCTGCTGGCAGATGGCCCTGCTCTCTGCCCACTCCTGCCCAGTTCTTGGTACTAGCGGGCACGTTGCAGCCTGGCGAAGGCAAGAAACCTGGAGAGCTGTCACAGAGCAGAAGGGCAGCTGAGATGCTGAAAAGCAGCCAAGCTGAACAGCCTGCCTCAGCTTCAGCAGTGTGTAATTGACTGAAGGCGAAAAACCAAGCAGAAGAGCAGCGGGCTTCTGTGCGCACTGAAGGCAATTGCAAGAATCCAGCAGCTGCTCCTTGCCAAGCACAGGCAGCTGCCTGGGTTCTTGGTTTTTGACCAACTCACAGTTGCCCTTCTTTTCAGCAGCTGCCACCGTGTTCTCTGCATCTCGGAGCCTCTGGGGAGCAACAAGAATTTCCAAGGTGGGATGCATGAAAACTAAAATAAAAACTCAGGAAGGTTGTCCTGGAACACCTTCCATTGGCATGCCAAGGGTGAATTCAAGAGGCAGGAGAGCGGCAGCCACCGTCCTGCAGCTGTGTGCGAGCTTCGCGCACTATCCGGCTTCTTCGCGGCTTCGTTCTTCGCCTCTTGCAAGCTACCGCGATCTCCGGCTGCCGGAGGCCAAGAAGCGGCTACTTCGCGCACAGATCAGTGGAGCGGTAGCGGTGAGCTCCGGAGCGCCGCTTTTGCCGAAAGACGCCGGGAAGCGGCACTTGCTTTCGGCCAGCTGCGGAGCTGCGTATTCTGCCTCTCTGCTCGCCTACATCTTAGCGAAAAGCTTTTCGGCTCCAGTTCTCAAGGAGAAAGTGTACCAGCAGTGCTCACTTAGCCCGACCTTGCCAGGAAATAAGATTTGCTGCACATTCCAAGGACACTGCATTTTCCTGGGCAAGCTGCAACCTGCTGGCAGATGGCCGTGCTCTCTGCCCACTCCTGCCCAGTTCTTGGTACTAGCGGGCACGTTGCAGCCTGGCGAAGGCAAGAAACCTGGAGAGCTGTCACAGAGCAGAAGGGCAGCTGAGATGCTGAAAAGCAGCAAAGCTGAACTGCCTGCCTCAGCTTCAGCAGTGTGTAATTGACTGAAGGCGAAAAACCAAGCAGCAGGGCAGCGGGCTTCTGTGCGCACTGAAGGCAATTGCAAGAATCCAGCAGCTGCTCCTTGCCAAGCACAGGCAGCTGCCTGGGTTCTTGGTTTTTGACCAACTCACAGTTGCCCTTCTTTTCAGCAGCTGCCACCGTGTTCTCTGCATCTCGGAGCCTCTGGGGAGTAACAAGAATTTCCAAGGTGGGATGCATGACGACCTTGTCAAAACCCAGGAAAGTTGTCCTGGAACACCTTCCATTGGCATGCCAAGGGTGAATTCAAGAGGCAGGAGAGCGGCAGCCACCGTCCTGCAGCTGTCTGCGAGCTTCGCACACAAGCCGGCTTCTTCGCGGCTTCGTTCTTCGCCTCTTGCAAGCTACCGCGATCTCCGGCTGCCGGAGGCCAAGAAGCGGCTACTTCGCGCACAGATCAGTGGAGCGGTAGCGGTGAGCTCCGGAGCGCCGCTTCTGCCGAAAGACGCCGGGAAGCGGCACTTGCTTTCGGCCAGCTGCGGAGCTGCGTATTCTGCCTCTCTGCTCGCCTACATCTTAGCGAAAAGCTTTTCGGCTCCAGTTCTCAAGGAGAAAGTGTACCAGCAGTGCTCACTTAGCCCGACCTTGCCAGGAAATAAGATTTGCTGCACATTCCAAGGACACTGCATTTTCCTGGGCAAGCTGCAACCTGCTGGCAGATGGCCCTGCTCTCTGCCCACTCCTGCCCAGTTCTTGGTACTAGCGGGCACGTTGCAGCCTGGCGAAGGCAAGAAACCTGGAGAGCTGTCACAGAGCAGAAGGGCAGCTGAGATGCTGAAAAGCAGCCAAGCTGAACTGCCTGCCTCAGCTTCAGCAGTGTGTAATTGACTGAAGGCGAAAAACCAAGCAGCAGGGCAGCGGGCTTCTGTGCGCACTGAAGGCAATTGCAAGAATCCAGCAGCTGCTCCTTGCCAAGCACAGGCAGCTGCCTGGGTTCTTGGTTTTTGACCAACTCACAGTTGCCCTTCTTTTCAGCAGCTGCCACCGTGTTCTCTGCATCTTGGAGCCTCTGGGGAGCAACAAGAATTTCCAAGGTGGGATGCATGACGATTATGTCAAAACCCAGGAAAGTTGTCCTGGAACACCTCCCATTGGCATGCTAGAAGTGAATTCAAGAGGCAGGAGAGCGGCAGCCACCGTCCTGCAGCTGTCTGCGAGCTTCGCACACAAGCTGGCTTCTTCGCGGCTTCGTTCTTCGCCTCTTGCAAGCTACCGCGATATCTGGCTGCCGGAGGCCAAGAAGCCGCTACTTCGCGCAGAGATCACTGGAGCGGCAGCGGTGCGCTCCGAAGCGCCGCTTTTGCTGAAAGACGCCGGGAAGCGGCACTTGCTTTCGGCCAGCTGCGGAGCTGCGTATTCTGCCTCTCTAGTCGCCTACATCTTAGCGAAAAGCTTTTCGGCTCCAGTTCTCAAGGAGAAAGTGTACCAGCAGTGCTCACTTAGCCCGACCTTGCCAGGAAATAAGATTTGCTGCACATTCCAAGGACACTGCATTTTCCTGGGCAAGCTGCAACCTGCTGGCAGATGGCCCTGCTCTCTGCCCACTCCTGCCCAGTTCTTGGTACTAGCGGGCACGTTGCAGCCTGGCGAAGGCAAGAAACCTGGAGAGCTGTCACAGAGCAGAAGGGCAGCTGAGATGCTGAAAAGCAGCAAAGCTGAACTGCCTGCCTCAGCTTCAGCAGTGTGTAATTGACTGAAGGCGAAAAACCAAGCAGCAGAGCAGCGGGCTTCTGTGCGCACTGAAGGCAATTGCAAGAATCCAGCAGCTGCTCCTTGCCAAGCACAGGCAGCTGCCTGGGTTCTTGGTTTTTGACCAACTCACAGTTGCCCTTCTTTTCAGCAGCTGCCACCGTGTTCTCTGAATCTCGGAGCCTCTGGGGAGCAACAAGAATTTCCAAGGTGGGATGCATGACGATTATGTCAAAACCCAGGAAAGTTGTCCTGGAACACCTTCCATTGGCATGCCAGAAGTGAATTCAAGAGGCAGGAGAGCAGCAGCCGCCGTCCTTCAGCTGTCTGCGAGCTTCGCACACAAGCTGGCTTCTTCGCGGCTTCGTTCTTCGCCTCTTGCAAGCTACCGCGATCTCTGGCTGCCGGAGGCCAAGAAGCGGCTACTTCGCGCACAGATCACTGGAGCGGCAGCGGTGCGCTCCGGAGCAGGGCTTCTGCCGAAAGACGCCGGGAAGCGGCACTTGCTTTCGGCCAGCTCCGGAGCTGCGTATTCTGCCTGTCGAGTCGCCTACATCTTAGCGAAAAGCTTTTCGGCTCCAGGTCTCAAGGAGAAAGTGTACCAGCAGTGCTCACTTAGCCCGACCTTGCCAGGAAATAAGATTTGCTGCACATTCCAAGGACACTGCATTTTCCTGGGCAAGCTGCAACCTGCTGGCAGATGGCCCTGCTCTCTGCCCACTCCTGCCCAGTTCTTGCTACTAGCGGGCACGTTGCAGCCTGGCGAAGGCAAGAAACCTGGAGAGCTGTCACAGAGCAGAAGGGCAGCTGAGATGCTGAAAAGCAGCAAAGCTGAACAGCCTGCCTCAGCTTCAGCAGTGTGTAATTGACTGAAGGCGAAAAACCAAGCAGCAGGGCAGCGGGCTTCTGTGCGCACTGAAGGCAATTGCAAGAATCCAGCAGCTGCTCCTTGCCAAGCACAGGCAGCTGCCTGGGTTCTTGGTTTTTGACCAACTCACAGTTGCCCTTCTTTTCAGCAGCTGCCACCGTGTTCTCTGCATCTCGGAGCCTCTGGGGAGCAACGAGAATTTCCAAGGTGGGATGCATGAAAACTAAAATAAAAACTCAGGAAGGTTGTCCTGGAACACCTTCCATTGGCATGCCAAGGGTGAATTCAAGAGGCAGGAGAGCGGCAGCCACCGTCCTGCAGCTGTGTGCGAGTGTCGCACACAAGCCGGCTTCTTCGCGGCTTCGTTCTTCGCCTCTTGCAAGCTACCGCGATCTCCGGCTGCCGGAGGCCAAGAAGCGGCTACTTCGCGCACAGATCAGTGGAGCGGTAGCGGTGAGCTCCGGAGCGCCGCTTTTGCCGAAAGACGCCGGGAAGCGGCACTTGCTTTCGGCCAGCTCCGGAGCTGCGTATTCTGCCTCTCTGCTCGCCTACATCTTAGCGAAAAGCTTTTCGGCTCCAGTTCTCAAGGAGAAAGTGTACCAGCAGTGCTCACTTAGCCCGACCTTGCCAGGAAATAAGATTTGCTGCACATTCCAAGGACACTGCATTTTCCTGGGCAAGCTGCAACCTGCTGGCAGATGGCCGTGCTCTCTGCCCACTCCTGCCCAGTTCTTGGTACTAGCGGGCACGTTGCAGCCTGGCGAAGGCAAGAAACCTGGAGAGCTGTCACAGAGCAGAAGGGCAGCTGAGATGCTGAAAAGCAGCCAAGCTGAACTGCCTGCCTCAGCTTCAGCAGTGTGTAATTGACTGAAGGCGAAAAACCAAGCAGCAGGGCAGCGGGCTTCTGTGCGCACTGAAGGCAATTGCAAGAATCCAGCAGCTGCTCCTTGCCAAGCACAGGCAGCTGCCTGGGTTCTTGGTTTTTGACCAACTCACAGTTGCCCTTCTTTTCAGCAGCTGCCACCGTGTTCTCTGCATCTCGGAGCCTCTGGGGAGCAACAAGAATTTCCAAGGTGGGATGCATGACGATTATGTCAAAACCCAGGAAAGTTGTCCTGGAACACCTCCCATTGGCATGCCAGAAGTGAATTCAAGAGGCAGGAGAGCGGCAGCCACCGTCCTGCAGCTGTCTGCGAGCTTCGCACACAAGCTGGCTTCTTCGCGGCTTCGTTCTTCGCCTCTTGCAAGCTACCGCGATATCTGGCTGCCGGAGGCCAAGAAGCCGCTACTTCGCGCAGAGATCACTGGAGCGGCAGCGGTGCGCTCCGAAGCGCCGCTTTTGCCGAAAGACGCCGGGAAGCGGCACTTGCTTTCGGCCAGCTGCGGAGCTCCGTATTCTGCCTCTCTAGTCGCCTACATCTTAGCGAAAAGCTTTTCGGCTCCAGTTCTCAAGGAGAAAGTGTACCAGCAGTGCTCACTTAGCCCGACCTTGCCAGGAAATAAGATTTGCTGCACATTCCAAGGACACTGCATTTTCCTGGGCAAGCTGCAACCTGCTGGCAGATGGCCCTGCTCTCTGCCCACTCCTGCCCAGTTCTTGCTACTAGCGGGCACGTTGCAGCCTGGCGAAGGCAAGAAACCTGGAGAGCTGTCACAGAGCAGAAGGGCAGCTGAGATGCTGAAAAGCAGCAAAGCTGAACTGCCTGCCTCAGCTTCAGCAGTGTGTAATTGACTGAAGGCGAAAAACCAAGCAGCAGAGCAGCGGGCTTCTGTGCGCACTGAAGGCAATTGCAAGAATCCAGCAGCTGCTCCTTGCCAAGCACAGGCAGCTGCCTGGGTTCTTGGTTTTTGACCAACTCACAGTTGCCCTTCTTTTCAGCAGCTGCCACCGTGTTCTCTGCATCTCGGAGCCTCTGGGGAGCAACGAGAATTTCCAAGGTGGGATGCATGAAAACTAAAATAAAAACTCAGGAAAGTTGTCCTGGAACACCTTCCATTGGCATGCCAAGGGTGAATTCAAGAGGCAGGAGAGCGGCAGCCACCGTCCTGCAGCTGTCTGCGAGCTTCGCACACAAGCCGGCTTCTTCGCGGCTTCGTTCTTCGCCTCTTGCAAGCTACCGCGATCTCTGGCTGCCGGAGGCCAAGAAGCGGCTACTTCGCGCACAGATCAGTGGAGCGGTAGCGGTGAGCTCCGGAGCGCCGCTTTTGCCGAAAGACGCCGGGAAGCGGCACTTGCTTTCGGCCAGCTGCGGAGCTGCGTATTCTGCCTCTCTGCTCGCCTACATCTTAGCGAAAAGCTTTTCCGCTCCAGTTCTCAAGGAGAAAGTGTACCAGCAGTGCTCACTTAGCCCGACCTTGCCAGGAAATAAGATTTGCTGCACATTCCAAGGACACTGCATTTTCCTGGGCAAGCTGCAACCTGCTGGCAGATGGCCGTGCTCTCTGCCCACTCCTGCCCAGTTCTTGCTACTAGCGGGCACGTTGCAGCCTGGCGAAGGCAAGAAACCTGGAGAGCTGTCACAGAGCAGAAGGGCAGCTGAGATGCTGAAAAGCAGCAAAGCTGAACTGCCTGCCTCAGCTTCAGCAGTGTGTAATTGACTGAAGGCGAAAAACCAAGCAGCAGGGCAGCGGGCTTCTGTGCGCACTGAAGGCAATTGCAAGAATCCAGCAGCTGCTCCTTGCCAAGCACAGGCAGCTGCCTGGGTTCTTGGTTTTTGACCAACTCACAGTTGCCCTTCTTTTCAGCAGCTGCCACCGTGTTCTCTGCATCTCGGAGCCTCTGGGGAGCAACGAGAATTTCCAAGGTGGGATGCATGAAAACTAAAATAAAAACTCAGGAAGTTTGTCCTGGAACACCTTCCATTGGCATGCCAAGGGTGAATTCAAGAGGCAGGAGAGCGGCAGCCACCGTCCTGCAGCTGTCTGCGAGCTTCGCACACTAGCCGGCTTCTTCGCGGCTTCGTTCTTCGCCTCTTGCAAGCTACCGCGATCTCTGGCTGCCGGAGGCCAAGAAGCGGCTACTTCGCGCACAGATCAGTGGAGCGGTAGCGGTGAGCTCCGGAGCGCCGCTTCTGCCGAAAGACGCCGGGAAGCGGCACTTGCTTTCGGCCAGCTGCGGAGCTGCGTATTCTGCCTCTCTGCTCGCCTACATCTTAGCGAAAAGCTTTTCCGCTCCAGTTCTCAAGGAGAAAGTGTACCAGCAGTGCTCACTTAGCCCGACCTTGCCAGGAAATAAGATTTGCTGCACATTCCAAGGACACTGCATTTTCCTGGGCAAGCTGCAACCTGCTGGCAGATGGCCCTGCTCTCTGCCCACTCCTGCCCAGTTCTTGGTACTAGCGGGCACGTTGCAGCCTGGCGAAGGCAAGAAACCTGGAGAGCTGTCACAGAGCAGAAGGGCAGCTGAGATGCTGAAAAGCAGCAAAGCTGAACTGCCTGCCTCAGCTTCAGCAGTGTGTAATTGACTGAAGGCGAAAAACCAAGCAGCAGAGCAGCGGGCTTCTGTGCGCACTGAAGGCAATTGCAAGAATCCAGCAGCTGCTCCTTGCCAAGCACAGGCAGCTGCCTGGGTTCTTGGTTTTTGACCAACTCACAGTTGCCCTTCTTTTCAGCAGCTGCCACCGTGTTCTCTGCATCTCGGAGCCTCTGGGGAGCAACAAGAATTTCCAAGGTGGGATGCATGACGACTATGTCAAAACCCAGGAAAGTTGTCCTGGAACACCTTCCATTGGCATGCCAAAAGTGAATTCAAGAGGCAGGAGAGCAGCAGCCGCCGTCCTTCAGCTGTCTGCGAGCTTCGCACACAAGCTGGCTTCTTCGCGGCTTCGTTCTTCGCCTCTTGCAAGCTACCGCGATCTCCGGCTGCCGGAGGCCAAGAAGCGGCTACTTCGCGCACAGATCACTGGAGCGGCAGCGGTGCGCTCCGGAGCAGGGCTTCTGCCGAAAGACGCCGGGAAGCGGCACTTGCTTTCGGCCAGCTCCGGAGCTGCGTATTCTGCCTCTCTGCTCGCCTACATCTTAGCAAAAAGCTTTTCGGCTCCAGTTCTCAAGGAGAAAGTGTACCAGCAGTGCTCACTTAGCCCGACCTTGCCAGGAAATAAGATTTGCTGCACATTCCAAGGACACTGCATTTTCCTGGGCAAGCTGCAACCTGCTGGCAGATGGCCCTGCTCTCTGCCCACTCCTGCCCAGTTCTTGCTACTAGCGGGCACGTTGCAGCCTGGCGAAGGCAAGAAACCTGGAGAGCTGTCACAGAGCAGAAGGGCAGCTGAGATGCTGAAAAGCAGCCAAGCTGAACTGCCTGCCTCAGCTTCAGCAGTGTGTAATTGACTGAAGGCGAAAAACCAAGCAGCAGGGCAGCGGGCTTCTGTGCGCACTGAAGGCAATTGCAAGAATCCAGCAGCTGCTCCTTGCCAAGCACAGGCAGCTGCCTGGGTTCTTGGTTTTTGACCAACTCACAGTTGCCCTTCTTTTCAGCAGCTGCCACCGTGTTCTCTGCATCTCGGAGCCTCTGGGGAGCAACGAGAATTTCCAAGGTGGGATGCATGAAAACTAAAATAAAAACTCAGGAAGGTTGTCCTGGAACACCTTCCATTGGCATGCCAAGGGTGAATTCAAGAGGCAGGAGAGCGGCAGCCACCGTCCTGCAGCTGTCTGCGAGCTTCGCACACAAGCCGGCTTCTTCGCGGCTTCGTTCTTCGTCTCTTGCAAGCTACCGCGATCTCCGGCTGCCGGAGGCCAAGAAGCGGCTACTTCGCGCACAGATCAGTGGAGCGGTAGCGGTGAGCTCCGGAGCGCCGCTTCTGCCGAAAGACGCCGGGAAGCGGCACTTGCTTTCGGCCAGTTACGGAGCTGCGTATTCTGCCTCTCTGCTCGCCTACATCTTAGCGAAAAGCTTTTCGGCTCCAGTTCTCAAGGAGAAAGTGTACCAGCAGTGCTCACTTAGCCCGACCTTGCCAGGAAATAAGATTTGCTGCACATTCCAAGGACACTGCATTTTCCTGGGCAAGCTGCAACCTGCTGGCAGATGGCCCTGCTCTCTGCCCACTCCTGCCCAGTTCTTGCTACTAGCGGGCACGTTGCAGCCTGGCGAAGGCAAGAAACCTGGAGAGCTGTCACAGAGCAGAAGGGCAGCTGAGATGCTGAAAAGCAGCAAAGCTGAACTGCCTGCCTCAGCTTCAGCAGTGTGTAATTGACTGAAGGCGAAAAACCAAGCAGCAGAGCAGCGGGCTTCTGTGCGCACTGAAGGCAATTGCAAGAATCCAGCAGCTGCTCCTTGCCAAGCACAGGCAGCTGCCTGGGTTCTTGGTTTTTGACCAACTCACAGTTGCCCTTCTTTTCAGCAGCTGCCACCGTGTTCTCTGCATCTCGGAGCCTCTGGGGAGCAACAAGAATTTCCAAGGTGGGATGCATGACGACTATGTCAAAACCCAGGAAAGTTGTCCTGGAACACCTTCCATTGGCATGCCAAAAGTGAATTCAAGAGGCAGGAGAGCAGCAGCCGCCGTCCTTCAGCTGTCTGCGAGCTTCGCACACAAGCTGGCTTCTTCGCGGCTTCGTTCTTCGCCTCTTGCAAGCTACCGCGATCTCCGGCTGCCGGAGGCCAAGAAGCGGCTACTTCGCGCACAGATCACTGGAGCGGCAGCGGTGCGCTCCGGAGCAGGGCTTCTGCCGAAAGACGCCGGGAAGCGGCACTTGCTTTCGGCCAGCTCCGGAGCTGCGTATTCTGCCTGTCGAGTCGCCTACATCTTAGCGAAAAGCTTTTCGGCTCCAGTTCTCAAGGAGAAAGTGTACCAGCAGTGCTCACTTAGCCCGACCTTGCCAGGAAATAAGATTTGCTGCACATTCCAAGGACACTGCATTTTCCTGGGCAAGCTGCAACCTGCTGGCAGATGGCCGTGCTCTCTGCCCACTCCTGCCCAGTTCTTGCTACTAGCGGGCACGTTGCAGCCTGGCGAAGGCAAGAAACCTGGAGAGCTGTCACAGAGCAGAAGGGCAGCTGAGATGCTGAAAAGCAGCAAAGCTGAACTGCCTGCCTCAGCTTCAGCAGTGTGTAATTGACTGAAGGCGAAAAACCAAGCAGCAGAGCAGCGGGCTTCTGTGCGCACTGAAGGCAATTGCAAGAATCCAGCAGCTGCTCCTTGCCAAGCACAGGCAGCTGCCTGGGTTCTTGGTTTTTGACCAACTCACAGTTGCCCTTCTTTTCAGCAGCTGCCACCGTGTTCTCTGCATCTCGGAGCCTCTGGGGAGCAACAAGAATTTCCAAGGTGGGATGCATGACGATTATGTCAAAACCCAGGAAAGTTTTCCTGGAACACCTCCCATTGGCATGCCAGAAGTGAATTCAAGAGGCAGGAGAGCGGCAGCCACCGTCCTGCAGCTGTCTGCGAGCTTCGCACACAAGCCGGCTTCTTCGCGGCTTCGTTCTTCGCCTCTTGCAAGCTACCGCGATCTCTGGCTGCCGGAGGCCAAGAAGCCGCTACTTCGCGCAGAGATCACTGGAGCGGCAGCGGTGCGCTCCGAAGCGCCGCTTTTGCTGAAAGACGCCGGGAAGCGGCACTTGCTTTCGGCCAGCTGCGGAGCTGCGTATTCTGCCTCTCTAGTCGCCTACATCTTAGCGAAAAGCTTTTCCGCTCCAGTTCTCAAGGAGAAAGTGTACCAGCAGTGCTCACTTAGCCCGACCTTGCCAGGAAATAAGATTTGCTGCACATTCCAAGGACACTGCATTTTCCTGGGCAAGCTGCAACCTGCTGGCAGATGGCCGTGCTCTCTGCCCACTCCTGCCCAGTTCTTGGTACTAGCGGGCACGTTGCAGCCTGGCGAAGGCAAGAAACCTGGAGAGCTGTCACAGAGCAGAAGGGCAGCTGAGATGCTGAAAAGCAGCCAAGCTGAACTGCCTGCCTCAGCTTCAGCAGTGTGTAATTGACTGAAGGCGAAAAACCAAGCAGCAGAGCAGCGGGCTTCTGTGCGCACTGAAGGCAAATGCAAGAATCCAGCAGCTGCTCCTTGCCAAGCACAGGCAGCTGCCTAGGTTCTTGCTTCTTGACCAACTCACAGTTGCCCTTCTTTTCAGCAGCTGCCACCGTGTTCTCTGCATCTCGGAGCCTCTGGGGAGCAACGAGAATTTCCAAGGTGGGATGCATGAAAACTAAAATAAAAACTCAGGAAGGTTGTCCTGGAACACCTTCCATTGGCATGCCAAGGGTGAATTCAAGAGGCAGGAGAGCGGCAGCCACCGTCCTGCAGCTGTCTGCGAGCTTCGCACACAAGCCGGCTTCTTCGCGGCTTCGTTCTTCGCCTCTTGCAAGCTACCGTGATCTCTGGCTGCCGGAGGCCAAGAAGCCGCTACTTCGCGCAGAGATCACTGGAGCGGCAGCGGTGCGCTCCGAAGCGCCGCTTTTGCTGAAAGACGCCGGGAAGCGGCACTTGCTTTCGGCCAGCTGCGGAGCTCCGTATTCTGCCTCTCTAGTCGCCTACATCTTAGCGAAAAGCTTTTCGGCTCCAGTTCTCAAGGAGAAAGTGTACCAGCAGTGCTCACTTAGCCCGACCTTGCCAGGAAATAAGATTTGCTGCACATTCCAAGGACACTGCATTTTCCTGGGCAAGCTGCAACCTGCTGGCAGATGGCCCTGCTCTCTGCCCACTCCTGCCCAGTTCTTGCTACTAGCGGGCACGTTGCAGCCTGGCGAAGGCAAGAAACCTGGAGAGCTGTCACAGAGCAGAAGGGCAGCTGAGATGCTGAAAAGCAGCAAAGCTGAACTGCCTGCCTCAGCTTCAGCAGTGTGTAATTGACTGAAGGCGAAAAACCAAGCAGCAGAGCAGCGGGCTTCTGTGCGCACTGAAGGCAATTGCAAGAATCCAGCAGCTGCTCCTTGCCAAGCACAGGCAGCTGCCTGGGTTCTTGGTTTTTGACCAACTCACAGTTGCCCTTCTTTTCAGCAGCTGCCACCGTGTTCTCTGCATCTCGGAGCCTCTGGGGAGCAACAAGAATTTCCAAGGTGGGATGCATGACGATTATGTCAAAACCCAGGAAAGTTGTCCTGGAACACCTCCCATTGGCATGCCAGAAGTGAATTCAAGAGGCAGGAGAGCGGCAGCCACCGTCCTGCAGCTGTCTGCGAGCTTCGCACACAAGCTGGCTTCTTCGCGGCTTCGTTCTTCGCCTCTTGCAAGCTACCGCGATATCTGGCTGCCGGAGGCCAAGAAGCCGCTACTTCGCGCAGAGATCACTGGAGCGGCAGCGGTGCGCTCCGAAGCGCCGCTTTTGCTGAAAGACGCCGGGAAGCGGCACTTGCTTTCGGCCAGCTGCGGAGCTCCGTATTCTGCCTCTCTAGTCGCCTACATCTTAGCGAAAAGCTTTTCGGCTCCAGTTCTCAAGGAGAAAGTGTACCAGCAGTGCTCACTTAGCCCGACCTTGCCAGGAAATAAGATTTGCTGCACATTCCAAGGACACTGCATTTTCCTGGGCAAGCTGCAACCTGCTGGCAGATGGCCGTGCTCTCTGCCCACTCCTGCCCAGTTCTTGCTACTAGCGGGCACGTTGCAGCCTGGCGAAGGCAAGAAACCTGGAGAGCTGTCACAGAGCAGAAGGGCAGCTGAGATGCTGAAAAGCAGCAAAGCTGAACTGCCTGCCTCAGCTTCAGCAGTGTGTAATTGACTGAAGGCGAAAAACCAAGCAGCAGAGCAGCGGGCTTCTGTGCGCACTGAAGGCAATTGCAAGAATCCAGCAGCTGCTCCTTGCCAAGCACAGGCAGCTGCCTGGGTTCTTGGTTTTTGACCAACTCACAGTTGCCCTTCTTTTCAGCAGCTGCCACCGTGTTCTCTGCATCTCGGAGCCTCTGGGGAGCAACAAGAATTTCCAAGGTGGGATGCATGACGATTATGTCAAAACCCAGGAAAGTTGTCCTGGAACACCTTCCATTGGCATGCCAAAAGTGAATTCAAGAGGCAGGAGAGCAGCAGCCGCCGTCCTTCAGCTGTCTGCGAGCTTCGCACACAAGCTGGCTTCTTCGCGGCTTCGTTCTTCGCCTCTTGCAAGCTACCGCGATCTCTGGCTGCCGGAGGCCAAGAAGCGGCTACTTCGCGCACAGATCACTGGAGCGG
The DNA here is from genome assembly GCF_024509145.1 of Vidua macroura. Lineage (NCBI taxonomy): Eukaryota > Metazoa > Chordata > Aves > Passeriformes > Viduidae > Vidua > Vidua macroura. The sequence continues at coordinate 56,456,865 of NC_071571.1, read as the reverse complement.
CAGCGGTGCGCTCCGGAGCAGGGCTTCTGCCGAAAGACGCCGGGAAGCGGCACTTGCTTTCGGCCAGCTCCGGAGCTGCGTATTCTGCCTGTCGAGTCGCCTACATCTTAGCGAAAAGCTTTTCGGCTCCAGTTCTCAAGGAGAAAGTGTACCAGCAGTGCTCACTTAGCCCGACCTTGCCAGGAAATAAGATTTGCTGCACATTCCAAGGACACTGCATTTTCCTGGGCAAGCTGCAACCTGCTGGCAGATGGCCCTGCTCTCTGCCCACTCCTGCCCAGTTCTTGCTACTAGCGGGCACGTTGCAGCCTGGCGAAGGCAAGAAACCTGGAGAGCTGTCACAGAGCAGAAGGGCAGCTGAGATGCTGAAAAGCAGCAAAGCTGAACAGCCTGCCTCAGCTTCAGCAGTGTGTAATTGACTGAAGGCGAAAAACCAAGCAGCAGGGCAGCGGGCTTCTGTGCGCACTGAAGGCAATTGCAAGAATCCAGCAGCTGCTCCTTGCCAAGCACAGGCAGCTGCCTGGGTTCTTGGTTTTTGACCAACTCACAGTTGCCCTTCTTTTCAGCAGCTGCCACCGTGTTCTCTGCATCTCGGAGCCTCTGGGGAGCAACGAGAATTTCCAAGGTGGGATGCATGAAAACTAAAATAAAAACTCAGGAAGGTTGTCCTGGAACACCTTCCATTGGCATGCCAAGGGTGAATTCAAGAGGCAGGAGAGCGGCAGCCACCGTCCTGCAGCTGTCTGCGAGCTTCGCACACAAGCCGGCTTCTTCGCGGCTTCGTTCTTCGCCTCTTGCAAGCTACCGCGATCTCTGGCTGCCGGAGGCCAAGAAGCGGCTACTTCGCGCACAGATCAGTGGAGCGGTAGCGGTGAGCTCCGGAGCGCCGCTTTTGCCGAAAGACGCCGGCAAGCGGCACTTGCTTTCGGCCAGCTGCGGAGCTCCGTATTCTGCCTCTCTGCTCGCCTACATCTTAGCGAAAAGCTTTTCCGCTCCAGTTCTCAAGGAGAAAGTGTACCAGCAGTGCTCACTTAGCCCGACCTTGCCAGGAAATAAGATTTGCTGCACATTCCAAGGACACTGCATTTTCCTGGGCAAGCTGCAACCTGCTGGCAGATGGCCCTGCTCTCTGCCCACTCCTGCCCAGTTCTTGCTACTAGCGGGCACGTTGCAGCCTGGCGAAGGCAAGAAACCTGGAGAGCTGTCACAGAGCAGAAGGGCAGCTGAGATGCTGAAAAGCAGCAAAGCTGAACTGCCTGCCTCAGCTTCAGCAGTGTGTAATTGACTGAAGGCGAAAAACCAAGCAGCAGGGCAGCGGGCTTCTGTGCGCACTGAAGGCAATTGCAAGAATCCAGCAGCTGCTCCTTGCCAAGCACAGGCAGCTGCCTGGGTTCTTGGTTTTTGACCAACTCACAGTTGCCCTTCTTTTCAGCAGCTGCCACCGTGTTCTCTGCATCTCGGAGCCTCTGGGGAGCAACGAGAATTTCCAAGGTGGGATGCATGAAAACTAAAATAAAAACTCAGGAAGTTTGTCCTGGAACACCTTCCATTGGCATGCCAAGGGTGAATTCAAGAGGCAGGAGAGCGGCAGCCACCGTCCTGCAGCTGTCTGCGAGCTTCGCACACAAGCCGGCTTCTTCGCGGCTTCGTTCTTCGCCTCTTGCAAGCTACCGCGATCTCCGGCTGCCGGAGGCCAAGAAGCGGCTACTTCGCGCACAGATCAGTGGAGCGGTAGCGGTGAGCTCCGGAGCGCCGCTTCTGCCGAAAGACGCCGGGAAGCGGCACTTGCTTTCGGCCAGCTGCGGAGCTGCGTATTCTGCCTCTCTGCTCGCCTACATCTTAGCGAAAAGCTTTTCCGCTCCAGTTCTCAAGGAGAAAGTGTACCAGCAGTGCTCACTTAGCCCGACCTTGCCAGGAAATAAGATTTGCTGCACATTCCAAGGACACTGCATTTTCCTGGGCAAGCTGCAACCTGCTGGCAGATGGCCCTGCTCTCTGCCCACTCCTGCCCAGTTCTTGCTACTAGCGGGCACGTTGCAGCCTGGCGAAGGCAAGAAACCTGGAGAGCTGTCACAGAGCAGAAGGGCAGCTGAGATGCTGAAAAGCAGCAAAGCTGAACTGCCTGCCTCAGCTTCAGCAGTGTGTAATTGACTGAAGGCGAAAAACCAAGCAGCAGAGCAGCGGGCTTCTGTGCGCACTGAAGGCAATTGCAAGAATCCAGCAGCTGCTCCTTGCCAAGCACAGGCAGCTGCCTGGGTTCTTGGTTTTTGACCAACTCACAGTTGCCCTTCTTTTCAGCAGCTGCCACCGTGTTCTCTGCATCTCGGAGCCTCTGGGGAGCAACAAGAATTTCCAAGGTGGGATGCATGACGACTATGTCAAAACCCAGGAAAGTTGTCCTGGAACACCTTCCATTGGCATGCCAAAAGTGAATTCAAGAGGCAGGAGAACAGCAGCCGCCGTCCTTCAGCTGTCTGCGAGCTTCGCACACAAGCTGGCTTCTTCGCGGCTTCGTTCTTCGCCTCTTGCAAGCTACCGCGATCTCCGGCTGCCGGAGGCCAAGAAGCGGCTACTTCGCGCAGAGATCACTGGAGCGGCAGCGGTGCGCTCCGGAGCAGGGCTTCTGCCGAAAGACGCCGGGAAGCGGCACTTGCTTTCGGCCAGCTCCGGAGCTGCGTATTCTGCCTGTCGAGTCGCCTACATCTTAGCGAAAAGCTTTTCGGCTCCAGTTCTCAAGGAGAAAGTGTATCAGCAGTGCTCACTTAGCCCGACCTTGCCAGGAAATAAGATTTGCTGCACATTCCAAGGACACTGCATTTTCCTGGGCAAGCTGCAACCTGCTGGCAGATGGCCCTGCTCTCTGCCCACTCCTGCCCAGTTCTTGCTACTAGCGGGCACGTTGCAGCCTGGCGAAGGCAAGAAACCTGGAGAGCTGTCACAGAGCAGAAGGGCAGCTGAGATGCTGAAAAGCAGCCAAGCTGAACTGCCTGCCTCAGCTTCAGCAGTGTGTAATTGACTGAAGGCGAAAAACCAAGCAGCAGGGCAGCGGGCTTCTGTGCGCACTGAAGGCAATTGCAAGAATCCAGCAGCTGCTCCTTGCCAAGCACAGGCAGCTGCCTGGGTTCTTGGTTTTTGACCAACTCACAGTTGCCCTTCTTTTCAGCAGCTGCCACCGTGTTCTCTGCATCTCGGAGCCTCTGGGGAGCAACGAGAATTTCCAAGGTGGGATGCATGAAAACTAAAATAAAAACTCAGGAAGGTTGTCCTGGAACACCTTCCATTGGCATGCCAAGGGTGAATTCAAGAGGCAGGAGAGCGGCAGCCACCGTCCTGCAGCTGTGTGCGAGTGTCGCACACAAGCCGGCTTCTTCGCGGCTTCGTTCTTCGCCTCTTGCAAGCTACCGCGATCTCCGGCTGCCGGAGGCCAAGAAGCGGCTACTTCGCGCAGAGATCACTGGAGCGGTAGCGGTGAGCTCCGGAGCGCCGCTTTTGCCGAAAGACGCCGGGAAGCGGCACTTGCTTTCGGCCAGCTCCGGAGCTGCGTATTCTGCCTCTCTGCTCGCCTACATCTTAGCAAAAAGCTTTTCGGCTCCAGTTCTCAAGGAGAAAGTGTACCAGCAGTGCTCACTTAGCCCGACCTTGCCAGGAAATAAGATTTGCTGCACATTCCAAGGACACTGCATTTTCCTGGGCAAGCTGCAACCTGCTGGCAGATGGCCGTGCTCTCTGCCCACTCCTGCCCAGTTCTTGCTACTAGCGGGCACGTTGCAGCCTGGCGAAGGCAAGAAACCTGGAGAGCTGTCACAGAGCAGAAGGGCAGCTGAGATGCTGAAAAGCAGCCAAGCTGAACTGCCTGCCTCAGCTTCAGCAGTGTGTAATTGACTGAAGGCGAAAAACCAAGCAGCAGGGCAGCGGGCTTCTGTGCGCACTGAAGGCAATTGCAAGAATCCAGCAGCTGCTCCTTGCCAAGCACAGGCAGCTGCCTGGGTTCTTGGTTTTTGACCAACTCACAGTTGCCCTTCTTTTCAGCAGCTGCCACCGTCTTCTCTGCATCTCGGAGCCTCTGGGGAGCAACGAGAATTTCCAAGGTGGGATGCATGAAAACTAAAATAAAAACTCAGGAAGGTTGTCCTGGAACACCTTCCATTGGCATGCCAAGGGTGAATTCAAGAGGCAGGAGAGCGGCAGCCACCGTCCTGCAGCTGTCTGCGAGCTTCGCACACAAGCTGGCTTCTTCGCGGCTTCGTTCTTCGTCTCTTGCAAGCTACCGCGATCTCCGGCTGCCGGAGGCCAAGAAGCGGCTACTTCGCGCACAGATCAGTGGAGCGGTAGCGGTGAGCTCCGGAGCGCCGCTTCTGCCGAAAGACGCCGGGAAGCGGCACTTGCTTTCGGCCAGCTCCGGAGCTGCGTATTCTGCCTGTCGAGTCGCCTACATCTTAGCGAAAAGCTTTTCGGCTCCAGTTCTCAAGGAGAAACTGTACCAGCAGTGCTCACTTAGCCCGACCTTGCCAGGAAATAAGATTTGCTGCACATTCCAAGGACACTGCATTTTCCTGGGCAAGCTGCAACCTGCTGGCAGATGGCCCTGCTCTCTGCCCACTCCTGCCCAGTTCTTGGTACTAGCGGGCACGTTGCAGCCTGGCGAAGGCAAGAAACCTGGAGAGCTGTCACAGAGCAGAAGGGCAGCTGAGATGCTGAAAAGCAGCAAAGCTGAACTGCCTGCCTCAGCTTCAGCAGTGTGTAATTGACTGAAGGCGAAAAACCAAGCAGCAGAGCAGCGGGCTTCTGTGCGCACTGAAGGCAATTGCAAGAATCCAGCAGCTGCTCCTTGCCAAGCACAGGCAGCTGCCTGGGTTCTTGGTTTTTGACCAACTCACAGTTGCCCTTCTTTTCAGCAGCTGCCACCGTGTTCTCTGCATCTCGGAGCCTCTGGGGAGCAACGAGAATTTCCAAGGTGGGATGCATGAAAACTAAAATAAAAACTCAGGAAGGTTGTCCTGGAACACCTTCCATTGGCATGCCAAGGGTGAATTCAAGAGGCAGGAGAGCGGCAGCCACCGTCCTGCAGCTGTGTGCGAGCTTCGCGCACTAGCCGGCTTCTTCGCGGCTTCGTTCTTCGCCTCTTGCAAGCTACCGCGATCTCCGGCTGCCGGAGGCCAAGAAGCGGCTACTTCGCGCACAGCTCAGTGGAGCGGTAGCGGTGAGCTCCGGAGCGCCGCTTTTGCCGAAAGACGCCGGGAAGCGGCACTTGCTTTCGGCCAGCTGCGGACCTGCGTATTCTGCCTCTCTGCTCGCCTACATCTTAGCGAAAAGCTTTTCCGCTCCAGTTCTCAAGGAGAAAGTGTACCAGCACTGCTCACTTAGCCCGACCTTGCCAGGAAATAAGATTTGCTGCACATTCCAAGGACACTGCATTTTCCTGGGCAAGCTGCAACCTGCTGGCAGATGGCCCTGCTCTCTGCCCACTCCTGCCCAGTTCTTGCTACTAGCGGGCACGTTGCAGCCTGGCGAAGGCAAGAAACCTGGAGAGCTGTCACAGAGCAGAAGGGCAGCTGAGATGCTGAAAAGCAGCAAAGCTGAACTGCCTGCCTCAGCTTCAGCAGTGTGTAATTGACTGAAGGCGAAAAACCAAGCAGCAGAGCAGCGGGCTTCTGTGCGCACTGAAGGCAATTGCAAGAATCCAGCAGCTGCTCCTTGCCAAGCACAGGCAGCTGCCTGGGTTCTTGGTTTTTGACCAACTCACAGTTGCCCTTCTTTTCAGCAGCTGCCACCGTGTTCTCTGCATCTCGGAGCCTCTGGGGAGCAACAAGAATTTCCAAGGTGGGATGCATGACGACTATGTCAAAACCCAGGAAAGTTGTCCTGGAACACCTTCCATTGGCATGCCAAAAGTGAATTCAAGAGGCAGGAGAGCAGCAGCCGCCGTCCTTCAGCTGTCTGCGAGCTTCGCACACAAGCTGGCTTCTTCGCGGCTTCGTTCTTCGCCTCTTGCAAGCTACCGCGATCTCCGGCTGCCGGAGGCCAAGAAGCGGCTACTTCGCGCACAGATCACTGGAGCGGCAGCGGTGCGCTCCGGAGCAGGGCTTCTGCCGAAAGACGCCGGGAAGCGGCACTTGCTTTCGGCCAGCTCCGGAGCTGCGTATTCTGCCTGTCGAGTCGCCTACATCTTAGCGAAAAGCTTTTCGGCTCCAGTTCTCAAGGAGAAAGTGTATCAGCAGTGCTCACTTAGCCCGACCTTGCCAGGAAATAAGATTTGCTGCACATTCCAAGGACACTGCATTTTCCTGGGCAAGCTGCAACCTGCTGGCAGATGGCCCTGCTCTCTGCCCACTCCTGCCCAGTTCTTGCTACTAGCGGGCACGTTGCAGCCTGGCGAAGGCAAGAAACCTGGAGAGCTGTCACAGAGCAGAAGGGCAGCTGAGATGCTGAAAAGCAGCCAAGCTGAACTGCCTGCCTCAGCTTCAGCAGTGTGTAATTGACTGAAGGCGAAAAACCAAGCAGCAGGGCAGCGGGCTTCTGTGCGCACTGAAGGCAATTGCAAGAATCCAGCAGCTGCTCCTTGCCAAGCACAGGCAGCTGCCTGGGTTCTTGGTTTTTGACCAACTCACAGTTGCCCTTCTTTTCAGCAGCTGCCACCGTGTTCTCTGCATCTCGGAGCCTCTGGGGAGCAACGAGAATTTCCAAGGTGGGATGCATGAAAACTAAAATAAAAACTCAGGAAGGTTGTCCTGGAACACCTTCCATTGGCATGCCAAGGGTGAATTCAAGAGGCAGGAGAGCGGCAGCCACCGTCCTGCAGCTGTGTGCGAGTGTCGCACACAAGCCGGCTTCTTCGCGGCTTCGTTCTTCGCCTCTTGCAAGCTACCGCGATCTCCGGCTGCCGGAGGCCAAGAAGCGGCTACTTCGCGCAGAGATCACTGGAGCGGTAGCGGTGAGCTCCGGAGCGCCGCTTTTGCCGAAAGACGCCGGGAAGCGGCACTTGCTTTCGGCCAGCTCCGGAGCTGCGTATTCTGCCTCTCTGCTCGCCTACATCTTAGCAAAAAGCTTTTCGGCTCCAGTTCTCAAGGAGAAAGTGTACCAGCAGTGCTCACTTAGCCCGACCTTGCCAGGAAATAAGATTTGCTGCACATTCCAAGGACACTGCATTTTCCTGGGCAAGCTGCAACCTGCTGGCAGATGGCCGTGCTCTCTGCCCACTCCTGCCCAGTTCTTGGTACTAGCGGGCACGTTGCAGCCTGGCGAAGGCAAGAAACCTGGAGAGCTGTCACAGAGCAGAAGGGCAGCTGAGATGCTGAAAAGCAGCCAAGCTGAACTGCCTGCCTCAGCTTCAGCAGTGTGTAATTGACTGAAGGCGAAAAACCAAGCAGCAGGGCAGCGGGCTTCTGTGCGCACTGAAGGCAATTGCAAGAATCCAGCAGCTGCTCCTTGCCAAGCACAGGCAGCTGCCTGGGTTCTTGGTTTTTGACCAACTCACAGTTGCCCTTCTTTTCAGCAGCTGCCACCGTGTTCTCTGCATCTCGGAGCCTCTGGGGAGCAACGAGAATTTCCAAGGTGGGATGCATGAAAACTAAAATAAAAACTCAGGAAAGTTGTCCTGGAACACCTTCCATTGGCATGCCAAGGGTGAATTCAAGAGGCAGGAGAGCGGCAGCCACCGTCCTGCAGCTGTCTGCGAGCTTCGCACACAAGCCGGCTTCTTCGCGGCTTCGTTCTTCGTCTCTTGCAAGCTACCGCGATCTCCGGCTGCCGGAGGCCAAGAAGCGGCTACTTCGCGCACAGATCAGTGGAGCGGTAGCGGTGAGCTCCGGAGCGCCGCTTCTGCCGAAAGACGCCGGGAAGCGGCACTTGCTTTCGGCCAGCTCCGGAGCTGCGTATTCTGCCTGTCGAGTCGCCTACATCTTAGCGAAAAGCTTTTCGGCTCCAGTTCTCAAGGAGAAACTGTACCAGCAGTGCTCACTTAGCCCGACCTTGCCAGGAAATAAGATTTGCTGCACATTCCAAGGACACTGCATTTTCCTGGGCAAGCTGCAACCTGCTGGCAGATGGCCCTGCTCTCTGCCCACTCCTGCCCAGTTCTTGCTACTAGCGGGCACGTTGCAGCCTGGCGAAGGCAAGAAACCTGGAGAGCTGTCACAGAGCAGAAGGGCAGCTGAGATGCTGAAAAGCAGCAAAGCTGAACTGCCTGCCTCAGCTTCAGCAGTGTGTAATTGACTGAAGGCGAAAAACCAAGCAGCAGAGCAGCGGGCTTCTGTGCGCACTGAAGGCAATTGCAAGAATCCAGCAGCTGCTCCTTGCCAAGCACAGGCAGCTGCCTGGGTTCTTGGTTTTTGACCAACTCACAGTTGCCCTTCTTTTCAGCAGCTGCCACCGTGTTCTCTGCATCTCGGAGCCTCTGGGGAGCAACAAGAATTTCCAAGGTGGGATGCATGACGACTATGTCAAAACCCAGGAAAGTTGTCCTGGAACACCTTCCATTGGCATGCCAAAAGTGAATTCAAGAGGCAGGAGAACAGCAGCCGCCGTCCTTCAGCTGTCTGCGAGCTTCGCACACAAGCTGGCTTCTTCGCGGCTTCGTTCTTCGCCTCTTGCAAGCTACCGCGATCTCCGGCTGCCGGAGGCCAAGAAGCGGCTACTTCGCGCAGAGATCACTGGAGCGGCAGCGGTGCGCTCCGGAGCAGGGCTTCTGCCGAAAGACGCCGGGAAGCGGCACTTGCTTTCGGCCAGCTCCGGAGCTGCGTATTCTGCCTGTCGAGTCGCCTACATCTTAGCGAAAAGCTTTTCGGCTCCAGTTCTCAAGGAGAAAGTGTATCAGCAGTGCTCACTTAGCCCGACCTTGCCAGGAAATAAGATTTGCTGCACATTCCAAGGACACTGCATTTTCCTGGGCAAGCTGCAACCTGCTGGCAGATGGCCCTGCTCTCTGCCCACTCCTGCCCAGTTCTTGCTACTAGCGGGCACGTTGCAGCCTGGCGAAGGCAAGAAACCTGGAGAGCTGTCACAGAGCAGAAGGGCAGCTGAGATGCTGAAAAGCAGCCAAGCTGAACTGCCTGCCTCAGCTTCAGCAGTGTGTAATTGACTGAAGGCGAAAAACCAAGCAGCAGGGCAGCGGGCTTCTGTGCGCACTGAAGGCAATTGCAAGAATCCAGCAGCTGCTCCTTGCCAAGCACAGGCAGCTGCCTGGGTTCTTGGTTTTTGACCAACTCACAGTTGCCCTTCTTTTCAGCAGCTGCCACCGTGTTCTCTGCATCTCGGAGCCTCTGGGGAGCAACGAGAATTTCCAAGGTGGGATGCATGAAAACTAAAATAAAAACTCAGGAAGGTTGTCCTGGAACACCTTCCATTGGCATGCCAAGGGTGAATTCAAGAGGCAGGAGAGCGGCAGCCACCGTCCTGCAGCTGTGTGCGAGTGTCGCACACAAGCCGGCTTCTTCGCGGCTTCGTTCTTCGCCTCTTGCAAGCTACCGCGATCTCCGGCTGCCGGAGGCCAAGAAGCGGCTACTTCGCGCAGAGATCACTGGAGCGGTAGCGGTGAGCTCCGGAGCGCCGCTTTTGCCGAAAGACGCCGGGAAGCGGCACTTGCTTTCGGCCAGCTCCGGAGCTGCGTATTCTGCCTCTCTGCTCGCCTACATCTTAGCAAAAAGCTTTTCGGCTCCAGTTCTCAAGGAGAAAGTGTACCAGCAGTGCTCACTTAGCCCGACCTTGCCAGGAAATAAGATTTGCTGCACATTCCAAGGACACTGCATTTTCCTGGGCAAGCTGCAACCTGCTGGCAGATGGCCGTGCTCTCTGCCCACTCCTGCCCAGTTCTTGCTACTAGCGGGCACGTTGCAGCCTGGCGAAGGCAAGAAACCTGGAGAGCTGTCACAGAGCAGAAGGGCAGCTGAGATGCTGAAAAGCAGCCAAGCTGAACTGCCTGCCTCAGCTTCAGCAGTGTGTAATTGACTGAAGGCGAAAAACCAAGCAGCAGGGCAGCGGGCTTCTGTGCGCACTGAAGGCAATTGCAAGAATCCAGCAGCTGCTCCTTGCCAAGCACAGGCAGCTGCCTGGGTTCTTGGTTTTTGACCAACTCACAGTTGCCCTTCTTTTCAGCAGCTGCCACCGTCTTCTCTGCATCTCGGAGCCTCTGGGGAGCAACGAGAATTTCCAAGGTGGGATGCATGAAAACTAAAATAAAAACTCAGGAAGGTTGTCCTGGAACACCTTCCATTGGCATGCCAAGGGTGAATTCAAGAGGCAGGAGAGCGGCAGCCACCGTCCTGCAGCTGTCTGCGAGCTTCGCACACAAGCTGGCTTCTTCGCGGCTTCGTTCTTCGTCTCTTGCAAGCTACCGCGATCTCCGGCTGCCGGAGGCCAAGAAGCGGCTACTTCGCGCACAGATCAGTGGAGCGGTAGCGGTGAGCTCCGGAGCGCCGCTTCTGCCGAAAGACGCCGGGAAGCGGCACTTGCTTTCGGCCAGCTCCGGAGCTGCGTATTCTGCCTGTCGAGTCGCCTACATCTTAGCGAAAAGCTTTTCGGCTCCAGTTCTCAAGGAGAAACTGTACCAGCAGTGCTCACTTAGCCCGACCTTGCCAGGAAATAAGATTTGCTGCACATTCCAAGGACACTGCATTTTCCTGGGCAAGCTGCAACCTGCTGGCAGATGGCCCTGCTCTCTGCCCACTCCTGCCCAGTTCTTGGTACTAGCGGGCACGTTGCAGCCTGGCGAAGGCAAGAAACCTGGAGAGCTGTCACAGAGCAGAAGGGCAGCTGAGATGCTGAAAAGCAGCAAAGCTGAACTGCCTGCCTCAGCTTCAGCAGTGTGTAATTGACTGAAGGCGAAAAACCAAGCAGCAGAGCAGCGGGCTTCTGTGCGCACTGAAGGCAATTGCAAGAATCCAGCAGCTGCTCCTTGCCAAGCACAGGCAGCTGCCTGGGTTCTTGGTTTTTGACCAACTCACAGTTGCCCTTCTTTTCAGCAGCTGCCACCGTGTTCTCTGCATCTCGGAGCCTCTGGGGAGCAACGAGAATTTCCAAGGTGGGATGCATGAAAACTAAAATAAAAACTCAGGAAGGTTGTCCTGGAACACCTTCCATTGGCATGCCAAGGGTGAATTCAAGAGGCAGGAGAGCGGCAGCCACCGTCCTGCAGCTGTGTGCGAGCTTCGCGCACTAGCCGGCTTCTTCGCGGCTTCGTTCTTCGCCTCTTGCAAGCTACCGCGATCTCCGGCTGCCGGAGGCCAAGAAGCGGCTACTTCGCGCACAGCTCAGTGGAGCGGTAGCGGTGAGCTCCGGAGCGCCGCTTTTGCCGAAAGACGCCGGGAAGCGGCACTTGCTTTCGGCCAGCTGCGGACCTGCGTATTCTGCCTCTCTGCTCGCCTACATCTTAGCGAAAAGCTTTTCCGCTCCAGTTCTCAAGGAGAAAGTGTACCAGCACTGCTCACTTAGCCCGACCTTGCCAGGAAATAAGATTTGCTGCACATTCCAAGGACACTGCATTTTCCTGGGCAAGCTGCAACCTGCTGGCAGATGGCCCTGCTCTCTGCCCACTCCTGCCCAGTTCTTGCTACTAGCGGGCACGTTGCAGCCTGGCGAAGGCAAGAAACCTGGAGAGCTGTCACAGAGCAGAAGGGCAGCTGAGATGCTGAAAAGCAGCAAAGCTGAACTGCCTGCCTCAGCTTCAGCAGTGTGTAATTGACTGAAGGCGAAAAACCAAGCAGCAGAGCAGCGGGCTTCTGTGCGCACTGAAGGCAATTGCAAGAATCCAGCAGCTGCTCCTTGCCAAGCACAGGCAGCTGCCTGGGTTCTTGGTTTTTGACCAACTCACAGTTGCCCTTCTTTTCAGCAGCTGCCACCGTGTTCTCTGCATCTCGGAGCCTCTGGGGAGCAACAAGAATTTCCAAGGTGGGATGCATGACGACTATGTCAAAACCCAGGAAAGTTGTCCTGGAACACCTTCCATTGGCATGCCAAAAGTGAATTCAAGAGGCAGGAGAGCAGCAGCCGCCGTCCTTCAGCTGTCTGCGAGCTTCGCACACAAGCTGGCTTCTTCGCGGCTTCGTTCTTCGCCTCTTGCAAGCTACCGCGATCTCCGGCTGCCGGAGGCCAAGAAGCGGCTACTTCGCGCACAGATCACTGGAGCGGCAGCGGTGCGCTCCGGAGCAGGGCTTCTGCCGAAAGACGCCGGGAAGCGGCACTTGCTTTCGGCCAGCTCCGGAGCTGCGTATTCTGCCTGTCGAGTCGCCTACATCTTAGCGAAAAGCTTTTCGGCTCCAGTTCTCAAGGAGAAAGTGTATCAGCAGTGCTCACTTAGCCCGACCTTGCCAGGAAATAAGATTTGCTGCACATTCCAAGGACACTGCATTTTCCTGGGCAAGCTGCAACCTGCTGGCAGATGGCCCTGCTCTCTGCCCACTCCTGCCCAGTTCTTGCTACTAGCGGGCACGTTGCAGCCTGGCGAAGGCAAGAAACCTGGAGAGCTGTCACAGAGCAGAAGGGCAGCTGAGATGCTGAAAAGCAGCCAAGCTGAACTGCCTGCCTCAGCTTCAGCAGTGTGTAATTGACTGAAGGCGAAAAACCAAGCAGCAGGGCAGCGGGCTTCTGTGCGCACTGAAGGCAATTGCAAGAATCCAGCAGCTGCTCCTTGCCAAGCACAGGCAGCTGCCTGGGTTCTTGGTTTTTGACCAACTCACAGTTGCCCTTCTTTTCAGCAGCTGCCACCGTGTTCTCTGCATCTCGGAGCCTCTGGGGAGCAACGAGAATTTCCAAGGTGGGATGCATGAAAACTAAAATAAAAACTCAGGAAGGTTGTCCTGGAACACCTTCCATTGGCATGCCAAGGGTGAATTCAAGAGGCAGGAGAGCGGCAGCCACCGTCCTGCAGCTGTGTGCGAGTGTCGCACACAAGCCGGCTTCTTCGCGGCTTCGTTCTTCGCCTCTTGCAAGCTACCGCGATCTCCGGCTGCCGGAGGCCAAGAAGCGGCTACTTCGCGCAGAGATCACTGGAGCGGTAGCGGTGAGCTCCGGAGCGCCGCTTTTGCCGAAAGACGCCGGGAAGCGGCACTTGCTTTCGGCCAGCTCCGGAGCTGCGTATTCTGCCTCTCTGCTCGCCTACATCTTAGCAAAAAGCTTTTCGGCTCCAGTTCTCAAGGAGAAAGTGTACCAGCAGTGCTCACTTAGCCCGACCTTGCCAGGAAATAAGATTTGCTGCACATTCCAAGGACACTGCATTTTCCTGGGCAAGCTGCAACCTGCTGGCAGATGGCCCTGCTCTCTGCCCACTCCTGCCCAGTTCTTGCTACTAGCGGGCACGTTGCAGCCTGGCGAAGGCAAGAAACCTGGAGAGCTGTCACAGAGCAGAAGGGCAGCTGAGATGCTGAAAAGCAGCCAAGCTGAACTGCCTGCCTCAGCTTCAGCAGTGTGTAATTGACTGAAGGCGAAAAACCAAGCAGCAGGGCAGCGGGCTTCTGTGCGCACTGAAGGCAATTGCAAGAATCCAGCAGCTGCTCCTTGCCAAGCACAGGCAGCTGCCTGGGTTCTTGGTTTTTGACCAACTCACAGTTGCCCTTCTTTTCAGCAGCTGCCACCGTGTTCTCTGCATCTCGGAGCCTCTGGGGAGCAACGAGAATTTCCAAGGTGGGATGCATGAAAACTAAAATAAAAACTCAGGAAAGTTGTCCTGGAACACCTTCCATTGGCATGCCAAGGGTGAATTCAAGAGGCAGGAGAGCGGCAGCCACCGTCCTGCAGCTGTCTGCGAGCTTCGCACACAAGCCGGCTTCTTCGCGGCTTCGTTCTTCGTCTCTTGCAAGCTACCGCGATCTCCGGCTGCCGGAGGCCAAGAAGCGGCTACTTCGCGCACAGATCAGTGGAGCGGTAGCGGTGAGCTCCGGAGCGCCGCTTCTGCCGAAAGACGCCGGGAAGCGGCACTTGCTTTCGGCCAGCTCCGGAGCTGCGTATTCTGCCTGTCGAGTCGCCTACATCTTAGCGAAAAGCTTTTCGGCTCCAGTTCTCAAGGAGAAACTGTACCAGCAGTGCTCACTTAGCCCGACCTTGCCAGGAAATAAGATTTGCTGCACATTCCAAGGACACTGCATTTTCCTGGGCAAGCTGCAACCTGCTGGCAGATGGCCCTGCTCTCTGCCCACTCCTGCCCAGTTCTTGCTACTAGCGGGCACGTTGCAGCCTGGCGAAGGCAAGAAACCTGGAGAGCTGTCACAGAGCAGAAGGGCAGCTGAGATGCTGAAAAGCAGCAAAGCTGAACTGCCTGCCTCAGCTTCAGCAGTGTGTAATTGACTGAAGGCGAAAAACCAAGCAGCAGAGCAGCGGGCTTCTGTGCGCACTGAAGGCAATTGCAAGAATCCAGCAGCTGCTCCTTGCCAAGCACAGGCAGCTGCCTGGGTTCTTGGTTTTTGACCAACTCACAGTTGCCCTTCTTTTCAGCAGCTGCCACCGTGTTCTCTGCATCTCGGAGCCTCTGGGGAGCAACGAGAATTTCCAAGGTGGGATGCATGAAAACTAAAATAAAAACTCAGGAAGGTTGTCCTGGAACACCTTCCATTGGCATGCCAAGGGTGAATTCAAGAGGCAGGAGAGCGGCAGCCACCGTCCTGCAGCTGTGTGCGAGCTTCGCGCACTAGCCGGCTTCTTCGCGGCTTCGTTCTTCGCCTCTTGCAAGCTACCGCGATCTCCGGCTGCCGGAGGCCAAGAAGCGGCTACTTCGCGCACAGCTCAGTGGAGCGGTAGCGGTGAGCTCCGGAGCGCCGCTTTTGCCGAAAGACGCCGGGAAGCGGCACTTGCTTTCGGCCAGCTGCAGACCTGCGTATTCTGCCTCTCTGCTCGCCTACATCTTAGCGAAAAGCTTTTCCGCTCCAGTTCTCAAGGAGAAAGTGTACCAGCACTGCTCACTTAGCCCGACCTTGCCAGGAAATAAGATTTGCTGCACATTCCAAGGACACTGCATTTTCCTGGGCAAGCTGCAACCTGCTGGCAGATGGCCCTGCTCTCTGCCCACTCCTGCCCAGTTCTTGGAGTATACTAGCGGGCACGTTGCAGCCTGGCGAAGGCAAGAAACCTGGAGAGCTGTCACAGAGCAGAAGGGCAGCTGAGATGCTGAAAAGCAGCAAAGCTGAACTGCCTGCCTCAGCTTCAGCAGTGTGTAATTGACTGAAGGCGAAAAACCAAGCAGCAGAGCAGCGGGCTTCTGTGCGCACTGAAGGCAATTGCAAGAATCCAGCAGCTGCTCCTTGCCAAGCACAGGCAGCTGCCTGGGTTCTTGGTTTTTGACCAACTCACAGTTGCCCTTCTTTTCAGCAGCTGCCACCGTGTTCTCTGCATCTCGGAGCCTCTGGGGAGCAACAAGAATTTCCAAGGTGGGATGCATGACGACTATGTCAAAACCCAGGAAAGTTGTCCTGGAACACCTTCCATTGGCATGCCAAAAGTGAATTCAAGAGGCAGGAGAGCAGCAGCCGCCGTCCTTCAGCTGTCTGCGAGCTTCGCACACAAGCTGGCTTCTTCGCGGCTTCGTTCTTCGCCTCTTGCAAGCTACCGCGATCTCCGGCTGCCGGAGGCCAAGAAGCGGCTACTTCGCGCACAGATCACTGGAGCGGCAGCGGTGCGCTCCGGAGCAGGGCTTCTGCCGAAAGACGCCGGGAAGCGGCACTTGCTTTCGGCCAGCTCCGGAGCTGCGTATTCTGCCTGTCGAGTCGCCTACATCTTAGCGAAAAGCTTTTCCGCTCCAGTTCTCAAGGAGAAAGTGTACCAGCAGTGCTCACTTAGCCCGACCTTGCCAGGAAATAAGATTTGCTGCACATTCCAAGGACACTGCATTTTCCTGGGCAAGCTGCAACCTGCTGGCAGATGGCCGTGCTCTCTGCCCACTCCTGCCCAGTTCTTGCTACTAGCGGGCACGTTGCAGCCTGGCGAAGGCAAGAAACCTGGAGAGCTGTCACAGAGCAGAAGGGCAGCTGAGATGCTGAAAAGCAGCAAAGCTGAACTGCCTGCCTCAGCTTCAGCAGTGTGTAATTGACTGAAGGCGAAAAACCAAGCAGCAGAGCAGCGGGCTTCTGTGCGCACTGAAGGCAATTGCAAGAATCCAGCAGCTGCTCCTTGCCAAGCACAGGCAGCTGCCTGGGTTCTTGGTTTTTGACCAACTCACAGTTGCCCTTCTTTTCAGCAGCTGCCACCGTGTTCTCTGCATCTCGGAGCCTCTGGGGAGCAACAAGAATTTCCAAGGTGGGATGCATGACGACTATGTCAAAACCCAGGAAAGTTGTCCTGGAACACCTTCCATTGGCATGCCAGAAGTGAATTCAAGAGGCAGGAGAGCGGCAGCCACCGTCCTGCAGCAGTCTGCGAGCTTCGCACACAAGCTGGCTTCTTCGCGGCTTCGTTCTTCGCCTCTTGCTAGCTACCGTGATCTCCGGCTGCCGGAGGCCAAGAAGCGGCTACTTCGCGCACAGATCACAGGAGCGGCAGCGGTGCGCTCCGGAGAGCCGCTTCTGCCGAAAGACGCCGGGAAGCGGCACTTGCTTTCGGCAAGCTCCGGAGCTGCGTATTCTGCCTCTCTAGTCGCCTACATCTTAGCGAAAAGCTTTTCGGCTCCAGTTCTCAAGGAGAAAGTGTACCAGCAGTGCTCACTTAGCCCGACCTTGCCAGGAAATAAGATTTGCTGCACATTCCAAGGACACTGCATTTTCCTGGGCAAGCTGCAACCTGCTGGCAGATGGCCGTGCTCTCTGCCCACTCCTGCCCAGTTCTTGCTACTAGCGGGCACGTTGCAGCCTGGCGAAGGCAAGAAACCTGGAGAGCTGTCACAGAGCAGAAGGGCAGCTGAGATGCTGAAAAGCAGCCAAGCTGAACAGCCTGCCTCAGCTTCAGCAGTGTGTAATTGACTGAAGGCGAAAAACCAAGCAGCAGAGCAGCGGGCTTCTGTGCGCACTGAAGGCAAATGCAAGAATCCAGCAGCTGCTCCTTGCCAAGCACAGGCAGCTGCCTAGGTTCTTGCTTCTTGACCAACTCACAGTTGCCCTTCTTTTCAGCAGCTGCCACCGTGTTCTCTGCATCTCGGAGCCTCTGGGGAGCAACGAGAATTTCCAAGGTGGGATGCATGAAAACTAAAATAAAAACTCAGGAAGGTTGTCCTGGAACACCTTCCATTGGCATGCCAAGGGTGAATTCAAGAGGCAGGAGAGCGGCAGCCACCGTCCTGCAGCTGTCTGCGAGCTTCGCACACAAGCCGGCTTCTTCGCGGCTTCGTTCTTCGCCTCTTGCAAGCTACCGTGATCTCTGGCTGCCGGAGGCCAAGAAGCCGCTACTTCGCGCAGAGATCACTGGAGCGGCAGCGGTGCGCTCCGAAGCGCCGCTTTTGCTGAAAGACGCCGGGAAGCGGCACTTGCTTTCGGCCAGCTGCGGAGCTCCGTATTCTGCCTCTCTAGTCGCCTACATCTTAGCGAAAAGCTTTTCCGCTCCAGTTCTCAAGGAGAAAGTGTACCAGCAGTGCTCACTTAGCCCGACCTTGCCAGGAAATAAGATTTGCTGCACATTCCAAGGACACTGCATTTTCCTGGGCAAGCTGCAACCTGCTGGCAGATGGCCCTGCTCTCTGCCCACTCCTGCCCAGTTCTTGCTACTAGCGGGCACGTTGCAGCCTGGCGAAGGCAAGAAACCTGGAGAGCTGTCACAGAGCAGAAGGGCAGCTGAGATGCTGAAAAGCAGCAAAGCTGAACTGCCTGCCTCAGCTTCAGCAGTGTGTAATTGACTGAAGGCGAAAAACCAAGCAGCAGAGCAGCGGGCTTCTGTGCGCACTGAAGGCAATTGCAAGAATCCAGCAGCTGCTCCTTGCCAAGCACAGGCAGCTGCCTGGGTTCTTGGTTTTTGACCAACTCACAGTTGCCCTTCTTTTCAGCAGCTGCCACCGTGTTCTCTGCATCTCGGAGCCTCTGGGGAGCAACAAGAATTTCCAAGGTGGGATGCATGACGATTATGTCAAAACCCAGGAAAGTTGTCCTGGAACACCTCCCATTGGCATGCCAGAAGTGAATTCAAGAGGCAGGAGAGCGGCAGCCACCGTCCTGCAGCTGTGTGCGAGCTTCGCGCACTAGCCGGCTTCTTCGCGGCTTCGTTCTTCGCCTCTTGCAAGCTACCGCGATCTCCGGCTGCCGGAGGCCAAGAAGCGGCTACTTCGCGCACAGCTCAGTGGAGCGGTAGCGGTGAGCTCCGGAGCGCCGCTTTTGCCGAAAGACGCCGGGAAGCGGCACTTGCTTTCGGCCAGCTGCAGACCTGCGTATTCTGCCTCTCTGCTCGCCTACATCTTAGCGAAAAGCTTTTCCGCTCCAGTTCTCAAGGAGAAAGTGTACCAGCACTGCTCACTTAGCCCGACCTTGCCAGGAAATAAGATTTGCTGCACATTCCAAGGACACTGCATTTTCCTGGGCAAGCTGCAACCTGCTGGCAGATGGCCCTGCTCTCTGCCCACTCCTGCCCAGTTCTTGGAGTATACTAGCGGGCACGTTGCAGCCTGGCGAAGGCAAGAAACCTGGAGAGCTGTCACAGAGCAGAAGGGCAGCTGAGATGCTGAAAAGCAGCAAAGCTGAACTGCCTGCCTCAGCTTCAGCAGTGTGTAATTGACTGAAGGCGAAAAACCAAGCAGCAGAGCAGCGGGCTTCTGTGCGCACTGAAGGCAATTGCAAGAATCCAGCAGCTGCTCCTTGCCAAGCACAGGCAGCTGCCTGGGTTCTTGGTTTTTGACCAACTCACAGTTGCCCTTCTTTTCAGCAGCTGCCACCGTGTTCTCTGCATCTCGGAGCCTCTGGGGAGCAACAAGAATTTCCAAGGTGGGATGCATGACGACTATGTCAAAACCCAGGAAAGTTGTCCTGGAACACCTTCCATTGGCATGCCAAAAGTGAATTCAAGAGGCAGGAGAGCAGCAGCCGCCGTCCTTCAGCTGTCTGCGAGCTTCGCACACAAGCTGGCTTCTTCGCGGCTTCGTTCTTCGCCTCTTGCAAGCTACCGCGATCTCCGGCTGCCGGAGGCCAAGAAGCGGCTACTTCGCGCACAGATCACTGGAGCGGCAGCGGTGCGCTCCGGAGCAGGGCTTCTGCCGAAAGACGCCGGGAAGCGGCACTTGCTTTCGGCCAGCTCCGGAGCTGCGTATTCTGCCTGTCGAGTCGCCTACATCTTAGCGAAAAGCTTTTCCGCTCCAGTTCTCAAGGAGAAAGTGTACCAGCAGTGCTCACTTAGCCCGACCTTGCCAGGAAATAAGATTTGCTGCACATTCCAAGGACACTGCATTTTCCTGGGCAAGCTGCAACCTGCTGGCAGATGGCCGTGCTCTCTGCCCACTCCTGCCCAGTTCTTGCTACTAGCGGGCACGTTGCAGCCTGGCGAAGGCAAGAAACCTGGAGAGCTGTCACAGAGCAGAAGGGCAGCTGAGATGCTGAAAAGCAGCAAAGCTGAACTGCCTGCCTCAGCTTCAGCAGTGTGTAATTGACTGAAGGCGAAAAACCAAGCAGCAGAGCAGCGGGCTTCTGTGCGCACTGAAGGCAATTGCAAGAATCCAGCAGCTGCTCCTTGCCAAGCACAGGCAGCTGCCTGGGTTCTTGCTTTTTGACCAACTCACAGTTGCCCTTCTTTTCAGCAGCTGCCACCGTGTTCTCTGCATCTCGGAGCCTCTGGGGAGCAACAAGAATTTCCAAGGTGGGATGCATGACGACTATGTCAAAACCCAGGAAAGTTGTCCTGGAACACCTTCCATTGGCATGCCAGAAGTGAATTCAAGAGGCAGGAGAGCGGCAGCCACCGTCCTGCAGCAGTCTGCGAGCTTCGCACACAAGCTGGCTTCTTCGCGGCTTCGTTCTTCGCCTCTTGCTAGCTACCGTGATCTCCGGCTGCCGGAGGCCAAGAAGCGGCTACTTCGCGCACAGATCACAGGAGCGGCAGCGGTGCGCTCCGGAGAGCCGCTTCTGCCGAAAGACGCCGGGAAGCGGCACTTGCTTTCGGCAAGCTGCGGAGCTGCGTATTCTGCCTCTCTAGTCGCCTACATCTTAGCGAAAAGCTTTTCGGCTCCAGTTCTCAAGGAGAAAGTGTACCAGCAGTGCTCACTTAGCCCGACCTTGCCAGGAAATAAGATTTGCTGCACATTCCAAGGACACTGCATTTTCCTGGGCAAGCTGCAACCTGCTGGCAGATGGCCGTGCTCTCTGCCCACTCCTGCCCAGTTCTTGCTACTAGCGGGCACGTTGCAGCCTGGCGAAGGCAAGAAACCTGGAGAGCTGTCACAGAGCAGAAGGGCAGCTGAGATGCTGAAAAGCAGCCAAGCTGAACAGCCTGCCTCAGCTTCAGCAGTGTGTAATTGACTGAAGGCGAAAAACCAAGCAGCAGAGCAGCGGGCTTCTGTGCGCACTGAAGGCAAATGCAAGAATCCAGCAGCTGCTCCTTGCCAAGCACAGGCAGCTGCCTAGGTTCTTGCTTCTTGACCAACTCACAGTTGCCCTTCTTTTCAGCAGCTGCCACCGTGTTCTCTGCATCTCGGAGCCTCTGGGGAGCAACGAGAATTTCCAAGGTGGGATGCATGAAAACTAAAATAAAAACTCAGGAAGGTTGTCCTGGAACACCTTCCATTGGCATGCCAAGGGTGAATTCAAGAGGCAGGAGAGCGGCAGCCACCGTCCTGCAGCTGTCTGCGAGCTTCGCACACAAGCCGGCTTCTTCGCGGCTTCGTTCTTCGCCTCTTGCAAGCTACCGTGATCTCTGGCTGCCGGAGGCCAAGAAGCCGCTACTTCGCGCAGAGATCACTGGAGCGGCAGCGGTGCGCTCCGAAGCGCCGCTTTTGCTGAAAGACGCCGGGAAGCGGCACTTGCTTTCGGCCAGCTGCGGAGCTCCGTATTCTGCCTCTCTAGTCGCCTACATCTTAGCGAAAAGCTTTTCCGCTCCAGTTCTCAAGGAGAAAGTGTACCAGCAGTGCTCACTTAGCCCGACCTTGCCAGGAAATAAGATTTGCTGCACATTCCAAGGACACTGCATTTTCCTGGGCAAGCTGCAACCTGCTGGCAGATGGCCCTGCTCTCTGCCCACTCCTGCCCAGTTCTTGCTACTAGCGGGCACGTTGCAGCCTGGCGAAGGCAAGAAACCTGGAGAGCTGTCACAGAGCAGAAGGGCAGCTGAGATGCTGAAAAGCAGCAAAGCTGAACTGCCTGCCTCAGCTTCAGCAGTGTGTAATTGACTGAAGGCGAAAAACCAAGCAGCAGAGCAGCGGGCTTCTGTGCGCACTGAAGGCAATTGCAAGAATCCAGCAGCTGCTCCTTGCCAAGCACAGGCAGCTGCCTGGGTTCTTGGTTTTTGACCAACTCACAGTTGCCCTTCTTTTCAGCAGCTGCCACCGTGTTCTCTGCATCTCGGAGCCTCTGGGGAGCAACAAGAATTTCCAAGGTGGGATGCATGACGACTATGTCAAAACCCAGGAAAGTTGTCCTGGAACACCTTCCATTGGCATGCCAGAAGTGAATTCAAGAGGCAGGAGAGCGGCAGCCACCGTCCTGCAGCAGTCTGCGAGCTTCGCACACAAGCTGGCTTCTTCGCGGCTTCGTTCTTCGCCTCTTGCTAGCTACCGTGATCTCCGGCTGCCGGAGGCCAAGAAGCGGCTACTTCGCGCACAGATCACAGGAGCGGCAGCGGTGCGCTCCGGAGAGCCGCTTCTGCCGAAAGACGCCGGGAAGCGGCACTTGCTTTCGGCAAGCTCCGGAGCTGCGTATTCTGCCTCTCTAGTCGCCTACATCTTAGCGAAAAGCTTTTCGGCTCCAGTTCTCAAGGAGAAAGTGTACCAGCAGTGCTCACTTAGCCCGACCTTGCCAGGAAATAAGATTTGCTGCACATTCCAAGGACACTGCATTTTCCTGGGCAAGCTGCAACCTGCTGGCAGATGGCCGTGCTCTCTGCCCACTCCTGCCCAGTTCTTGCTACTAGCGGGCACGTTGCAGCCTGGCGAAGGCAAGAAACCTGGAGAGCTGTCACAGAGCAGAAGGGCAGCTGAGATGCTGAAAAGCAGCCAAGCTGAACAGCCTGCCTCAGCTTCAGCAGTGTGTAATTGACTGAAGGCGAAAAACCAAGCAGCAGAGCAGCGGGCTTCTGTGCGCACTGAAGGCAAATGCAAGAATCCAGCAGCTGCTCCTTGCCAAGCACAGGCAGCTGCCTAGGTTCTTGCTTCTTGACCAACTCACAGTTGCCCTTCTTTTCAGCAGCTGCCACCGTGTTCTCTGCATCTCGGAGCCTCTGGGGAGCAACGAGAATTTCCAAGGTGGGATGCATGAAAACTAAAATAAAAACTCAGGAAGGTTGTCCTGGAACACCTTCCATTGGCATGCCAAGGGTGAATTCAAGAGGCAGGAGAGCGGCAGCCACCGTCCTGCAGCTGTCTGCGAGCTTCGCACACAAGCCGGCTTCTTCGCGGCTTCGTTCTTCGCCTCTTGCAAGCTACCGTGATCTCTGGCTGCCGGAGGCCAAGAAGCCGCTACTTCGCGCAGAGATCACTGGAGCGGCAGCGGTGCGCTCCGAAGCGCCGCTTTTGCTGAAAGACGCCGGGAAGCGGCACTTGCTTTCGGCCAGCTGCGGAGCTCCGTATTCTGCCTCTCTAGTCGCCTACATCTTAGCGAAAAGCTTTTCCGCTCCAGTTCTCAAGGAGAAAGTGTACCAGCAGTGCTCACTTAGCCCGACCTTGCCAGGAAATAAGATTTGCTGCACATTCCAAGGACACTGCATTTTCCTGGGCAAGCTGCAACCTGCTGGCAGATGGCCCTGCTCTCTGCCCACTCCTGCCCAGTTCTTGCTACTAGCGGGCACGTTGCAGCCTGGCGAAGGCAAGAAACCTGGAGAGCTGTCACAGAGCAGAAGGGCAGCTGAGATGCTGAAAAGCAGCAAAGCTGAACTGCCTGCCTCAGCTTCAGCAGTGTGTAATTGACTGAAGGCGAAAAACCAAGCAGCAGAGCAGCGGGCTTCTGTGCGCACTGAAGGCAATTGCAAGAATCCAGCAGCTGCTCCTTGCCAAGCACAGGCAGCTGCCTGGGTTCTTGGTTTTTGACCAACTCACAGTTGCCCTTCTTTTCAGCAGCTGCCACCGTGTTCTCTGCATCTCGGAGCCTCTGGGGAGCAACAAGAATTTCCAAGGTGGGATGCATGACGATTATGTCAAAACCCAGGAAAGTTGTCCTGGAACACCTCCCATTGGCATGCCAGAAGTGAATTCAAGAGGCAGGAGAGCGGCAGCCACCGTCCTGCAGCTGTGTGCGAGCTTCGCGCACTAGCCGGCTTCTTCGCGGCTTCGTTCTTCGCCTCTTGCAAGCTACCGCGATCTCCGGCTGCCGGAGGCCAAGAAGCGGCTACTTCGCGCACAGCTCAGTGGAGCGGTAGCGGTGAGCTCCGGAGCGCCGCTTTTGCCGAAAGACGCCGGGAAGCGGCACTTGCTTTCGGCCAGCTGCAGACCTGCGTATTCTGCCTCTCTGCTCGCCTACATCTTAGCGAAAAGCTTTTCCGCTCCAGTTCTCAAGGAGAAAGTGTACCAGCACTGCTCACTTAGCCCGACCTTGCCAGGAAATAAGATTTGCTGCACATTCCAAGGACACTGCATTTTCCTGGGCAAGCTGCAACCTGCTGGCAGATGGCCCTGCTCTCTGCCCACTCCTGCCCAGTTCTTGGAGTATACTAGCGGGCACGTTGCAGCCTGGCGAAGGCAAGAAACCTGGAGAGCTGTCACAGAGCAGAAGGGCAGCTGAGATGCTGAAAAGCAGCAAAGCTGAACTGCCTGCCTCAGCTTCAGCAGTGTGTAATTGACTGAAGGCGAAAAACCAAGCAGCAGAGCAGCGGGCTTCTGTGCGCACTGAAGGCAATTGCAAGAATCCAGCAGCTGCTCCTTGCCAAGCACAGGCAGCTGCCTGGGTTCTTGGTTTTTGACCAACTCACAGTTGCCCTTCTTTTCAGCAGCTGCCACCGTGTTCTCTGCATCTCGGAGCCTCTGGGGAGCAACAAGAATTTCCAAGGTGGGATGCATGACGACTATGTCAAAACCCAGGAAAGTTGTCCTGGAACACCTTCCATTGGCATGCCAAAAGTGAATTCAAGAGGCAGGAGAGCAGCAGCCGCCGTCCTTCAGCTGTCTGCGAGCTTCGCACACAAGCTGGCTTCTTCGCGGCTTCGTTCTTCGCCTCTTGCAAGCTACCGCGATCTCCGGCTGCCGGAGGCCAAGAAGCGGCTACTTCGCGCACAGATCACTGGAGCGGCAGCGGTGCGCTCCGGAGCAGGGCTTCTGCCGAAAGACGCCGGGAAGCGGCACTTGCTTTCGGCCAGCTCCGGAGCTGCGTATTCTGCCTGTCGAGTCGCCTACATCTTAGCGAAAAGCTTTTCCGCTCCAGTTCTCAAGGAGAAAGTGTACCAGCAGTGCTCACTTAGCCCGACCTTGCCAGGAAATAAGATTTGCTGCACATTCCAAGGACACTGCATTTTCCTGGGCAAGCTGCAACCTGCTGGCAGATGGCCGTGCTCTCTGCCCACTCCTGCCCAGTTCTTGCTACTAGCGGGCACGTTGCAGCCTGGCGAAGGCAAGAAACCTGGAGAGCTGTCACAGAGCAGAAGGGCAGCTGAGATGCTGAAAAGCAGCAAAGCTGAACTGCCTGCCTCAGCTTCAGCAGTGTGTAATTGACTGAAGGCGAAAAACCAAGCAGCAGAGCAGCGGGCTTCTGTGCGCACTGAAGGCAATTGCAAGAATCCAGCAGCTGCTCCTTGCCAAGCACAGGCAGCTGCCTGGGTTCTTGGTTTTTGACCAACTCACAGTTGCCCTTCTTTTCAGCAGCTGCCACCGTGTTCTCTGCATCTCGGAGCCTCTGGGGAGCAACAAGAATTTCCAAGGTGGGATGCATGACGACTATGTCAAAACCCAGGAAAGTTGTCCTGGAACACCTTCCATTGGCATGCCAGAAGTGAATTCAAGAGGCAGGAGAGCGGCAGCCACCGTCCTGCAGCAGTCTGCGAGCTTCGCACACAAGCTGGCTTCTTCGCGGCTTCGTTCTTCGCCTCTTGCTAGCTACCGTGATCTCCGGCTGCCGGAGGCCAAGAAGCGGCTACTTCGCGCACAGATCACAGGAGCGGCAGCGGTGCGCTCCGGAGAGCCGCTTCTGCCGAAAGACGCCGGGAAGCGGCACTTGCTTTCGGCAAGCTGCGGAGCTGCGTATTCTGCCTCTCTAGTCGCCTACATCTTAGCGAAAAGCTTTTCGGCTCCAGTTCTCAAGGAGAAAGTGTACCAGCAGTGCTCACTTAGCCCGACCTTGCCAGGAAATAAGATTTGCTGCACATTCCAAGGACACTGCATTTTCCTGGGCAAGCTGCAACCTGCTGGCAGATGGCCGTGCTCTCTGCCCACTCCTGCCCAGTTCTTGCTACTAGCGGGCACGTTGCAGCCTGGCGAAGGCAAGAAACCTGGAGAGCTGTCACAGAGCAGAAGGGCAGCTGAGATGCTGAAAAGCAGCCAAGCTGAACAGCCTGCCTCAGCTTCAGCAGTGTGTAATTGACTGAAGGCGAAAAACCAAGCAGCAGAGCAGCGGGCTTCTGTGCGCACTGAAGGCAAATGCAAGAATCCAGCAGCTGCTCCTTGCCAAGCACAGGCAGCTGCCTAGGTTCTTGCTTCTTGACCAACTCACAGTTGCCCTTCTTTTCAGCAGCTGCCACCGTGTTCTCTGCATCTCGGAGCCTCTGGGGAGCAACGAGAATTTCCAAGGTGGGATGCATGAAAACTAAAATAAAAACTCAGGAAGGTTGTCCTGGAACACCTTCCATTGGCATGCCAAGGGTGAATTCAAGAGGCAGGAGAGCGGCAGCCACCGTCCTGCAGCTGTCTGCGAGCTTCGCACACAAGCCGGCTTCTTCGCGGCTTCGTTCTTCGCCTCTTGCAAGCTACCGTGATCTCTGGCTGCCGGAGGCCAAGAAGCCGCTACTTCGCGCAGAGATCACTGGAGCGGCAGCGGTGCGCTCCGAAGCGCCGCTTTTGCTGAAAGACGCCGGGAAGCGGCACTTGCTTTCGGCCAGCTGCGGAGCTCCGTATTCTGCCTCTCTAGTCGCCTACATCTTAGCGAAAAGCTTTTCCGCTCCAGTTCTCAAGGAGAAAGTGTACCAGCAGTGCTCACTTAGCCCGACCTTGCCAGGAAATAAGATTTGCTGCACATTCCAAGGACACTGCATTTTCCTGGGCAAGCTGCAACCTGCTGGCAGATGGCCCTGCTCTCTGCCCACTCCTGCCCAGTTCTTGCTACTAGCGGGCACGTTGCAGCCTGGCGAAGGCAAGAAACCTGGAGAGCTGTCACAGAGCAGAAGGGCAGCTGAGATGCTGAAAAGCAGCAAAGCTGAACTGCCTGCCTCAGCTTCAGCAGTGTGTAATTGACTGAAGGCGAAAAACCAAGCAGCAGAGCAGCGGGCTTCTGTGCGCACTGAAGGCAATTGCAAGAATCCAGCAGCTGCTCCTTGCCAAGCACAGGCAGCTGCCTGGGTTCTTGGTTTTTGACCAACTCACAGTTGCCCTTCTTTTCAGCAGCTGCCACCGTGTTCTCTGCATCTCGGAGCCTCTGGGGAGCAACAAGAATTTCCAAGGTGGGATGCATGACGATTATGTCAAAACCCAGGAAAGTTGTCCTGGAACACCTCCCATTGGCATGCCAGAAGTGAATTCAAGAGGCAGGAGAGCGGCAGCCACCGTCCTGCAGCAGTCTGCGAGCTTCGCACACAAGCTGGCTTCTTCGCGGCTTCGTTCTTCGCCTCTTGCAAGCTACCGTGATCTCCGGCTGCCGGAGGCCAAGAAGCCGCTACTTCGCGCAGAGATCACAGGAGCGGCAGCGGTGCGCTCCGGAGAGCCGCTTCTGCCGAAAGACGCCGGGAAGCGGCACTTGCTTTCGGCAAGCTGCGGAGCTGCGTATTCTGCCTCTCTAGTCGCCTACATCTTAGCGAAAAGCTTTTCGGCTCCAGTTCTCAAGGAGAAAGTGTACCAGCAGTGCTCACTTAGCCCGACCTTGCCAGGAAATAAGATTTGCTGCACATTCCAAGGACACTGCATTTTCCTGGGCAAGCTGCAACCTGCTGGCAGATGGCCGTGCTCTCTGCCCACTCCTGCCCAGTTCTTGCTACTAGCGGGCACGTTGCAGCCTGGTGAAGGCAAGAAACCTGGAGAGCTGTCACAGAGCAGAAGGGCAGCTGAGATGCTGAAAAGCAGCCAAGCTGAACAGCCTGCCTCAGCTTCAGCAGTGTGTAATTGACTGAAGGCGAAAAACCAAGCAGCAGAGCAGCGGGCTTCTGTGCGCACTGAAGGCAAATGCAAGAATCCAGCAGCTGCTCCTTGCCAAGCACAGGCAGCTGCCTGGGTTCTTGGTTTTTGACCAACTCACAGTTGCCCTTCTTTTCAGCAGCTGCCACCGTGTTCTCTGCATCTCGGAGCCTCTGGGGAGCAACGAGAATTTCCAAGGTGGGATGCATGAAAACTAAAATAAAAACTCAGGAAGGTTGTCCTGGAACACCTTCCATTGGCATGCCAAGGGTGAATTCAAGAGGCAGGAGAGCGGCAGCCACCGTCCTGCAGCTGTCTGCGAGCTTCGCACACAAGCCGGCTTCTTCGCGGCTTCGTTCTTCGCCTCTTGCAAGCTACCGCGATCTCCGGCTGCCGGAGGCCAAGAAGCGGCTACTTCGCGCACAGATCAGTGGAGCGGTAGCGGTGAGCTCCGGAGCGCCGCTTTTGCCGAAAGACGCCGGGAAGCGGCACTTGCTTTCGGCCAGCTGCGGAGCTGCGTATTCTGCCTCTCTGCTCGCCTACATCTTAGCGAAAAGCTTTTCCGCTCCAGTTCTCAAGGAGAAAGTGTACCAGCAGTGCTCACTTAGCCCGACCTTGCCAGGAAATAAGATTTGCTGCACATTCCAAGGACACTGCATTTTCCTGGGCAAGCTGCAACCTGCTGGCAGATGGCCGTGCTCTCTGCCCACTCCTGCCCAGTTCTTGCTACTAGCGGGCACGTTGCAGCCTGGCGAAGGCAAGAAACCTGGAGAGCTGTCACAGAGCAGAAGGGCAGCTGAGATGCTGAAAAGCAGCAAAGCTGAACTGCCTGCCTCAGCTTCAGCAGTGTGTAATTGACTGAAGGCGAAAAACCAAGCAGCAGGGCAGTGGGCTTCTGTGCGCACTGAAGGCAATTGCAAGAATCCAGCAGCTGCTCCTTGCCAAGCACAGGCAGCTGCCTGGGTTCTTGGTTTTTGACCAACTCACAGTTGCCCTTCTTTTCAGCAGCTGCCACCGTGTTCTCTGCATCTCGGAGCCTCTGGGGAGCAACGAGAATTTCCAAGGTGGGATGCATGAAAACTAAAATAAAAACTCAGGAAGGTTGTCCTGGAACACCTTCCATTGGCATGCCAAGGGTGAATTCAAGAGGCAGGAGAGCGGCAGCCACCGTCCTGCAGCTGTCTGCGAGCTTCGCACACAAGCCGGCTTCTTCGCGGCTTCGTTCTTCGTCTCTTGCAAGCTACCGCGATCTCCGGCTGCCGGAGGCCAAGAAGCGGCTACTTCGCGCACAGATCAGTGGAGCGGTAGCGGTGAGCTCCGGAGCGCCGCTTCTGCCGAAAGACGCCGGGAAGCGGCACTTGCTTTCGGCCAGCTGCGGAGCTCCGTATTCTGCCTCTCTGCTCACCTACATCTTAGCGAAAAGCTTTTCGGCTCCAGTTCTCAAGGAGAAACTGTACCAGCAGTGCTCACTTAGCCCGACCTTGCCAGGAAATAAGATTTGCTGCACATTCCAAGGACACTGCATTTTCCTGGGCAAGCTGCAACCTGCTGGCAGATGGCCCTGCTCTCTGCCCACTCCTGCCCAGTTCTTGGTACTAGCGGGCACGTTGCAGCCTGGCGAAGGCAAGAAACCTGGAGAGCTGTCACAGAGCAGAAGGGCAGCTGAGATGCTGAAAAGCAGCAAAGCTGAACTGCCTGCCTCAGCTTCAGCAGTGTGTAATTGACTGAAGGCGAAAAACCAAGCAGCAGAGCAGCGGGCTTCTGTGCGCACTGAAGGCAATTGCAAGAATCCAGCAGCTGCTCCTTGCCAAGCACAGGCAGCTGCCTGGGTTCTTGGTTTTTGACCAACTCACAGTTGCCCTTCTTTTCAGCAGCTGCCACCGTGTTCTCTGCATCTCGGAGCCTCTGGGGAGCAACGAGAATTTCCAAGGTGGGATGCATGAAAACTAAAATAAAAACTCAGGAAGGTTGTCCTGGAACACCTTCCATTGGCATGCCAAGGGTGAATTCAAGAGGCAGGAGAGCGGCAGCCACCGTCCTGCAGCTGTGTGCGAGCTTCGCGCACTAGCCGGCTTCTTCGCGGCTTCGTTCTTCGCCTCTTGCAAGCTACCGCGATCTCCGGCTGCCGGAGGCCAAGAAGCGGCTATTTCGCGCACAGCTCAGTGGAGCGGTAGCGGTGAGCTCCGGAGCGCCGCTTTTGCCGAAAGACGCCGGGAAGCGGCACTTGCTTTCGGCCAGCTGCGGACCTGCGTATTCTGCCTCTCTGCTCGCCTACATCTTAGCGAAAAGCTTTTCCGCTCCAGTTCTCAAGGAGAAAGTGTACCAGCACTGCTCACTTAGCCCGACCTTGCCAGGAAATAAGATTTGCTGCACATTCCAAGGACACTGCATTTTCCTGGGCAAGCTGCAACCTGCTGGCAGATGGCCCTGCTCTCTGCCCACTCCTGCCCAGTTCTTGGAGTATACTAGCGGGCACGTTGCAGCCTGGCGAAGGCAAGAAACCTGGAGAGCTGTCACAGAGCAGAAGGGCAGCTGAGATGCTGAAAAGCAGCAAAGCTGAACTGCCTGCCTCAGCTTCAGCAGTGTGTAATTGACTGAAGGCGAAAAACCAAGCAGCAGAGCAGCGGGCTTCTGTGCGCACTGAAGGCAATTGCAAGAATCCAGCAGCTGCTCCTTGCCAAGCACAGGCAGCTGCCTGGGTTCTTGGTTTTTGACCAACTCACAGTTGCCCTTCTTTTCAGCAGCTGCCACCGTGTTCTCTGCATCTCGGAGCCTCTGGGGAGCAACAAGAATTTCCAAGGTGGGATGCATGACGATTATGTCAAAACCCAGGAAAGTTGTCCTGGAACACCTTCCATTGGCATGCCAAGGGTGAATTCAAGAGGCAGGAGAGCGGCAGCCACCGTCCTGCAGCAGTCTGCGAGCTTCGCACACAAGCTGGCTTCTTCGCGGCTTCGTTCTTCGCCTCTTGCTAGCTACCGTGATCTCCGGCTGCCGGAGGCCAAGAAGCGGCTACTTCGCGCACAGATCACAGGAGCGGCAGCGGTGCGCTCCGGAGAGCCATTTCTGCCGAAAGACGCCGGGAAGCGGCACTTGCTTTCGGCCAGCTGCGGAGCTGCGTATTCTGCCTCTCTAGTCGCCTACATCTTAGCGAAAAGCTTTTCGGCTCCAGTTCTCAAGGAGAAAGTGTACCAGCAGTGCTCACTTAGCCCGACCTTGCCAGGAAATAAGATTTGCTGCACATTCCAAGGACACTGCATTTTCCTGGGCAAGCTGCAACCTGCTGGCAGATGGCCGTGCTCTCTGCCCACTCCTGCCCAGTTCTTGCTACTAGCGGGCACGTTGCAGCCTGGCGAAGGCAAGAAACCTGGAGAGCTGTCACAGAGCAGAAGGGCAGCTGAGATGCTGAAAAGCAGCCAAGCTGAACAGCCTGCCTCAGCTTCAGCAGTGTGTAATTGACTGAAGGCGAAAAACCAAGCAGCAGAGCAGCGGGCTTCTGTGCGCACTGAAGGCAAATGCAAGAATCCAGCAGCTGCTCCTTGCCAAGCACAGGCAGCTGCCTAGGTTCTTGCTTCTTGACCAACTCACAGTTGCCCTTCTTTTCAGCAGCTGCCACCGTGTTCTCTGCATCTCGGAGCCTCTGGGGAGCAACGAGAATTTCCAAGGTGGGATGCATGAAAACTAAAATAAAAACTCAGGAAGGTTGTCCTGGAACACCTTCCATTGGCATGCCAAGGGTGAATTCAAGAGGCAGGAGAGCGGCAGCCACCGTCCTGCAGCTGTCTGCGAGCTTCGCACACAAGCCGGCTTCTTCGCGGCTTCGTTCTTCGCCTCTTGCAAGCTACCGCGATCTCTGGCTGCCGGAGGCCAAGAAGCCGCTACTTCGCGCAGAGATCACTGGAGCGGCAGCGGTGCGCTCCGAAGCGCCGCTTTTGCTGAAAGACGCCGGGAAGCGGCACTTGCTTTCGGCCAGCTCCGGAGCTGCGTATTCTGCCTCTCTAGTCGCCTACATCTTAGCGAAAAGCTTTTCCGCTCCAGTTCTCAAGGAGAAAGTGTACCAGCAGTGCTCACTTAGCCCGACCTTGCCAGGAAATAAGATTTGCTGCACATTCCAAGGACACTGCATTTTCCTGGGCAAGCTGCAACCTGCTGGCAGATGGCCCTGCTCTCTGCCCACTCCTGCCCAGTTCTTGGTACTAGCGGGCACGTTGCAGCCTGGCGAAGGCAAGAAACCTGGAGAGCTGTCACAGAGCAGAAGGGCAGCTGAGATGCTGAAAAGCAGCCAAGCTGAACTGCCTGCCTCAGCTTCAGCAGTGTGTAATTGACTGAAGGCGAAAAACCAAGCAGCAGAGCAGCGGGCTTCTGTGCGCACTGAAGGCAAATGCAAGAATCCAGCAGCTGCTCCTTGCCAAGCACAGGCAGCTGCCTAGGTTCTTGCTTCTTGACCAACTCACAGTTGCCCTTCTTTTCAGCAGCTGCCACCGTGTTCTCTGCATCTCGGAGCCTCTGGGGAGCAACGAGAATTTCCAAGGTGGGATGCATGAAAACTAAAATAAAAACTCAGGAAGGTTGTCCTGGAACACCTTCCATTGGCATGCCAAGGGTGAATTCAAGAGGCAGGAGAGCGGCAGCCACCGTCCTGCAGCTGTCTGCGAGCTTCGCACACAAGCCGGCTTCTTCGCGGCTTCGTTCTTCGCCTCTTGCAAGCTACCGCGATCTCCGGCTGCCGGAGGCCAAGAAGCGGCTACTTCGCGCACAGATCAGTGGAGCGGTAGCGGTGAGCTCCGGAGCGCCGCTTTTGCCGAAAGACGCCGGGAAGCGGCACTTGCTTTCGGCCAGCTGCGGAGCTCCGTATTCTGCCTCTCTGCTCGCCTACATCTTAGCGAAAAGCTTTTCCGCTCCAGTTCTCAAGGAGAAAGTGTACCAGCACTGCTCACTTAGCCCGACCTTGCCAGGAAATAAGATTTGCTGCACATTCCAAGGACACTGCATTTTCCTGGGCAAGCTGCAACCTGCTGGCAGATGGCCGTGCTCTCTGCCCACTCCTGCCCAGTTCTTGCTACTAGCGGGCACGTTGCAGCCTGGCGAAGGCAAGAAACCTGGAGAGCTGTCACAGAGCAGAAGGGCAGCTGAGATGCTGAAAAGCAGCAAAGCTGAACTGGTGCCTCAGCTTCAGCAGTGTGTAATTGACTGAAGGCGAAAAACCAAGCAGCAGAGCAGCGGGCTTCTGTGCGCACTGAAGGCAATTGCAAGAATCCAGCAGCTGCTCCTTGCCAAGCACAGGCAGCTGCCTGGGTATTTGGTTTTTGACCAACTCACAGTTGCCCTTCTTTTCAGCAGCTGCCACCGTGTTCTCTGCATCTCGGAGCCTCTGGGGAGCAACAAGAATTTCCAAGGTGGGATGCATGACGATTATGTCAAAACCCAGGAAAGTTGTCCTGGAACACCTTCCATTGGCATGCCAAGGGTGAATTCAAGAGGCAGGAGAGCGGCAGCCACCGTCCTGCAGCTGTCTGCGAGCTTCGCACACAAGCCGGCTTCTTCGCGGCTTCGTTCTTCGCCTCTTGCAAGCTACCGCGATCTCCGGCTGCCGGAGGCCAAGAAGCCGCTACTTCGCGCAGAGATCACTGGAGCGGCAGCGGTGCGCTCCGAAGCGCCGCTTTTGCTGAAAGACGCCGGGAAGCGGCACTTGCTTTCGGCCAGCTGCGGAGCTGCGTATTCTGCCTCTCTAGTCGCCTACATCTTAGCGAAAAGCTTTTCCGCTCCAGTTCTCAAGGAGAAAGTGTACCAGCAGTGCTCACTTAGCCCGACCTTGCCAGGAAATAAGATTTGCTGCACATTCCAAGGACACTGCATTTTCCTGGGCAAGCTGCAACCTGCTGGCAGATGGCCGTGCTCTCTGCCCACTCCTGCCCAGTTCTTGGTACTAGCGGGCACGTTGCAGCCTGGCGAAGGCAAGAAACCTGGAGAGCTGTCACAGAGCAGAAGGGCAGCTGAGATGCTGAAAAGCAGCAAAGCTGAACTGCCTGCCTCAGCTTCAGCAGTGTGTAATTGACTGAAGGCGAAAAACCAAGCAGCAGGGCAGCGGGCTTCTGTGCGCACTGAAGGCAATTGCAAGAATCCAGCAGCTGCTCCTTGCCAAGCACAGGCAGCTGCCTGGGTTCTTGGTTTTTGACCAACTCACAGTTGCCCTTCTTTTCAGCAGCTGCCACCGTGTTCTCTGCATCTCGGAGCCTCTGGGGAGCAACAAGAATTTCCAAGGTGGGATGCATGACGATTATGTCAAAACCCAGGAAAGTTGTCCTGGAACACCTCCCATTGGCATGCCAGAAGTGAATTCAAGAGGCAGGAGAGCGGCAGCCACCGTCCTGCAGCAGTCTGCGAGCTTCGCACACAAGCTGGCTTCTTCGCGGCTTCGTTCTTCGCCTCTTGCTAGCTACCGTGATCTCCGGCTGCCGGAGGCCAAGAAGCGGCTACTTCGCGCAGAGATCACAGGAGCGGCAGCGGTGCGCTCCGGAGAGCCGCTTCTGCCGAAAGACGCCGGGAAGCGGCACTTGCTTTCGGCAAGCTGCGGAGCTGCGTATTCTGCCTCTCTAGTCGCCTACATCTTAGCGAAAAGCTTTTCGGCTCCAGTTCTCAAGGAGAAAGTGTACCAGCAGTGCTCACTTAGCCCGACCTTGCCAGGAAATAAGATTTGCTGCACATTCCAAGGACACTGCATTTTCCTGGGCAAGCTGCAACCTGCTGGCAGATGGCCGTGCTCTCTGCCCACTCCTGCCCAGTTCTTGCTACTAGCGGGCACGTTGCAGCCTGGCGAAGGCAAGAAACCTGGAGAGCTGTCACAGAGCAGAAGGGCAGCTGAGATGCTGAAAAGCAGCCAAGCTGAACTGCCTGCCTCAGCTTCAGCAGTGTGTAATTGACTGAAGGCGAAAAACCAAGCAGCAGAGCAGCGGGCTTCTGTGCGCACTGAAGGCAAATGCAAGAATCCAGCAGCTGCTCCTTGCCAAGCACAGGCAGCTGCCTAGGTTCTTGCTTCTTGACCAACTCACAGTTGCCCTTCTTTTCAGCAGCTGCCACCGTGTTCTCTGCATCTCGGAGCCTCTGGGGAGCAACGAGAATTTCCAAGGTGGGATGCATGAAAACTAAAATAAAAACTCAGGAAGGTTGTCCTGGAACACCTTCCATTGGCATGCCAAGGGTGAATTCAAGAGGCAGGAGAGCGGCAGCCACCGTCCTGCAGCTGTCTGCGAGCTTCGCACACAAGCCGGCTTCTTCGCGGCTTCGTTCTTCGCCTCTTGAAAGCTACCGCGATCTCTGGCTGCCGGAGGCCAAGAAGCCGCTACTTCGCGCAGAGATCACTGGAGCGGCAGCGGTGCGCTCCGAAGCGCCGCCTTTGCTGAAAGACGCCGGGAAGCGGCACTTGCTTTCGGCCAGCTGCGGAGCTCCGTATTCTGCCTCTCTAGTCGCCTACATCTTAGCGAAAAGCTTTTCCGCTCCAGTTCTCAAGGAGAAAGTGTACCAGCAGTGCTCACTTAGCCCGACCTTGCCAGGAAATAAGATTTGCTGCACATTCCAAGGACACTGCATTTTCCTGGGCAAGCTGCAACCTGCTGGCAGATGGCCGTGCTCTCTGCCCACTCCTGCCCAGTTCTTGCTACTAGCGGGCACGTTGCAGCCTGGCGAAGGCAAGAAACCTGGAGAGCTGTCACAGAGCAGAAGGGCAGCTGAGATGCTGAAAAGCAGCAAAGCTGAACTGCCTGCCTCAGCTTCAGCAGTGTGTAATTGACTGAAGGCGAAAAACCAAGCAGCAGAGCAGCGGGCTTCTGTGCGCACTGAAGGCAATTGCAAGAATCCAGCAGCTGCTCCTTGCCAAGCACAGGCAGCTGCCTGGGTTCTTGGTTTTTGACCAACTCACAGTTGCCCTTCTTTTCAGCAGCTGCCACCGTGTTCTCTGCATCTCGGAGCCTCTGGGGAGCAACAAGAATTTCCAAGGTGGGATGCATGACGATTATGTCAAAACCCAGGAAAGTTGTCCTGGAACACCTCCCATTGGCATGCCAGAAGTGAATTCAAGAGGCAGGAGAGCGGCAGCCACCGTCCTGCAGCAGTCTGCGAGCTTCGCACACAAGCTGGCTTCTTCGCGGCTTCGTTCTTCGCCTCTTGCAAGCTACCGTGATCTCCGGCTGCCGGAGGCCAAGAAGCCGCTACTTCGCGCAGAGATCACAGGAGCGTCAGCGGTGCGCTCCGGAGCAGGGCTTCTGCCGAAAGACGCCGGGAAGCGGCACTTGCTTTCGGCCAGCTCCGGAGCTGCGTATTCTGCCTCTCTGCTCGCCTACATCTTAGCGAAAAGCTTTTCGGCTCCAGTTCTCAAGGAGAAAGTGTACCAGCAGTGCTCACTTAGCCCGACCTTGCCAGGAAATAAGATTTGCTGCACATTCCAAGGACACTGCATTTTCCTGGGCAAGCTGCAACCTGCTGGCAGATGGCCGTGCTCTCTGCCCACTCCTGCCCAGTTCTTGCTACTAGCGGGCACGTTGCAGCCTGGCGAAGGCAAGAAACCTGGAGAGCTGTCACAGAGCAGAAGGGCAGCTGAGATGCTGAAAAGCAGCAAAGCTGAACTGCCTGCCTCAGCTTCAGCAGTGTGTAATTGACTGAAGGCGAAAAACCAAGCAGCAGGGCAGCGGGCTTCTGTGCGCACTGAAGGCAATTGCAAGAATCCAGCAGCTGCTCCTTGCCAAGCACAGGCAGCTGCCTGGGTTCTTGGTTTTTGACCAACTCACAGTTGCCCTTCTTTTCAGCAGCTGCCACCGTGTTCTCTGCATCTCGGAGCCTCTGGGGAGCAACGAGAATTTCCAAGGTGGGATGCATGAAAACTAAAATAAAAACTCAGGAAGGTTGTCCTGGAACACCTTCCATTGGCATGCCAAGGGTGAATTCAAGAGGCAGGAGAGCGGCAGCCACCGTCCTGCAGCTGTGTGCGAGTGTCGCACACAAGCCGGCTTCTTCGCGGCTTCGTTCTTCGCCTCTTGCAAGCTACCGCGATCTCTGGCTGCCGGAGGCCAAGAAGCGGCTACTTCGCGCACAGATCAGTGGAGCGGTAGCGGTGAGCTCCGGAGCGCCGCTTTTGCCGAAAGACGCCGGGAAACGGCACTTGCTTTCGGCCAGCTGCGGAGCTCCGTATTCTGCCTCTCTGCTCGCCTACATCTTAGCGAAAAGCTTTTCGGCTCCAGTTCTCAAGGAGAAAGTGTACCAGCAGTGCTCACTTAGCCCGACCTTGCCAGGAAATAAGATTTGCTGCACATTCCAAGGACACTGCATTTTCCTGGGCAAGCTGCAACCTGCTGGCAGATGGCCGTGCTCTCTGCCCACTCCTGCCCAGTTCTTGCTACTAGCGGGCACGTTGCAGCCTGGCGAAGGCAAGAAACCTGGAGAGCTGTCACAGAGCAGAAGGGCAGCTGAGATGCTGAAAAGCAGCAAAGCTGAACTGCCTGCCTCAGCTTCAGCAGTGTGTAATTGACTGAAGGCGAAAAACCAAGCAGCAGGGCAGCGGGCTTCTGTGCGCACTGAAGGCAATTGCAAGAATCCAGCAGCTGCTCCTTGCCGAGCACAGGCAGCTGCCTGGGTTCTTGGTTTTTGACCAACTCACAGTTGCCCTTCTTTTCAGCAGCTGCCACCGTGTTCTCTGCATCTCGGAGCCTCTGGGGAGCAACGAGAATTTCCAAGGTGGGATGCATGAAAACTAAAATAAAAACTCAGGAAGGTTGTCCTGGAACACCTTCCATTGGCATGCCAAGGGTGAATTCAAGAGGCAGGAGAGCGGCAGCCACCGTCCTGCAGCTGTGTGCGAGTGTCGCACACAAGCCGGCTTCTTCGCGGCTTCGTTCTTCGCCTCTTGCAAGCTACCGCGATCTCCGGCTGCCGGAGGCCAAGAAGCGGCTACTTCGCGCACAGATCAGTGGAGCGGTAGCGGTGAGCTCCGGAGCGCCGCTTTTGCCGAAAGACGCCGGGAAGCGGCACTTGCTTTCGGCCAGCTCCGGAGCTGCGTATTCTGCCTCTCTGCTCGCCTACATCTTAGCGAAAAGCTTTTCGGCTCCAGTTCTCAAGGAGAAAGTGTACCAGCAGTGCTCACTTAGCCCGACCTTGCCAGGAAATAAGATTTGCTGCACATTCCAAGGACACTGCATTTTCCTGGGCAAGCTGCAACCTGCTGGCAGATGGCCGTGCTCTCTGCCCACTCCTGCCCAGTTCTTGCTACTAGCGGGCACGTTGCAGCCTGGCGAAGGCAAGAAACCTGGAGAGCTGTCACAGAGCAGAAGGGCAGCTGAGATGCTGAAAAGCAGCCAAGCTGAACTGCCTGCCTCAGCTTCAGCAGTGTGCAATTGACTGAAGGCGAAAAACCAAGCAGCAGGGCAGCGGGCTTCTGCGCGCACTGAAGGCAATTGCAAGAATCCAGCAGCTGCTCCTTGCCGAGCACAGGCAGCTGCCTGGGTTCTTGGTTTTTGACCAACTCACAGTTGCCCTTCTTTTCAGCAGCTGCCACCGTGTTCTCTGCATCTCGGAGCCTCTGGGGAGCAACGAGAATTTCCAAGGTGGGATGCATGAAAACTAAAATAAAAACTCAGGAAGGTTGTCCTGGAACACCTTCCATTGGCATGCCAAGGGTGAATTCAAGAGGCAGGAGAGCGGCAGCCACCGTCCTGCAGCTGTCTGCGAGCTTCGCACACAAGCCGGCTTCTTCGCGGCTTCGTTCTTCGCCTCTTGCAAGCTACCGCGATCTCTGGCTGCCGGAGGCCAAGAAGCCGCTACTTCGCGCAGAGATCACTGGAGCGGCAGCGGTGCGCTCCGAAGCGCCGCTTTTGCCGAAAGACGCCGGGAAGCGGCACTTGCTTTCGGCCAGCTGCGGAGCTCCGTATTCTGCCTCTCTAGTCGCCTACATCTTAGCGAAAAGCTTTTCGGCTCCAGTTCTCAAGGAGAAAGTGTACCAGCAGTGCTCACTTAGCCCGACCTTGCCAGGAAATAAGATTTGCTGCACATTCCAAGGACACTGCATTTTCCTGGGCAAGCTGCAACCTGCTGGCAGATGGCCGTGCTCTCTGCCCACTCCTGCCCAGTTCTTGCTACTAGCGGGCACGTTGCAGCCTGGCGAAGGCAAGAAACCTGGAGAGCTGTCACAGAGCAGAAGGGCAGCTGAGATGCTGAAAAGCAGCAAAGCTGAACTGCCTGCCTCAGCTTCAGCAGTGTGTAATTGACTGAAGGCGAAAAACCAAGCAGCAGAGCAGCGGGCTTCTGTGCGCACTGAAGGCAAATGCAAGAATCCAGCAGCTGCTCCTTGCCAAGCACAGGCAGCTGCCTAGGTTCTTGCTTCTTGACCAACTCACAGTTGCCCTTCTTTTCAGCAGCTGCCACCGTGTTCTCTGCATCTCGGAGACTCTGGGGAGCAACAAGAATTTCCAAGGTGGGATGCATGACGACTATGTCAAAACCCAGGAAAGTTGTCCTGGAACACCTTCCATTGGCATGCCAAAAGTGAATTCAAGAGGCAGGAGAGCAGCAGCCGCCGTCCTTCAGCTGTCTGCGAGCTTCGCACACAAGCTGGCTTCTTCGCGGCTTCGTTCTTCGCCTCTTGCAAGCTACCGCGATCTCCGGCTGCCGGAGGCCAAGAAGCGGCTACTTCGCGCAGAGATCACAGGAGCGTCAGCGGTGCGCTCCGGAGCAGGGCTTCTGCCGAAAGACGCCGGGAAGCGGCACTTGCTTTCGGCCAGCTGCGGAGCTGCGTATTCTGCCTCTCTGCTCGCCTACATCTTAGCGAAAAGCTTTTCGGCTCCAGTTCTCAAGGAGAAAGTGTACCAGCAGTGCTCACTTAGCCCGACCTTGCCAGGAAATAAGATTTGCTGCACATTCCAAGGACACTGCATTTTCCTGGGCAAGCTGCAACCTGCTGGCAGATGGCCGTGCTCTCTGCCCACTCCTGCCCAGTTCTTGCTACTAGCGGGCACGTTGCAGCCTGGCGAAGGCAAGAAACCTGGAGAGCTGTCACAGAGCAGAAGGGCAGCTGAGATGCTGAAAAGCAGCAAAGCTGAACTGCCTGCCTCAGCTTCAGCAGTGTGTAATTGACTGAAGGCGAAAAACCAAGCAGCAGGGCAGCGGGC
Source organism: Vidua macroura (assembly GCF_024509145.1). NCBI lineage: Eukaryota > Metazoa > Chordata > Aves > Passeriformes > Viduidae > Vidua > Vidua macroura. The sequence goes on along the minus strand of NC_071571.1, from coordinate 56,417,445 downwards.
TTCTGTGCGCACTGAAGGCAATTGCAAGAATCCAGCAGCTGCTCCTTGCCAAGCACAGGCAGCTGCCTGGGTTCTTGGTTTTTGACCAACTCACAGTTGCCCTTCTTTTCAGCAGCTGCCACCGTGTTCTCTGCATCTCGGAGCCTCTGGGGAGCAACAAGAATTTCCAAGGTGGGATGCATGACGATTATGTCAAAACCCAGGAAAGTTGTCCTGGAACACCTCCCATTGGCATGCCAGAAGTGAATTCAAGAGGCAGGAGAGCGGCAGCCACCGTCCTGCAGCAGTCTGCGAGCTTCGCACACAAGCTGGCTTCTTCGCGGCTTCGTTCTTCGCCTCTTGCAAGCTACCGTGATCTCCGGCTGCCGGAGGCCAAGAAGCCGCTACTTCGCGCAGAGATCACAGGAGCGGCAGCGGTGCGCTCCGGAGAGCCGCTTCTGCCGAAAGACGCCGGGAAGCGGCACTTGCTTTCGGCAAGCTGCGGAGCTGCGTATTCTGCCTCTCTAGTCGCCTACATCTTAGCGAAAAGCTTTTCGGCTCCAGTTCTCAAGGAGAAAGTGTACCAGCAGTGCTCACTTAGCCCGACCTTGCCAGGAAATAAGATTTGCTGCACATTCCAAGGACACTGCATTTTCCTGGGCAAGCTGCAACCTGCTGGCAGATGGCCGTGCTCTCTGCCCACTCCTGCCCAGTTCTTGCTACTAGCGGGCACGTTGCAGCCTGGCGAAGGCAAGAAACCTGGAGAGCTGTCACAGAGCAGAAGGGCAGCTGAGATGCTGAAAAGCAGCCAAGCTGAACTGCCTGCCTCAGCTTCAGCAGTGTGTAATTGACTGAAGGCGAAAAACCAAGCAGCAGAGCAGCGGGCTTCTGTGCGCACTGAAGGCAAATGCAAGAATCCAGCAGCTGCTCCTTGCCAAGCACAGGCAGCTGCCTAGGTTCTTGCTTCTTGACCAACTCACAGTTGCCCTTCTTTTCAGCAGATGCCACCGTGTTCTCTGCATCTCGGAGCCTCTGGGGAGCAACGAGAATTTCCAAGGTGGGATGCATGAAAACTAAAATAAAAACTCAGGAAGGTTGTCCTGGAACACCTTCCATTGGCATGCCAAGGGTGAATTCAAGAGGCAGGAGAGCGGCAGCCACCGTCCTGCAGCTGTCTGCGAGCTTCGCACACAAGCCGGCTTCTTCGCGGCTTCGTTCTTCGCCTCTTGCAAGCTACCGCGATCTCTGGCTGCCGGAGGCCAAGAAGCCGCTACTTCGCGCAGAGATCACTGGAGCGGCAGCGGTGCGCTCCGAAGCGCCGCTTTTGCCGAAAGACGCCGGGAAGCGGCACTTGCTTTCGGCCAGCTGCGGAGCTCCGTATTCTGCCTCTCTAGTCGCCTACATCTTAGCGAAAAGCTTTTCGGCTCCAGTTCTCAAGGAGAAAGTGTACCAGCAGTGCTCACTTAGCCCGACCTTGCCAGGAAATAAGATTTGCTGCACATTCCAAGGACACTGCATTTTCCTGGGCAAGCTGCAACCTGCTGGCAGATGGCCGTGCTCTCTGCCCACTCCTGCCCAGTTCTTGCTACTAGCGGGCACGTTGCAGCCTGGCGAAGGCAAGAAACCTGGAGAGCTGTCACAGAGCAGAAGGGCAGCTGAGATGCTGAAAAGCAGCAAAGCTGAACTGCCTGCCTCAGCTTCAGCAGTGTGTAATTGACTGAAGGCGAAAAACCAAGCAGCAGAGCAGCGGGCTTCTGTGCGCACTGAAGGCAAATGCAAGAATCCAGCAGCTGCTCCTTGCCAAGCACAGGCAGCTGCCTAGGTTCTTGCTTCTTGACCAACTCACAGTTGCCCTTCTTTTCAGCAGCTGCCACCGTGTTCTCTGCATCTCGGAGACTCTGGGGAGCAACAAGAATTTCCAAGGTGGGATGCATGACGACTATGTCAAAACCCAGGAAAGTTGTCCTGGAACACCTTCCATTGGCATGCCAAAAGTGAATTCAAGAGGCAGGAGAGCAGCAGCCGCCGTCCTTCAGCTGTCTGCGAGCTTCGCACACAAGCTGGCTTCTTCGCGGCTTCGTTCTTCGCCTCTTGCAAGCTACCGCGATCTCCGGCTGCCGGAGGCCAAGAAGCGGCTACTTCGCGCAGAGATCACAGGAGCGTCAGCGGTGCGCTCCGGAGCAGGGCTTCTGCCGAAAGACGCCGGGAAGCGGCACTTGCTTTCGGCCAGCTGCGGAGCTGCGTATTCTGCCTCTCTGCTCGCCTACATCTTAGCGAAAAGCTTTTCGGCTCCAGTTCTCAAGGAGAAAGTGTACCAGCAGTGCTCACTTAGCCCGACCTTGCCAGGAAATAAGATTTGCTGCACATTCCAAGGACACTGCATTTTCCTGGGCAAGCTGCAACCTGCTGGCAGATGGCCGTGCTCTCTGCCCACTCCTGCCCAGTTCTTGCTACTAGCGGGCACGTTGCAGCCTGGCGAAGGCAAGAAACCTGGAGAGCTGTCACAGAGCAGAAGGGCAGCTGAGATGCTGAAAAGCAGCAAAGCTGAACTGCCTGCCTCAGCTTCAGCAGTGTGTAATTGACTGAAGGCGAAAAACCAAGCAGCAGGGCAGCGGGCTTCTGTGCGCACTGAAGGCAATTGCAAGAATCCAGCAGCTGCTCCTTGCCAAGCACAGGCAGCTGCCTGGGTTCTTGGTTTTTGACCAACTCACAGTTGCCCTTCTTTTCAGCAGCTGCCACCGTGTTCTCTGCATCTCGGAGCCTCTGGGGAGCAACAAGAATTTCCAAGGTGGGATGCATGACGATTATGTCAAAACCCAGGAAAGTTGTCCTGGAACACCTCCCATTGGCATGCCAGAAGTGAATTCAAGAGGCAGGAGAGCGGCAGCCACCGTCCTGCAGCAGTCTGCGAGCTTCGCACACAAGCTGGCTTCTTCGCGGCTTCGTTCTTCGCCTCTTGCAAGCTACCGTGATCTCCGGCTGCCGGAGGCCAAGAAGCCGCTACTTCGCGCAGAGATCACAGGAGCGGCAGCGGTGCGCTCCGGAGAGCCGCTTCTGCCGAAAGACGCCGGGAAGCGGCACTTGCTTTCGGCAAGCTGCGGAGCTGCGTATTCTGCCTCTCTAGTCGCCTACATCTTAGCGAAAAGCTTTTCGGCTCCAGTTCTCAAGGAGAAAGTGTACCAGCAGTGCTCACTTAGCCCGACCTTGCCAGGAAATAAGATTTGCTGCACATTCCAAGGACACTGCATTTTCCTGGGCAAGCTGCAACCTGCTGGCAGATGGCCGTGCTCTCTGCCCACTCCTGCCCAGTTCTTGCTACTAGCGGGCACGTTGCAGCCTGGCGAAGGCAAGAAACCTGGAGAGCTGTCACAGAGCAGAAGGGCAGCTGAGATGCTGAAAAGCAGCCAAGCTGAACTGCCTGCCTCAGCTTCAGCAGTGTGTAATTGACTGAAGGCGAAAAACCAAGCAGCAGAGCAGCGGGCTTCTGTGCGCACTGAAGGCAAATGCAAGAATCCAGCAGCTGCTCCTTGCCAAGCACAGGCAGCTGCCTAGGTTCTTGCTTCTTGACCAACTCACAGTTGCCCTTCTTTTCAGCAGATGCCACCGTGTTCTCTGCATCTCGGAGCCTCTGGGGAGCAACGAGAATTTCCAAGGTGGGATGCATGAAAACTAAAATAAAAACTCAGGAAGGTTGTCCTGGAACACCTTCCATTGGCATGCCAAGGGTGAATTCAAGAGGCAGGAGAGCGGCAGCCACCGTCCTGCAGCTGTCTGCGAGCTTCGCACACAAGCCGGCTTCTTCGCGGCTTCGTTCTTCGCCTCTTGCAAGCTACCGCGATCTCTGGCTGCCGGAGGCCAAGAAGCCGCTACTTCGCGCAGAGATCACTGGAGCGGCAGCGGTGCGCTCCGAAGCGCCGCTTTTGCCGAAAGACGCCGGGAAGCGGCACTTGCTTTCGGCCAGCTGCGGAGCTGCGTATTCTGCCTCTCTAGTCGCCTACATCTTAGCGAAAAGCTTTTCGGCTCCAGTTCTCAAGGAGAAAGTGTACCAGCAGTGCTCACTTAGCCCGACCTTGCCAGGAAATAAGATTTGCTGCACATTCCAAGGACACTGCATTTTCCTGGGCAAGCTGCAACCTGCTGGCAGATGGCCGTGCTCTCTGCCCACTCCTGCCCAGTTCTTGCTACTAGCGGGCACGTTGCAGCCTGGCGAAGGCAAGAAACCTGGAGAGCTGTCACAGAGCAGAAGGGCAGCTGAGATGCTGAAAAGCAGCCAAGCTGAACTGCCTGCCTCAGCTTCAGCAGTGTGTAATTGACTGAAGGCGAAAAACCAAGCAGCAGAGCAGCGGGCTTCTGTGCGCACTGAAGGCAAATGCAAGAATCCAGCAGCTGCTCCTTGCCAAGCACAGGCAGCTGCCTAGGTTCTTGCTTCTTGACCAACTCACAGTTGCCCTTCTTTTCAGCAGCTGCCACCGTGTTCTCTGCATCTCGGAGCCTCTGGGGAGCAACGAGAATTTCCAAGGTGGGATGCATGAAAACTAAAAGAAAAACTCAGGAAGGTTGTCCTGGAACACCTTCCATTGGCATGCCAAGGGTGAATTCAAGAGGCAGGAGAGCGGCAGCCACCGTCCTGCAGCTGTCTGCGAGCTTCGCACACAAGCCGGCTTCTTCGCGGCTTCGTTCTTCGCCTCTTGAAAGCTACCGCGATCTCTGGCTGCCGGAGGCCAAGAAGCCGCTACTTCGCGCAGAGATCACTGGAGCGGCAGCGGTGCGCTCCGAAGCGCCGCTTTTGCTGAAAGACGCCGGGAAGCGGCACTTGCTTTCGGCCAGCTGCGGAGCTCCGTATTCTGCCTCTCTAGTCGCCTACATCTTAGCGAAAAGCTTTTCCGCTCCAGTTCTCAAGGAGAAAGTGTACCAGCACTGCTCACTTAGCCCGACCTTGCCAGGAAATAAGATTTGCTGCACATTCCAAGGACACTGCATTTTCCTGGGCAAGCTGCAACCTGCTGGCAGATGGCCGTGCTCTCTGCCCACTCCTGCCCAGTTCTTGCTACTAGCGGGCACGTTGCAGCCTGGCGAAGGCAAGAAACCTGGAGAGCTGTCACAGAGCAGAAGGGCAGCTGAGATGCTGAAAAGCAGCAAAGCTGAACTGCCTGCCTCAGCTTCAGCAGTGTGTAATTGACTGAAGGCGAAAAACCAAGCAGCAGAGCAGCGGGCTTCTGTGCGCACTGAAGGCAATTGCAAGAATCCAGCAGCTGCTCCTTGCCAAGCACAGGCAGCTGCCTGGGTTCTTGGTTTTTGACCAACTCACAGTTGCCCTTCTTTTCAGCAGCTGCCACCGTGTTCTCTGCATCTCGGAGCCTCTGGGGAGCAACAAGAATTTCCAAGGTGGGATGCATGACGATTATGTCAAAACCCAGGAAAGTTGTCCTGGAACACCTCCCATTGGCATGCCAGAAGTGAATTCAAGAGGCAGGAGAGCGGCAGCCACCGTCCTGCAGCAGTCTGCGAGCTTCGCACACAAGCTGGCTTCTTCGCGGCTTCGTTCTTCGCCTCTTGCAAGCTACCGTGATCTCCGGCTGCCGGAGGCCAAGAAGCCGCTACTTCGCGCAGAGATCACAGGAGCGTCAGCGGTGCGCTCCGGAGCAGGGCTTCTGCCGAAAGACGCCGGGAAGCGGCACTTGCTTTCGGCCAGCTCCGGAGCTGCGTATTCTGCCTCTCTGCTCGCCTACATCTTAGCGAAAAGCTTTTCGGCTCCAGTTCTCAAGGAGAAAGTGTACCAGCAGTGCTCACTTAGCCCGACCTTGCCAGGAAATAAGATTTGCTGCACATTCCAAGGACACTGCATTTTCCTGGGCAAGCTGCAACCTGCTGGCAGATGGCCGTGCTCTCTGCCCACTCCTGCCCAGTTCTTGCTACTAGCGGGCACGTTGCAGCCTGGCGAAGGCAAGAAACCTGGAGAGCTGTCACAGAGCAGAAGGGCAGCTGAGATGCTGAAAAGCAGCAAAGCTGAACTGCCTGCCTCAGCTTCAGCAGTGTGTAATTGACTGAAGGCGAAAAACCAAGCAGCAGGGCAGCGGGCTTCTGTGCGCACTGAAGGCAATTGCAAGAATCCAGCAGCTGCTCCTTGCCAAGCACAGGCAGCTGCCTGGGTTCTTGGTTTTTGACCAACTCACAGTTGCCCTTCTTTTCAGCAGCTGCCACCGTGTTCTCTGCATCTCGGAGCCTCTGGGGAGCAACGAGAATTTCCAAGGTGGGATGCATGAAAACTAAAATAAAAACTCAGGAAGGTTGTCCTGGAACACCTTCCATTGGCATGCCAAGGGTGAATTCAAGAGGCAGGAGAGCGGCAGCCACCGTCCTGCAGCTGTGTGCGAGTGTCGCACACAAGCCGGCTTCTTCGCGGCTTCGTTCTTCGCCTCTTGCAAGCTACCGCGATCTCTGGCTGCCGGAGGCCAAGAAGCGGCTACTTCGCGCACAGATCAGTGGAGCGGTAGCGGTGAGCTCCGGAGCGCCGCTTTTGCCGAAAGACGCCGGGAAACGGCACTTGCTTTCGGCCAGCTGCGGAGCTCCGTATTCTGCCTCTCTGCTCGCCTACATCTTAGCGAAAAGCTTTTCGGCTCCAGTTCTCAAGGAGAAAGTGTACCAGCAGTGCTCACTTAGCCCGACCTTGCCAGGAAATAAGATTTGCTGCACATTCCAAGGACACTGCATTTTCCTGGGCAAGCTGCAACCTGCTGGCAGATGGCCCTGCTCTCTGCCCACTCCTGCCCAGTTCTTGCTACTAGCGGGCACGTTGCAGCCTGGCGAAGGCAAGAAACCTGGAGAGCTGTCACAGAGCAGAAGGGCAGCTGAGATGCTGAAAAGCAGCAAAGCTGAACTGCCTGCCTCAGCTTCAGCAGTGTGTAATTGACTGAAGGCGAAAAACCAAGCAGCAGGGCAGCGGGCTTCTGTGCGCACTGAAGGCAATTGCAAGAATCCAGCAGCTGCTCCTTGCCGAGCACAGGCAGCTGCCTGGGTTCTTGGTTTTTGACCAACTCACAGTTGCCCTTCTTTTCAGCAGCTGCCACCGTGTTCTCTGCATCTCGGAGCCTCTGGGGAGCAACGAGAATTTCCAAGGTGGGATGCATGAAAACTAAAATAAAAACTCAGGAAGGTTGTCCTGGAACACCTTCCATTGGCATGCCAAGGGTGAATTCAAGAGGCAGGAGAGCGGCAGCCACCGTCCTGCAGCTGTGTGCGAGTGTCGCACACAAGCCGGCTTCTTCGCGGCTTCGTTCTTCGCCTCTTGCAAGCTACCGCGATCTCCGGCTGCCGGAGGCCAAGAAGCGGCTACTTCGCGCACAGATCAGTGGAGCGGTAGCGGTGAGCTCCGGAGCGCCGCTTTTGCCGAAAGACGCCGGGAAGCGGCACTTGCTTTCGGCCAGCTCCGGAGCTGCGTATTCTGCCTCTCTGCTCGCCTACATCTTAGCGAAAAGCTTTTCGGCTCCAGTTCTCAAGGAGAAAGTGTACCAGCAGTGCTCACTTAGCCCGACCTTGCCAGGAAATAAGATTTGCTGCACATTCCAAGGACACTGCATTTTCCTGGGCAAGCTGCAACCTGCTGGCAGATGGCCGTGCTCTCTGCCCACTCCTGCCCAGTTCTTGCTACTAGCGGGCACGTTGCAGCCTGGCGAAGGCAAGAAACCTGGAGAGCTGTCACAGAGCAGAAGGGCAGCTGAGATGCTGAAAAGCAGCCAAGCTGAACTGCCTGCCTCAGCTTCAGCAGTGTGCAATTGACTGAAGGCGAAAAACCAAGCAGCAGGGCAGCGGGCTTCTGCGCGCACTGAAGGCAATTGCAAGAATCCAGCAGCTGCTCCTTGCCGAGCACAGGCAGCTGCCTGGGTTCTTGGTTTTTGACCAACTCACAGTTGCCCTTCTTTTCAGCAGCTGCCACCGTGTTCTCTGCATCTCGGAGCCTCTGGGGAGCAACGAGAATTTCCAAGGTGGGATGCATGAAAACTAAAATAAAAACTCAGGAAGGTTGTCCTGGAACACCTTCCATTGGCATGCCAAGGGTGAATTCAAGAGGCAGGAGAGCGGCAGCCACCGTCCTGCAGCTGTCTGCGAGCTTCGCACACAAGCCGGCTTCTTCGCGGCTTCGTTCTTCGCCTCTTGCAAGTTACCGCGATCTCTGGCTGCCGGAGGCCAAGAAGCCGCTACTTCGCGCAGAGATCACTGGAGCGGCAGCGGTGCGCTCCGAAGCGCCGCTTTTGCCGAAAGACGCCGGGAAGCGGCACTTGCTTTCGGCCAGCTGCGGAGCTCCGTATTCTGCCTCTCTAGTCGCCTACATCTTAGCGAAAAGCTTTTCGGCTCCAGTTCTCAAGGAGAAAGTGTACCAGCAGTGCTCACTTAGCCCGACCTTGCCAGGAAATAAGATTTGCTGCACATTCCAAGGACACTGCATTTTCCTGGGCAAGCTGCAACCTGCTGGCAGATGGCCGTGCTCTCTGCCCACTCCTGCCCAGTTCTTGCTACTAGCGGGCACGTTGCAGCCTGGCGAAGGCAAGAAACCTGGAGAGCTGTCACAGAGCAGAAGGGCAGCTGAGATGCTGAAAAGCAGCAAAGCTGAACTGCCTGCCTCAGCTTCAGCAGTGTGTAATTGACTGAAGGCGAAAAACCAAGCAGCAGAGCAGCGGGCTTCTGTGCGCACTGAAGGCAAATGCAAGAATCCAGCAGCTGCTCCTTGCCAAGCACAGGCAGCTGCCTAGGTTCTTGCTTCTTGACCAACTCACAGTTGCCCTTCTTTTCAGCAGCTGCCACCGTGTTCTCTGCATCTCGGAGACTCTGGGGAGCAACAAGAATTTCCAAGGTGGGATGCATGACGACTATGTCAAAACCCAGGAAAGTTGTCCTGGAACACCTTCCATTGGCATGCCAAAAGTGAATTCAAGAGGCAGGAGAGCAGCAGCCGCCGTCCTTCAGCAGTCTGCGAGCTTCGCACACAAGCTGGCTTCTTCGCGGCTTCGTTCTTCGCCTCTTGCAAGCTACCGCGATCTCCGGCTGCCGGAGGCCAAGAAGCGGCTACTTCGCGCAGAGATCACAGGAGCGTCAGCGGTGCGCTCCGGAGCAGGGCTTCTGCCGAAAGACGCCGGGAAGCGGCACTTGCTTTCGGCCAGCTGCGGAGCTGCGTATTCTGCCTCTCTGCTCGCCTACATCTTAGCGAAAAGCTTTTCGGCTCCAGTTCTCAAGGAGAAAGTGTACCAGCAGTGCTCACTTAGCCCGACCTTGCCAGGAAATAAGATTTGCTGCACATTCCAAGGACACTGCATTTTCCTGGGCAAGCTGCAACCTGCTGGCAGATGGCCATGCTCTCTGCCCACTCCTGCCCAGTTCTTGCTACTAGCGGGCACGTTGCAGCCTGGCGAAGGCAAGAAACCTGGAGAGCTGTCACAGAGCAGAAGGGCAGCTGAGATGCTGAAAAGCAGCAAAGCTGAACTGCCTGCCTCAGCTTCAGCAGTGTGTAATTGACTGAAGGCGAAAAACCAAGCAGCAGGGCAGCGGGCTTCTGTGCGCACTGAAGGCAATTGCAAGAATCCAGCAGCTGCTCCTTGCCAAGCACAGGCAGCTGCCTGGGTTCTTGGTTTTTGACCAACTCACAGTTGCCCTTCTTTTCAGCAGCTGCCACCGTGTTCTCTGCATCTCGGAGCCTCTGGGGAGCAACAAGAATTTCCAAGGTGGGATGCATGACGATTATGTCAAAACCCAGGAAAGTTGTCCTGGAACACCTCCCATTGGCATGCCAGAAGTGAATTCAAGAGGCAGGAGAGCGGCAGCCACCGTCCTGCAGCAGTCTGCGAGCTTCGCACACAAGCTGGCTTCTTCGCGGCTTCGTTCTTCGCCTCTTGCAAGCTACCGTGATCTCCGGCTGCCGGAGGCCAAGAAGCCGCTACTTCGCGCAGAGATCACAGGAGCGGCAGCGGTGCGCTCCGGAGAGCCGCTTCTGCCGAAAGACGCCGGGAAGCGGCACTTGCTTTCGGCAAGCTGCGGAGCTGCGTATTCTGCCTCTCTAGTCGCCTACATCTTAGCGAAAAGCTTTTCGGCTCCAGTTCTCAAGGAGAAAGTGTACCAGCAGTGCTCACTTAGCCCGACCTTGCCAGGAAATAAGATTTGCTGCACATTCCAAGGACACTGCATTTTCCTGGGCAAGCTGCAACCTGCTGGCAGATGGCCGTGCTCTCTGCCCACTCCTGCCCAGTTCTTGCTACTAGCGGGCACGTTGCAGCCTGGCGAAGGCAAGAAACCTGGAGAGCTGTCACAGAGCAGAAGGGCAGCTGAGATGCTGAAAAGCAGCCAAGCTGAACTGCCTGCCTCAGCTTCAGCAGTGTGTAATTGACTGAAGGCGAAAAACCAAGCAGCAGAGCAGCGGGCTTCTGTGCGCACTGAAGGCAAATGCAAGAATCCAGCAGCTGCTCCTTGCCAAGCACAGGCAGCTGCCTAGGTTCTTGCTTCTTGACCAACTCACAGTTGCCCTTCTTTTCAGCAGATGCCACCGTGTTCTCTGCATCTCGGAGCCTCTGGGGAGCAACGAGAATTTCCAAGGTGGGATGCATGAAAACTAAAATAAAAACTCAGGAAGGTTGTCCTGGAACACCTTCCATTGGCATGCCAAGGGTGAATTCAAGAGGCAGGAGAGCGGCAGCCACCGTCCTGCAGCTGTCTGCGAGCTTCGCACACAAGCCGGCTTCTTCGCGGCTTTGTTCTTCGCCTCTTGCAAGCTACCGCGATCTCTGGCTGCCGGAGGCCAAGAAGCCGCTACTTCGCGCAGAGATCACTGGAGCGGCAGCGGTGAGCTCCGAAGCGCCGCTTTTGCCGAAAGACGCCGGGAAGCGGCACTTGCTTTCGGCCAGCTGCGGAGCTGCGTATTCTGCCTCTCTAGTCGCCTACATCTTAGCGAAAAGCTTTTCGGCTCCAGTTCTCAAGGAGAAAGTGTACCAGCAGTGCTCACTTAGCCCGACCTTGCCAGGAAATAAGATTTGCTGCACATTCCAAGGACACTGCATTTTCCTGGGCAAGCTGCAACCTGCTGGCAGATGGCCCTGCTCTCTGCCCACTCCTGCCCAGTTCTTGCTACTAGCGGGCACGTTGCAGCCTGGCGAAGGCAAGAAACCTGGAGAGCTGTCACAGAGCAGAAGGGCAGCTGAGATGCTGAAAAGCAGCAAAGCTGAACTGCCTGCCTCAGCTTCAGCAGTGTGTAATTGACTGAAGGCGAAAAACCAAGCAGCAGAGCAGCGGGCTTCTGTGCGCACTGAAGGCAATTGCAAGAATCCAGCAGCTGCTCCTTGCCAAGCACAGGCAGCTGCCTGGGTTCTTGGTTTTTGACCAACTCACAGTTGCCCTTCTTTTCAGCAGCTGCCACCGTGTTCTCTGCATCTCGGAGCCTCTGGGGAGCAACAAGAATTTCCAAGGTGGGATGCATGACGATTATGTCAAAACCCAGGAAAGTTGTCCTGGAACACCTCCCATTGGCATGCCAGAAGTGAATTCAAGAGGCAGGAGAGCGGCAGCCACCGTCCTGCAGCAGTCTGCGAGCTTCGCACACAAGCTGGCTTCTTCGCGGCTTCGTTCTTCGCCTCTTGCTAGCTACCGTGATTTCCGGCTGCCGGAGGCCAAGAAGCGGCTACTTCGCGCAGAGATCACAGGAGCAGCAGCGGTGCGCTCCGGAGAGCCGCTTCTGCCGAAAGACGCCGGGAAGCGGCACTTGCTTTCGGCAAGCTCCGGAGCTGCGTATTCTGCCTCTCTAGTCGCCTACATCTTAGCGAAAAGCTTTTCGGCTCCAGTTCTCAAGGAGAAAGTGTACCAGCACTGCTCACTTAGCCCGACCTTGCCAGGAAATAAGATTTGCTGCACATTCCAAGGACACTGCATTTTCCTGGGCAAGCTGCAACCTGCTGGCAGATGGCCGTGCTCTCTGCCCACTCCTGCCCAGTTCTTGCTACTAGCGGGCACGTTGCAGCCTGGCGAAGGCAAGAAACCTGGAGAGCTGTCACAGAGCAGAAGGGCAGCTGAGATGCTGAAAAGCAGCCAAGCTGAACAGCCTGCCTCAGCTTCAGCAGTGTGTAATTGACTGAAGGCGAAAAACCAAGCAGCAGAGCAGCGGGCTTCTGTGCGCACTGAAGGCAAATGCAAGAATCCAGCAGCTGCTCCTTGCCAAGCACAGGCAGCTGCCTAGGTTCTTGCTTCTTGACCAACTCACAGTTGCCCTTCTTTTCAGCAGCTGCCACCGTGTTCTCTGCATCTCGGAGACTCTGGGGAGCAACGAGAATTTCCAAGGTGGGATGCATGACGACTATGTCAAAACCCAGGAAAGTTGTCCTGGAACACCTTCCATTGGCACGCCAAAAGTGAATTCAAGAGGCAGGAGAGCAGCAGCCGCCGTCCTTCAGCTGTCTGCGAGCTTCGCACACAAGCTGGCTTCTTCGCGGCTTCGTTCTTCGCCTCTTGCAAGCTACCGCGATCTCCGGCTGCCGGAGGCCAAGAAGCCGCTACTTCGCGCAGAGATCACAGGAGCGTCAGCGGTGCGCTCCGGAGCAGGGCTTCTGCCGAAAGACGCCGGGAAGCGGCACTTGCTTTCGGCCAGCTGCGGAGCTGCGTATTCTGCCTCTCTGCTCGCCTACATCTTAGCGAAAAGCTTTTCGGCTCCAGTTCTCAAGGAGAAAGTGTACCAGCAGTGCTCACTTAGCCCGACCTTGCCAGGAAATAAGATTTGCTGCACATTCCAAGGACACTGCATTTTCCTGGGCAAGCTGCAACCTGCTGGCAGATGGCCGTGCTCTCTGCCCACTCCTGCCCAGTTCTTGCTACTAGCGGGCACGTTGCAGCCTGGCGAAGGCAAGAAACCTGGAGAGCTGTCACAGAGCAGAAGGGCAGCTGAGATGCTGAAAAGCAGCAAAGCTGAACTGCCTGCCTCAGCTTCAGCAGTGTGTAATTGACTGAAGGCGAAAAACCAAGCAGCAGGGCAGCGGGCTTCTGTGCGCACTGAAGGCAATTGCAAGAATCCAGCAGCTGCTCCTTGCCAAGCACAGGCAGCTGCCTGGGTTCTTGGTTTTTGACCAACTCACAGTTGCCCTTCTTTTCAGCAGCTGCCACCGTGTTCTCTGCATCTCGGAGCCTCTGGGGAGCAACAAGAATTTCCAAGGTGGGATGCATGACGATTATGTCAAAACCCAGGAAAGTTGTCCTGGAACACCTCCCATTGGCATGCCAGAAGTGAATTCAAGAGGCAGGAGAGCGGCAGCCACCGTCCTGCAGCAGTCTGCGAGCTTCGCACACAAGCCGGCTTCTTCGCGGCTTCGTTCTTCGCCTCTTGCAAGCTACCGCGATCTCCGGCTGCCGGAGGCCAAGAAGCGGCTACTTCGCGCACAGATCACAGGAGCGGCAGCGGTGCGCTCCGGAGCAGGGCTTCTGCCGAAAGACGCCGGGAAGCGGCACTTGCTTTCAGCCAGCTGTGGAGCTCCGTATTCTGCCTCTCTAGTCGCCTACATCTTAGCGAAAAGCTTTTCGGCTCCAGTTCTCAAGGAGAAAGTGTACCAGCAGTGCTCACTTAGCCCGACCTTGCCAGGAAATAAGATTTGCTGCACATTCCAAGGACACTGCATTTTCCTGGGCAAGCTGCAACCTGCTGGCAGATGGCCGTGCTCTCTGCCCACTCCTGCCCAGTTCTTGCTACTAGCGGGCACGTTGCAGCCTGGCGAAGGCAAGAAACCTGGAGAGCTGTCACAGAGCAGAAGGGCAGCTGAGATGCTGAAAAGCAGCAAAGCTGAACTGCCTGCCTCAGCTTCAGCAGTGTGTAATTGACTGAAGGCGAAAAACCAAGCAGCAGAGCAGCGGGCTTCTGTGCGCACTGAAGGCAATTGCAAGAATCCAGCAGCTGCTCCTTGCCAAGCACAGGCAGCTGCCTGGGTTCTTGGTTTTTGACCAACTCACAGTTGCCCTTCTTTTCAGCAGCTGCCACCGTGTTCTCTGCATCTCGGAGCCTCTGGGGAGCAACAAGAATTTCCAAGGTGGGATGCATGACGATTATGTCAAAACCCAGGAAAGTTGTCCTGGAACACCTCCCATTGGCATGCCAGAAGTGAATTCAAGAGGCAGGAGAGCGGCAGCCACCGTCCTGCAGCAGTCTGCGAGCTTCGCACACAAGCTGGCTTCTTCGCGGCTTCGTTCTTCGCCTCTTGCTAGCTACCGTGATCTCCGGCTGCCGGAGGCCAAGAAGCGGCTACTTCGCGCAGAGATCACAGGAGCGGCAGCGGTGCGCTCCGGAGAGCCGCTTCTGCCGAAAGACGCCGGGAAGCGGCACTTGCTTTCGGCAAGCTCCGGAGCTGCGTATTCTGCCTCTCTAGTCGCCTACATCTTAGCGAAAAGATTTTTGGCTCCAGTTCTCAAGGAGAAAGTGTACCAGCAGTGCTCACTTAGCCCGACCTTGCCAGGAAATAAGATTTGCTGCACATTCCAAGGACACTGCATTTTCCTGGGCAAGCTGCAACCTGCTGGCAGATGGCCGTGCTCTCTGCCCACTCCTGCCCAGTTCTTGCTACTAGCGGGCACGTTGCAGCCTGGCGAAGGCAAGAAACCTGGAGAGCTGTCACAGAGCAGAAGGGCAGCTGAGATGCTGAAAAGCAGCAAAGCTGAACTGCCTGCCTCAGCTTCAGCAGTGTGTAATTGACTGAAGGCGAAAAACCAAGCAGCAGGGCAGCGGGCTTCTGTGCGCACTGAAGGCAATTGCAAGAATCCAGCAGCTGCTCCTTGCCAAGCACAGGCAGCTGCCTGGGTTCTTGGTTTTTGACCAACTCACAGTTGCCCTTCTTTTCAGCAGCTGCCACCGTGTTCTCTGCATCTCGGAGCCTCTGGGGAGCAACAAGAATTTCCAAGGTGGGATGCATGAAAACTAAAATAAAAACTCAGGAAGGTTGTCCTGGAACACCTTCCATTGGCATGCCAAGGGTGAATTCAAGAGGCAGGAGAGCGGCAGCCACCGTCCTGCAGCTGTGTGCGAGTGTCACACACAAGCCGGCTTCTTCGCGGCTTCGTTCTTCGCCTCTTGCAAGCTACCGCGATCTCCGGCTGCCGGAGGCCAAGAAGCCGCTACTTCGCGCAGAGATCACAGGAGCGGCAGCGGTGCGCTCTGGAGAGCCGCTTTTGCCGAAAGACGCCGGGAAGCGGCACTTGCTTTCGGCCAGCTGCGGAGCTCCGTATTCTGCCTCTCTGCTCGCCTACATCTTAGCGAAAAGCTTTTCGGCTCCAGTTCTCAAGGAGAAAGTGTACCAGCAGTGCTCACTTAGCCCGACCTTGCCAGGAAATAAGATTTGCTGCACATTCCAAGGACACTGCATTTTCCTGGGCAAGCTGCAACCTGCTGGCAGATGGCCGTGCTCTCTGCCCACTCCTGCCCAGTTCTTGCTACTAGCGGGCACGTTGCAGCCTGGCGAAGGCAAGAAACCTGGAGAGCTGTCACAGAGCAGAAGGGCAGCTGAGATGCTGAAAAGCAGCAAAGCTGAACTGCCTGCCTCAGCTTCAGCAGTGTGTAATTGACTGAAGGCGAAAAACCAAGCAGCAGGGCAGCGGGCTTCTGTGCGCACTGAAGGCAATTGCAAGAATCCAGCAGCTGCTCCTTGCCAAGCACAGGCAGCTGCCTGGGTTCTTGGTTTTTGACCAACTCACAGTTGCCCTTCTTTTCAGCAGCTGCCACCGTGTTCTCTGCATCTCGGAGCCTCTGGGGAGCAACAAGAATTTCCAAGGTGGGATGCATGACGATTATGTCAAAACCCAGGAAAGTTGTCCTGGAACACCTCCCATTGGCATGCCAGAAGTGAATTCAAGAGGCAGGAGAGCGGCAGCCACCGTCCTGCAGCAGTCTGCGAGCTTCGCACACAAGCTGGCTTCTTCGCGGCTTCGTTCTTCGCCTCTTGCTAGCTACCGTGATCTCCGGCTGCCGGAGGCCAAGAAGCGGCTACTTCGCGCACAGATCACAGGAGCGGCAGCGGTGCGCTCCGGAGAGCCGCTTCTGCCGAAAGACGCCGGGAAGCGGCACTTGCTTTCGGCAAGCTCCGGAGCTGCGTATTCTGCCTCTCTGCTCGCCTACATCTTAGCGAAAAGCTTTTCGGCTCCAGTTCTCAAGGAGAAAGTGTACCAGCAGTGCTCACTTAGCCCGACCTTGCCAGGAAATAAGATTTGCTGCACATTCCAAGGACACTGCATTTTCCTGGGCAAGCTGCAACCTGCTGGCAGATGGCCGTGCTCTCTGCCCACTCCTGCCCAGTTCTTGCTACTAGCGGGCACGTTGCAGCCTGGCGAAGGCAAGAAACCTGGAGAGCTGTCACAGAGCAGAAGGGCAGCTGAGATGCTGAAAAGCAGCCAAGCTGAACTGCCTGCCTCAGCTTCAGCAGTGTGTAATTGACTGAAGGCGAAAAACCAAGCAGCAGAGCAGCGGGCTTCTGTGCGCACTGAAGGCAAATGCAAGAATCCAGCAGCTGCTCCTTGCCAAGCACAGGCAGCTGCCTAGGTTCTTGCTTCTTGACCAACTCACAGTTGCCCTTCTTTTCAGCAGCTGCCACCGTGTTCTCTGCATCTCGGAGCCTCTGGGGAGCAACGAGAATTTCCAAGGTGGGATGCATGAAAACTAAAATAAAAACTCAGGAAGGTTGTCCTGGAACACCTTCCATTGGCATGCCAAGGGTGAATTCAAGAGGCAGGAGAGCGGCAGCCACCGTCCTGCAGCTGTCTGCGAGCTTCGCACACAAGCCGGCTTCTTCGCGGCTTCGTTCTTCGCCTCTTGCAAGCTACCGCGATCTCTGGCTGCCGGAGGCCAAGAAGCCGCTACTTCGCGCAGAGATCACTGGAGCGGCAGCGGTGCGCTCCGAAGCGCCGCTTTTGCCGAAAGACGCCGGGAAGCGGCACTTGCTTTCGGCCAGCTGCGGAGCTCCGTATTCTGCCTCTCTAGTCGCCTACATCTTAGCGAAAAGCTTTTCGGCTCCAGTTCTCAAGGAGAAAGTGTACCAGCAGTGCTCACTTAGCCCGACCTTGCCAGGAAATAAGATTTGCTGCACATTCCAAGGACACTGCATTTTCCTGGGCAAGCTGCAACCTGCTGGCAGATGGCCGTGCTCTCTGCCCACTCCTGCCCAGTTCTTGCTACTAGCGGGCACGTTGCAGCCTGGCGAAGGCAAGAAACCTGGAGAGCTGTCACAGAGCAGAAGGGCAGCTGAGATGCTGAAAAGCAGCAAAGCTGAACTGCCTGCCTCAGCTTCAGCAGTGTGTAATTGACTGAAGGCGAAAAACCAAGCAGCAGAGCAGCGGGCTTCTGTGCGCACTGAAGGCAATTGCAAGAATCCAGCAGCTGCTCCTTGCCAAGCACAGGCAGCTGCCTGGGTTCTTGGTTTTTGACCAACTCACAGTTGCCCTTCTTTTCAGCAGCTGCCACCGTGTTCTCTGCATCTCGGAGCCTCTGGGGAGCAACAAGAATTTCCAAGGTGGGATGCATGACGATTATGTCAAAACCCAGGAAAGTTGTCCTGGAACACCTCCCATTGGCATGCCAGAAGTGAATTCAAGAGGCAGGAGAGCGGCAGCCACCGTCCTGCAGCAGTCTGCGAGCTTCGCACACAAGCTGGCTTCTTCGCGGCTTCGTTCTTCGCCTCTTGCAAGCTACCGTGATCTCCGGCTGCCGGAGGCCAAGAAGCCGCTACTTCGCGCAGAGATCACAGGAGCGGCAGCGGTGCGCTCCGGAGCAGGGCTTCTGCCGAAAGACGCCGGGAAGCGGCACTTGCTTTCGGCCAGCTGCGGAGCTCCGTATTCTGCCTCTCTGCTCGCCTACATCTTAGCGAAAAGCTTTTCGGCTCCAGTTCTCAAGGAGAAAGTGTACCAGCAGTGCTCACTTAGCCCGACCTTGCCAGGAAATAAGATTTGCTGCACATTCCAAGGACACTGCATTTTCCTGGGCAAGCTGCAACCTGCTGGCAGATGGCCGTGCTCTCTGCCCACTCCTGCCCAGTTCTTGCTACTAGCGGGCACGTTGCAGCCTGGCGAAGGCAAGAAACCTGGAGAGCTGTCACAGAGCAGAAGGGCAGCTGAGATGCTGAAAAGCAGCAAAGCTGAACTGCCTGCCTCAGCTTCAGCAGTGTGTAATTGACTGAAGGCGAAAAACCAAGCAGCAGGGCAGCGGGCTTCTGTGCGCACTGAAGGCAATTGCAAGAATCCAGCAGCTGCTCCTTGCCAAGCACAGGCAGCTGCCTGGGTTCTTGGTTTTTGACCAACTCACAGTTGCCCTTCTTTTCAGCAGCTGCCACCGTGTTCTCTGCATCTCGGAGCCTCTGGGGAGCAACGAGAATTTCCAAGGTGGGATGCATGAAAACTAAAATAAAAACTCAGGAAGGTTGTCCTGGAACACCTTCCATTGGCATGCCAAGGGTGAATTCAAGAGGCAGGAGAGCGGCAGCCACCGTCCTGCAGCAGTCTGCGAGCTTCGCACACAAGCTGGCTTCTTCGCGGCTTCGTTCTTCGCCTCTTGCAAGCTACCGTGATCTCCGGCTGCCGGAGGCCAAGAAGCCGCTACTTCGCGCAGAGATCACAGGAGCGGCAGCGGTGCGCTCCGGAGAGCCGCTTCTGCCGAAAGACGCCGGGAAGCGGCACTTGCTTTCGGCAAGCTGCGGAGCTGCGTATTCTGCCTCTCTAGTCGCCTACATCTTAGCGAAAAGCTTTTCGGCTCCAGTTCTCAAGGAGAAAGTGTACCAGCAGTGCTCACTTAGCCCGACCTTGCCAGGAAATAAGATTTGCTGCACATTCCAAGGACACTGCATTTTCCTGGGCAAGCTGCAACCTGCTGGCAGATGGCCGTGCTCTCTGCCCACTCCTGCCCAGTTCTTGCTACTAGCGGGCACGTTGCAGCCTGGCGAAGGCAAGAAACCTGGAGAGCTGTCACAGAGCAGAAGGGCAGCTGAGATGCTGAAAAGCAGCCAAGCTGAACTGCCTGCCTCAGCTTCAGCAGTGTGTAATTGACTGAAGGCGAAAAACCAAGCAGCAGAGCAGCGGGCTTCTGTGCGCACTGAAGGCAAATGCAAGAATCCAGCAGCTGCTCCTTGCCAAGCACAGGCAGCTGCCTAGGTTCTTGCTTCTTGACCAACTCACAGTTGCCCTTCTTTTCAGCAGATGCCACCGTGTTCTCTGCATCTCGGAGCCTCTGGGGAGCAACGAGAATTTCCAAGGTGGGATGCATGAAAACTAAAATAAAAACTCAGGAAGGTTGTCCTGGAACACCTTCCATTGGCATGCCAAGGGTGAATTCAAGAGGCAGGAGAGCGGCAGCCACCGTCCTGCAGCTGTCTGCGAGCTTCGCACACAAGCCGGCTTCTTCGCGGCTTCGTTCTTCGCCTCTTGCAAGCTACCGCGATCTCTGGCTGCCGGAGGCCAAGAAGCTGCTACTTCGCGCAGAGATCACTGGAGCGGCAGCGGTGCGCTCCGAAGCGCCGCTTTTGCCGAAAGACGCCGGGAAGCGGCACTTGCTTTCGGCCAGCTGCGGAGCTGCGTATTCTGCCTCTCTAGTCGCCTACATCTTAGCGAAAAGCTTTTCGGCTCCAGTTCTCAAGGAGAAAGTGTACCAGCAGTGCTCACTTAGCCCGACCTTGCCAGGAAATAAGATTTGCTGCACATTCCAAGGACACTGCATTTTCCTGGGCAAGCTGCAACCTGCTGGCAGATGGCCCTGCTCTCTGCCCACTCCTGCCCAGTTCTTGCTACTAGCGGGCACGTTGCAGCCTGGCGAAGGCAAGAAACCTGGAGAGCTGTCACAGAGCAGAAGGGCAGCTGAGGTGCTGAAAAGCAGCAAAGCTGAACTGCCTGCCTCAGCTTCAGCAGTGTGTAATTGACTGAAGGCGAAAAACCAAGCAGCAGAGCAGCGGGCTTCTGTGCGCACTGAAGGCAATTGCAAGAATCCAGCAGCTGCTCCTTGCCAAGCACAGGCAGCTGCCTGGGTTCTTGGTTTTTGACCAACTCACAGTTGCCCTTCTTTTCAGCAGCTGCCACCGTGTTCTCTGCATCTCGGAGCCTCTGGGGAGCAACAAGAATTTCCAAGGTGGGATGCATGACGATTATGTCAAAACCCAGGGAAGTTGTCCTGGAACACCTCCCATTGGCATGCCAGAAGTGAATTCAAGAGGCAGGAGAGCGGCAGCCACCGTCCTGCAGCAGTCTGCGAGCTTCGCACACAAGCTGGCTTCTTCGCGGCTTCGTTCTTCGCCTCTTGCAAGCTACCGTGATCTCCGGCTGCCGGAGGCCAAGAAGCGGCTACTTCGCGCAGAGATCACAGGAGCGTCAGCGGTGCGCTCCGGAGCAGGGCTTCTGCCGAAAGACGCCGGGAAGCGGCACTTGCTTTCGGCCAGCTCCGGAGCTGCGTATTCTGCCTCTCTGCTCGCCTACATCTTAGCGAAAAGCTTTTCGGCTCCAGTTCTCAAGGAGAAAGTGTACCAGCAGTGCTCACTTAGCCCGACCTTGCCAGGAAATAAGATTTGCTGCACATTCCAAGGACACTGCATTTTCCTGGGCAAGCTGCAACCTGCTGGCAGATGGCCGTGCTCTCTGCCCACTCCTGCCCAGTTCTTGCTACTAGCGGGCACGTTGCAGCCTGGCGAAGGCAAGAAACCTGGAGAGCTGTCACAGAGCAGAAGGGCAGCTGAGATGCTGAAAAGCAGCAAAGCTGAACTGCCTGCCTCAGCTTCAGCAGTGTGTAATTGACTGAAGGCGAAAAACCAAGCAGCAGGGCAG
Organism: Vidua macroura; assembly: GCF_024509145.1. Lineage (NCBI taxonomy): Eukaryota > Metazoa > Chordata > Aves > Passeriformes > Viduidae > Vidua > Vidua macroura. The sequence goes on along the minus strand of NC_071571.1, from coordinate 56,396,679 downwards.
CGGGCTTCTGTGCGCACTGAAGGCAATTGCAAGAATCCAGCAGCTGCTCCTTGCCAAGCACAGGCAGCTGCCTGGGTTCTTGGTTTTTGACCAACTCACAGTTGCCCTTCTTTTCAGCAGCTGCCACCGTGTTCTCTGCATCTCGGAGCCTCTGGGGAGCAACAAGAATTTCCAAGGTGGGATGCATGACGATTATGTCAAAACCCAGGAAAGTTGTCCTGGAACACCTCCCATTGGCATGCCAGAAGTGAATTCAAGAGGCAGGAGAGCGGCAGCCACCGTCCTGCAGCAGTCTGCGAGCTTCGCACACAAGCTGGCTTCTTCGCGGCTTCGTTCTTCGCCTCTTGCAAGCTACCGTGATCTCCGGCTGCCGGAGGCCAAGAAGCCGCTACTTCGCGCAGAGATCACAGGAGCGTCAGCGGTGCGCTCCGGAGCAGGGCTTCTGCCGAAAGACGCCGGGAAGCGGCACTTGCTTTCGGCCAGCTGCGGAGCTCCGTATTCTGCCTCTCTGCTCGCCTACATCTTAGCGAAAAGCTTTTCGGCTCCAGTTCTCAAGGAGAAAGTGTACCAGCAGTGCTCACTTAGCCCGACCTTGCCAGGAAATAAGATTTGCTGCACATTCCAAGGACACTGCATTTTCCTGGGCAAGCTGCAACCTGCTGGCAGATGGCCGTGCTCTCTGCCCACTCCTGCCCAGTTCTTGCTACTAGCGGGCACGTTGCAGCCTGGCGAAGGCAAGAAACCTGGAGAGCTGTCACAGAGCAGAAGGGCAGCTGAGATGCTGAAAAGCAGCAAAGCTGAACTGCCTGCCTCAGCTTCAGCAGTGTGTAATTGACTGAAGGCGAAAAACCAAGCAGCAGGGCAGCGGGCTTCTGTGCGCACTGAAGGCAATTGCAAGAATCCAGCAGCTGCTCCTTGCCAAGCACAGGCAGCTGCCTGGGTTCTTGGTTTTTGACCAACTCACAGTTGCCCTTCTTTTCAGCAGCTGCCACCGTGTTCTCTGCATCTCGGAGCCTCTGGGGAGCAACGAGAATTTCCAAGGTGGGATGCATGAAAACTAAAATAAAAACTCAGGAAGGTTGTCCTGGAACACCTTCCATTGGCATGCCAAGGGTGAATTCAAGAGGCAGGAGAGCGGCAGCCACCGTCCTGCAGCTGTCTGCGAGCTTCGCACACAAGCCGGCTTCTTCGCGGCTTCGTTCTTCGCCTCTTGCAAGCTACCGCGATCTCTGGCTGCCGGAGGCCAAGAAGCCGCTACTTCGCGCAGAGATCACTGGAGCGGCAGCGGTGCGCTCCGAAGCGCCGCTTTTGCCGAAAGACGCCGGGAAGCGGCACTTGCTTTCGGCCAGCTGCGGAGCTGCGTATTCTGCCTCTCTAGTCGCCTACATCTTAGCGAAAAGCTTTTCGGCTCCAGTTCTCAAGGAGAAAGTGTACCAGCAGTGCTCACTTAGCCCGACCTTGCCAGGAAATAAGATTTGCTGCACATTCCAAGGACACTGCATTTTCCTGGGCAAGCTGCAACCTGCTGGCAGATGGCCCTGCTCTCTGCCCACTCCTGCCCAGTTCTTGCTACTAGCGGGCACGTTGCAGCCTGGCGAAGGCAAGAAACCTGGAGAGCTGTCACAGAGCAGAAGGGCAGCTGAGGTGCTGAAAAGCAGCAAAGCTGAACTGCCTGCCTCAGCTTCAGCAGTGTGTAATTGACTGAAGGCGAAAAACCAAGCAGCAGAGCAGCGGGCTTCTGTGCGCACTGAAGGCAATTGCAAGAATCCAGCAGCTGCTCCTTGCCAAGCACAGGCAGCTGCCTGGGTTCTTGGTTTTTGACCAACTCACAGTTGCCCTTCTTTTCAGCAGCTGCCACCGTGTTCTCTGCATCTCGGAGCCTCTGGGGAGCAACAAGAATTTCCAAGGTGGGATGCATGACTATTATGTCAAAACCCAGGAAAGTTGTCCTGGAACACCTCCCATTGGCATGCCAGAAGTGAATTCAAGAGGCAGGAGAGCGGCAGCCACCGTCCTGCAGCAGTCTGCGAGCTTCGCACACAAGCTGGCTTCTTCGCGGCTTCGTTCTTCGCCTCTTGCAAGCTACCGTGATCTCCGGCTGCCGGAGGCCAAGAAGCGGCTACTTCGCGCAGAGATCACAGGAGCGTCAGCGGTGCGCTCCGGAGCAGGGCTTCTGCCGAAAGACGCCGGGAAGCGGCACTTGCTTTCGGCCAGCTCCGGAGCTGCGTATTCTGCCTCTCTGCTCGCCTACATCTTAGCGAAAAGCTTTTCGGCTCCAGTTCTCAAGGAGAAAGTGTACCAGCAGTGCTCACTTAGCCCGACCTTGCCAGGAAATAAGATTTGCTGCACATTCCAAGGACACTGCATTTTCCTGGGCAAGCTGCAACCTGCTGGCAGATGGCCCTGCTCTCTGCCCACTCCTGCCCAGTTCTTGCTACTAGCGGGCACGTTGCAGCCTGGCGAAGGCAAGAAACCTGGAGAGCTGTCACAGAGCAGAAGGGCAGCTGAGATGCTGAAAAGCAGCAAAGCTGAACTGCCTGCCTCAGCTTCAGCAGTGTGTAATTGACTGAAGGCGAAAAACCAAGCAGCAGGGCAGCGGGCTTCTGTGCGCACTGAAGGCAATTGCAAGAATCCAGCAGCTGCTCCTTGCCAAGCACAGGCAGCTGCCTGGGTTCTTGGTTTTTGACCAACTCACAGTTGCCCTTCTTTTCAGCAGCTGCCACCGTGTTCTCTGCATCTCGGAGCCTCTGGGGAGCAACAAGAATTTCCAAGGTGGGATGCATGACGATTATGTCAAAACCCAGGAAAGTTGTCCTGGAACACCTCCCATTGGCATGCCAGAAGTGAATTCAAGAGGCAGGAGAGCGGCAGCCACCGTCCTGCAGCAGTCTGCGAGCTTCGCACACAAGCTGGCTTCTTCGCGGCTTCGTTCTTCGCCTCTTGCAAGCTACCGTGATCTCCGGCTGCCGGAGGCCAAGAAGCCGCTACTTCGCGCAGAGATCACAGGAGCGTCAGCGGTGCGCTCCGGAGCAGGGCTTCTGCCGAAAGACGCCGGGAAGCGGCACTTGCTTTCGGCCAGCTGCGGAGCTCCGTATTCTGCCTCTCTGCTCGCCTACATCTTAGCGAAAAGCTTTTCGGCTCCAGTTCTCAAGGAGAAAGTGTACCAGCAGTGCTCACTTAGCCCGACCTTGCCAGGAAATAAGATTTGCTGCACATTCCAAGGACACTGCATTTTCCTGGGCAAGCTGCAACCTGCTGGCAGATGGCCGTGCTCTCTGCCCACTCCTGCCCAGTTCTTGCTACTAGCGGGCACGTTGCAGCCTGGCGAAGGCAAGAAACCTGGAGAGCTGTCACAGAGCAGAAGGGCAGCTGAGATGCTGAAAAGCAGCAAAGCTGAACTGCCTGCCTCAGCTTCAGCAGTGTGTAATTGACTGAAGGCGAAAAACCAAGCAGCAGGGCAGCGGGCTTCTGTGCGCACTGAAGGCAATTGCAAGAATCCAGCAGCTGCTCCTTGCCAAGCACAGGCAGCTGCCTGGGTTCTTGGTTTTTGACCAACTCACAGTTGCCCTTCTTTTCAGCAGCTGCCACCGTGTTCTCTGCATCTCGGAGCCTCTGGGGAGCAACAAGAATTTCCAAGGTGGGATGCATGACGATTATGTCAAAACCCAGGAAAGTTGTCCTGGAACACCTCCCATTGGCATGCCAGAAGTGAATTCAAGAGGCAGGAGAGCGGCAGCCACCGTCCTGCAGCAGTCTGCGAGCTTCGCACACAAGCTGGCTTCTTCGCGGCTTCGTTCTTCGCCTCTTGCAAGCTACCGTGATCTCCGGCTGCCGGAGGCCAAGAAGCCGCTACTTCGCGCAGAGATCACAGGAGCGGCAGCGGTGCGCTCCGGAGAGCCGCTTCTGCCGAAAGACGCCGGGAAGCGGCACTTGCTTTCGGCAAGCTGCGGAGCTGCGTATTCTGCCTCTCTAGTCGCCTACATCTTAGCGAAAAGCTTTTCGGCTCCAGTTCTCAAGGAGAAAGTGTACCAGCAGTGCTCACTTAGCCCGACCTTGCCAGGAAATAAGATTTGCTGCACATTCCAAGGACACTGCATTTTCCTGGGCAAGCTGCAACCTGCTGGCAGATGGCCGTGCTCTCTGCCCACTCCTGCCCAGTTCTTGCTACTAGCGGGCACGTTGCAGCCTGGCGAAGGCAAGAAACCTGGAGAGCTGTCACAGAGCAGAAGGGCAGCTGAGATGCTGAAAAGCAGCCAAGCTGAACTGCCTGCCTCAGCTTCAGCAGTGTGTAATTGACTGAAGGCGAAAAACCAAGCAGCAGAGCAGCGGGCTTCTGTGCGCACTGAAGGCAAATGCAAGAATCCAGCAGCTGCTCCTTGCCAAGCACAGGCAGCTGCCTAGGTTCTTGCTTCTTGACCAACTCACAGTTGCCCTTCTTTTCAGCAGATGCCACCGTGTTCTCTGCATCTCGGAGCCTCTGGGGAGCAACGAGAATTTCCAAGGTGGGATGCATGAAAACTAAAATAAAAACTCAGGAAGGTTGTCCTGGAACACCTTCCATTGGCATGCCAAGGGTGAATTCAAGAGGCAGGAGAGCGGCAGCCACCGTCCTGCAGCTGTCTGCGAGCTTCGCACACAAGCCGGCTTCTTCGCGGCTTCGTTCTTCGCCTCTTGCAAGCTACCGCGATCTCTGGCTGCCGGAGGCCAAGAAGCCGCTACTTCGCGCAGAGATCACTGGAGCGGCAGCGGTGCGCTCCGAAGCGCCGCTTTTGCCGAAAGACGCCGGGAAGCGGCACTTGCTTTCGGCCAGCTGCGGAGCTGCGTATTCTGCCTCTCTAGTCGCCTACATCTTAGCGAAAAGCTTTTCGGCTCCAGTTCTCAAGGAGAAAGTGTACCAGCAGTGCTCACTTAGCCCGACCTTGCCAGGAAATAAGATTTGCTGCACATTCCAAGGACACTGCATTTTCCTGGGCAAGCTGCAACCTGCTGGCAGATGGCCCTGCTCTCTGCCCACTCCTGCCCAGTTCTTGCTACTAGCGGGCACGTTGCAGCCTGGCGAAGGCAAGAAACCTGGAGAGCTGTCACAGAGCAGAAGGGCAGCTGAGGTGCTGAAAAGCAGCAAAGCTGAACTGCCTGCCTCAGCTTCAGCAGTGTGTAATTGACTGAAGGCGAAAAACCAAGCAGCAGAGCAGCGGGCTTCTGTGCGCACTGAAGGCAATTGCAAGAATCCAGCAGCTGCTCCTTGCCAAGCACAGGCAGCTGCCTGGGTTCTTGGTTTTTGACCAACTCACAGTTGCCCTTCTTTTCAGCAGCTGCCACCGTGTTCTCTGCATCTCGGAGCCTCTGGGGAGCAACAAGAATTTCCAAGGTGGGATGCATGACTATTATGTCAAAACCCAGGAAAGTTGTCCTGGAACACCTCCCATTGGCATGCCAGAAGTGAATTCAAGAGGCAGGAGAGCGGCAGCCACCGTCCTGCAGCAGTCTGCGAGCTTCGCACACAAGCTGGCTTCTTCGCGGCTTCGTTCTTCGCCTCTTGCAAGCTACCGTGATCTCCGGCTGCCGGAGGCCAAGAAGCGGCTACTTCGCGCAGAGATCACAGGAGCGTCAGCGGTGCGCTCCGGAGCAGGGCTTCTGCCGAAAGACGCCGGGAAGCGGCACTTGCTTTCGGCCAGCTCCGGAGCTGCGTATTCTGCCTCTCTGCTCGCCTACATCTTAGCGAAAAGCTTTTCGGCTCCAGTTCTCAAGGAGAAAGTGTACCAGCAGTGCTCACTTAGCCCGACCTTGCCAGGAAATAAGATTTGCTGCACATTCCAAGGACACTGCATTTTCCTGGGCAAGCTGCAACCTGCTGGCAGATGGCCCTGCTCTCTGCCCACTCCTGCCCAGTTCTTGCTACTAGCGGGCACGTTGCAGCCTGGCGAAGGCAAGAAACCTGGAGAGCTGTCACAGAGCAGAAGGGCAGCTGAGATGCTGAAAAGCAGCAAAGCTGAACTGCCTGCCTCAGCTTCAGCAGTGTGTAATTGACTGAAGGCGAAAAACCAAGCAGCAGGGCAGCGGGCTTCTGTGCGCACTGAAGGCAATTGCAAGAATCCAGCAGCTGCTCCTTGCCAAGCACAGGCAGCTGCCTGGGTTCTTGGTTTTTGACCAACTCACAGTTGCCCTTCTTTTCAGCAGCTGCCACCGTGTTCTCTGCATCTCGGAGCCTCTGGGGAGCAACAAGAATTTCCAAGGTGGGATGCATGACGATTATGTCAAAACCCAGGAAAGTTGTCCTGGAACACCTCCCATTGGCATGCCAGAAGTGAATTCAAGAGGCAGGAGAGCGGCAGCCACCGTCCTGCAGCAGTCTGCGAGCTTCGCACACAAGCTGGCTTCTTCGCGGCTTCGTTCTTCGCCTCTTGCAAGCTACCGTGATCTCCGGCTGCCGGAGGCCAAGAAGCCGCTACTTCGCGCAGAGATCACAGGAGCGGCAGCGGTGCGCTCCGGAGAGCCGCTTCTGCCGAAAGACGCCGGGAAGCGGCACTTGCTTTCGGCAAGCTGCGGAGCTGCGTATTCTGCCTCTCTAGTCGCCTACATCTTAGCGAAAAGCTTTTCGGCTCCAGTTCTCAAGGAGAAAGTGTACCAGCAGTGCTCACTTAGCCCGACCTTGCCAGGAAATAAGATTTGCTGCACATTCCAAGGACACTGCATTTTCCTGGGCAAGCTGCAACCTGCTGGCAGATGGCCGTGCTCTCTGCCCACTCCTGCCCAGTTCTTGCTACTAGCGGGCACGTTGCAGCCTGGCGAAGGCAAGAAACCTGGAGAGCTGTCACAGAGCAGAAGGGCAGCTGAGATGCTGAAAAGCAGCCAAGCTGAACTGCCTGCCTCAGCTTCAGCAGTGTGTAATTGACTGAAGGCGAAAAACCAAGCAGCAGAGCAGCGGGCTTCTGTGCGCACTGAAGGCAAATGCAAGAATCCAGCAGCTGCTCCTTGCCAAGCACAGGCAGCTGCCTAGGTTCTTGCTTCTTGACCAACTCACAGTTGCCCTTCTTTTCAGCAGATGCCACCGTGTTCTCTGCATCTCGGAGCCTCTGGGGAGCAACGAGAATTTCCAAGGTGGGATGCATGAAAACTAAAATAAAAACTCAGGAAGGTTGTCCTGGAACACCTTCCATTGGCATGCCAAGGGTGAATTCAAGAGGCAGGAGAGCGGCAGCCACCGTCCTGCAGCTGTCTGCGAGCTTCGCACACAAGCCGGCTTCTTCGCGGCTTCGTTCTTCGCCTCTTGCAAGCTACCGTGATCTCCGGCTGCCGGAGGCCAAGAAGCGGCTACTTCGCGCAGAGATCACAGGAGCGTCAGCGGTGCGCTCCGGAGCAGGGCTTCTGCCGAAAGACGCCGGGAAGCGGCACTTGCTTTCGGCCAGCTCCGGAGCTGCGTATTCTGCCTCTCTGCTCGCCTACATCTTAGCGAAAAGCTTTTCGGCTCCAGTTCTCAAGGAGAAAGTGTACCAGCAGTGCTCACTTAGCCCGACCTTGCCAGGAAATAAGATTTGCTGCACATTCCAAGGACACTGCATTTTCCTGGGCAAGCTGCAACCTGCTGGCAGATGGCCCTGCTCTCTGCCCACTCCTGCCCAGTTCTTGCTACTAGCGGGCACGTTGCAGCCTGGCGAAGGCAAGAAACCTGGAGAGCTGTCACAGAGCAGAAGGGCAGCTGAGATGCTGAAAAGCAGCAAAGCTGAACTGCCTGCCTCAGCTTCAGCAGTGTGTAATTGACTGAAGGCGAAAAACCAAGCAGCAGGGCAGCGGGCTTCTGTGCGCACTGAAGGCAATTGCAAGAATCCAGCAGCTGCTCCTTGCCAAGCACAGGCAGCTGCCTGGGTTCTTGGTTTTTGACCAACTCACAGTTGCCCTTCTTTTCAGCAGCTGCCACCGTGTTCTCTGCATCTCGGAGCCTCTGGGGAGCAACAAGAATTTCCAAGGTGGGATGCATGACGATTATGTCAAAACCCAGGAAAGTTGTTATGGAACACCTCCCATTGGCATGCCAGAAGTGAATTCAAGAGGCAGGAGAGCGGCAGCCACCGTCCTGCAGCAGTCTGCGAGCTTCGCACACAAGCCGGCTTCTTCGCGGCTTCGTTCTTCGCCTCTTGCAAGCTACCGCGATCTCCGGCTGCCGGAGGCCAAGAAGCGGCTACTTCGCGCACAGATCACAGGAGCGGCAGCGGTGCGCTCCGGAGCAGGGCTTCTGCCGAAAGACGCCGGGAAGCGGCACTTGCTTTCAGCCAGCTGTGGAGCTCCGTATTCTGCCTCTCTAGTCGCCTACATCTTAGCGAAAAGCTTTTCCGCTCCAGTTCTCAAGGAGAAAGTGTACCAGCAGTGCTCACTTAGCCCGACCTTGCCAGGAAATAAGATTTGCTGCACATTCCAAGGACACTGCATTTTCCTGGGCAAGCTGCAACCTGCTGGCAGATGGCCCTGCTCTCTGCCCACTCCTGCCCAGTTCTTGCTACTAGCGGGCACGTTGCAGCCTGGCGAAGGCAAGAAACCTGGAGAGCTGTCACAGAGCAGAAGGGCAGCTGAGATGCTGAAAAGCAGCAAAGCTGAACTGCCTGCCTCAGCTTCAGCAGTGTGTAATTGACTGAAGGCGAAAAACCAAGCAGCAGAGCAGCGGGCTTCTGTGCGCACTGAAGGCAATTGCAAGAATCCAGCAGCTGCTCCTTGCCAAGCACAGGCAGCTGCCTGGGTTCTTGGTTTTTGACCAACTCACAGTTGCCCTTCTTTTCAGCAGCTGCCACCGTGTTCTCTGCATCTCGGAGCCTCTGGGGAGCAACAAGAATTTCCAAGGTGGGATGCATGACGATTATGTCAAAACCCAGGAAAGTTGTCCTGGAACACCTCCCATTGGCATGCCAGAAGTGAATTCAAGAGGCAGGAGAGCGGCAGCCACCGTCCTGCAGCAGTCTGCGAGCTTCGCACACAAGCTGGCTTCTTCGCGGCTTCGTTCTTCGCCTCTTGCTAGCTACCGTGATCTCCGGCTGCCGGAGGCCAAGAAGCGGCTACTTCGCGCAGAGATCACAGGAGCGGCAGCGGTGCGCTCCGGAGAGCCGCTTCTGCCGAAAGACGCCGGGAAGCGGCACTTGCTTTCGGCAAGCTCCGGAGCTGCGTATTCTGCCTCTCTAGTCGCCTACATCTTAGCGAAAAGCTTTTCGGCTCCAGTTCTCAAGGAGAAAGTGTACCAGCAGTGCTCACTTAGCCCGACCTTGCCAGGAAATAAGATTTGCTGCACATTCCAAGGACACTGCATTTTCCTGGGCAAGCTGCAACCTGCTGGCAGATGGCCGTGCTCTCTGCCCACTCCTGCCCAGTTCTTGCTACTAGCGGGCACGTTGCAGCCTGGCGAAGGCAAGAAACCTGGAGAGCTGTCACAGAGCAGAAGGGCAGCTGAGATGCTGAAAAGCAGCCAAGCTGAACTGCCTGCCTCAGCTTCAGCAGTGTGTAATTGACTGAAGGCGAAAAACCAAGCAGCAGAGCAGCGGGCTTCTGTGCGCACTGAAGGCAAATGCAAGAATCCAGCAGCTGCTCCTTGCCAAGCACAGGCAGCTGCCTAGGTTCTTGCTTCTTGACCAACTCACAGTTGCCCTTCTTTTCAGCAGCTGCCACCGTGTTCTCTGCATCTCAGAGCCTCTGGGGAGCAACGAGAATTTCCAAGGTGGGATGCATGAAAACTAAAATAAAAACTCAGGAAGGTTGTCCTGGAACACCTTCCATTGGCATGCCAAGGGTGAATTCAAGAGGCAGGAGAGCGGCAGCCACCGTCCTGCAGCTGTCTGCGAGCTTCGCACACAAGCCGGCTTCTTCGCGGCTTCGTTCTTCGCCTCTTGCAAGCTACCGCGATCTCTGGCTGCCGGAGGCCAAGAAGCCGCTACTTCGCGCAGAGATCACTGGAGCGGCAGCGGTGCGCTCCGAAGCGCCGCTTTTGCTGAAAGACGCCGGGAAGCGGCACTTGCTTTCGGCCAGCTGCGGAGCTCCGTATTCTGCCTCTCTAGTCGCCTACATCTTAGCGAAAAGCTTTTCGGCTCCAGTTCTCAAGGAGAAAGTGTACCAGCAGTGCTCACTTAGCCCGACCTTGCCAGGAAATAAGATTTGCTGCACATTCCAAGGACACTGCATTTTCCTGGGCAAGCTGCAACCTGCTGGCAGATGGCCCTGCTCTCTGCCCACTCCTGCCCAGTTCTTGCTACTAGCGGGCACGTTGCAGCCTGGCGAAGGCAAGAAACCTGGAGAGCTGTCACAGAGCAGAAGGGCAGCTGAGATGCTGAAAAGCAGCAAAGCTGAACTGCCTGCCTCAGCTTCAGCAGTGTGTAATTGACTGAAGGCGAAAAACCAAGCAGCAGAGCAGCGGGCTTCTGTGCGCACTGAAGGCAATTGCAAGAATCCAGCAGCTGCTCCTTGCCAAGCACAGGCAGCTGCCTGGGTTCTTGGTTTTTGACCAACTCACAGTTGCCCTTCTTTTCAGCAGCTGCCACCGTGTTCTCTGCATCTCGGAGCCTCTGGGGAGCAACAAGAATTTCCAAGGTGGGATGCATGACGATTATGTCAAAACCCAGGAAAGTTGTCCTGGAACACCTCCCATTGGCATGCCAGAAGTGAATTCAAGAGGCAGGAGAGCGGCAGCCACCGTCCTGCAGCAGTCTGCGAGCTTCGCACACAAGCTGGCTTCTTCGCGGCTTCGTTCTTCGCCTCTTGCTAGCTACCGTGATCTCCGGCTGCCGGAGGCCAAGAAGCGGCTACTTCGCGCACAGATCACAGGAGCGGCAGCGGCGCGCTCCGAAGCGCCGCTTCTGCCGAAAGACGCCGGGAAGCGGCACTTGCTTTCGGCAAGCTCCGGAGCTGCGTATTCTGCCTCTCTAGTCGCCTACATCTTAGCGAAAAGCTTTTCGGCTCCAGTTCTCAAGGAGAAAGTGTACCAGCAGTGCTCACTTAGCCCGACCTTGCCAGGAAATAAGATTTGCTGCACATTCCAAGGACACTGCATTTTCCTGGGCAAGCTGCAACCTGCTGGCAGATGGCCGTGCTCTCTGCCCACTCCTGCCCAGTTCTTGCTACTAGCGGGCACGTTGCAGCCTGGCGAAGGCAAGAAACCTGGAGAGCTGTCACAGAGCAGAAGGGCAGCTGAGATGCTGAAAAGCAGCCAAGCTGAACTGCCTGCCTCAGCTTCAGCAGTGTGTAATTGACTGAAGGCGAAAAACCAAGCAGCAGAGCAGCGGGCTTCTGTGCGCACTGAAGGCAAATGCAAGAATCCAGCAGCTGCTCCTTGCCAAGCACAGGCAGCTGCCTAGGTTCTTGCTTCTTGACCAACTCACAGTTGCCCTTCTTTTCAGCAGCTGCCACCGTGTTCTCTGCATCTCAGAGCCTCTGGGGAGCAACGAGAATTTCCAAGGTGGGATGCATGAAAACTAAAATAAAAACTCAGGAAGGTTGTCCTGGAACACCTTCCATTGGCATGCCAAGGGTGAATTCAAGAGGCAGGAGAGCGGCAGCCACCGTCCTGCAGCTGTCTGCGAGCTTCGCACACAAGCCGGCTTCTTCGCGGCTTCGTTCTTCGCCTCTTGCAAGCTACCGCGATCTCTGGCTGCCGGAGGCCAAGAAGCCGCTACTTCGCGCAGAGATCACTGGAGCGGCAGCGGTGCGCTCCGAAGCGCCGCTTTTGCTGAAAGACGCCGGGAAGCGGCACTTGCTTTCGGCCAGCTGCGGAGCTCCGTATTCTGCCTCTCTAGTCGCCTACATCTTAGCGAAAAGCTTTTCGGCTCCAGTTCTCAAGGAGAAAGTGTACCAGCAGTGCTCACTTAGCCCGACCTTGCCAGGAAATAAGATTTGCTGCACATTCCAAGGACACTGCATTTTCCTGGGCAAGCTGCAACCTGCTGGCAGATGGCCCTGCTCTCTGCCCACTCCTGCCCAGTTCTTGCTACTAGCGGGCACGTTGCAGCCTGGCGAAGGCAAGAAACCTGGAGAGCTGTCACAGAGCAGAAGGGCAGCTGAGATGCTGAAAAGCAGCAAAGCTGAACTGCCTGCCTCAGCTTCAGCAGTGTGTAATTGACTGAAGGCGAAAAACCAAGCAGCAGAGCAGCGGGCTTCTGTGCGCACTGAAGGCAATTGCAAGAATCCAGCAGCTGCTCCTTGCCAAGCACAGGCAGCTGCCTGGGTTCTTGGTTTTTGACCAACTCACAGTTGCCCTTCTTTTCAGCAGCTGCCACCGTGTTCTCTGCATCTCGGAGCCTCTGGGGAGCAACAAGAATTTCCAAGGTGGGATGCATGACGATTATGTCAAAACCCAGGAAAGTTGTCCTGGAACACCTCCCATTGGCATGCCAGAAGTGAATTCAAGAGGCAGGAGAGCGGCAGCCACCGTCCTGCAGCAGTCTGCGAGCTTCGCACACAAGCTGGCTTCTTCGCGGCTTCGTTCTTCGCCTTTTGCAAGCTACCGCGATCTCTGGCTGCCGGAGGCCAAGAAGCCGCTACTTCGCGCAGAGATCACTGGAGCGGCAGCGGTGCGCTCCGAAGCGCCGCTTCTGCCGAAAGACGCCGGGAAGCGGCACTTGCTTTCGGCAAGCTCCGGAGCTGCGTATTCTGCCTCTCTAGTCGCCTACATCTTAGCGAAAAGTTTTTCGGCTCCAGTTCTCAAGGAGAAAGTGTACCAGCAGTGCTCACTTAGCCCGACCTTGCCAGGAAATAAGATTTGCTGCACATTCCAAGGACACTGCATTTTCCTGGGCAAGCTGCAACCTGCTGGCAGATGGCCGTGCTCTCTGCCCACTCCTGCCCAGTTCTTGCTACTAGCGGGCACGTTGCAGCCTGGCGAAGGCAAGAAACCTGGAGAGCTGTCACAGAGCAGAAGGGCAGCTGAGATGCTGAAAAGCAGCCAAGCTGAACTGCCTGCCTCAGCTTCAGCAGTGTGTAATTGACTGAAGGCGAAAAACCAAGCAGCAGAGCAGCGGGCTTCTGTGCGCACTGAAGGCAAATGCAAGAATCCAGCAGCTGCTCCTTGCCAAGCACAGGCAGCTGCCTAGGTTCTTGCTTCTTGACCAACTCACAGTTGCCCTTCTTTTCAGCAGCTGCCACCGTGTTCTCTGCATCTCAGAGCCTCTGGGGAGCAACGAGAATTTCCAAGGTGGGATGCATGAAAACTAAAATAAAAACTCAGGAAGGTTGTCCTGGAACACCTTCCATTGGCATGCCAAGGGTGAATTCAAGAGGCAGGAGAGCGGCAGCCACCGTCCTGCAGCTGTCTGCGAGCTTCGCACACAAGCCGGCTTCTTCGCGGCTTCGTTCTTCGCCTCTTGCAAGCTACCGCGATCTCTGGCTGCCGGAGGCCAAGAAGCCGCTACTTCGCGCAGAGATCACTGGAGCGGCAGCGGTGCGCTCCGAAGCGCCGCTTTTGCTGAAAGACGCCGGGAAGCGGCACTCGCTTTCGGCCAGCTGCGGAGCTCCGTATTCTGCCTCTCTAGTCGCCTACATCTTAGCGAAAAGCTTTTCGGCTCCAGTTCTCAAGGAGAAAGTGTACCAGCAGTGCTCACTTAGCCCGACCTTGCCAGGAAATAAGATTTGCTGCACATTCCAAGGACACTGCATTTTCCTGGGCAAGCTGCAACCTGCTGGCAGATGGCCGTGCTCTCTGCCCACTCCTGCCCAGTTCTTGCTACTAGCGGGCACGTTGCAGCCTGGCGAAGGCAAGAAACCTGGAGAGCTGTCACAGAGCAGAAGGGCAGCTGAGATGCTGAAAAGCAGCCAAGCTGAACTGCCTGCCTCAGCTTCAGCAGTGTGTAATTGACTGAAGGCGAAAAACCAAGCAGCAGAGCAGCGGGCTTCTGTGCGCACTGAAGGCAATTGCAAGAATCCAGCAGCTGCTCCTTGCCAAGCACAGGCAGCTGCCTGGGTTCTTGGTTTTTGACCAACTCACAGTTGCCCTTCTTTTCAGCAGCTGCCACCGTGTTCTCTGCATCTCGGAGCCTCTGGGGAGCAACAAGAATTTCCAAGGTGGGATGCATGACGATTATGTCAAAACCCAGGAAAGTTGTCCTGGAACACCTCCCATTGGCATGCCAGAAGTGAATTCAAGAGGCAGGAGAGCGGCAGCCACCGTCCTGCAGCAGTCTGCGAGCTTCGCACACAAGCTGGCTTCTACGCGGCTTCGTTCTTCGCCTCTTGCAAGCTACCGCGATCTCTGGCTGCCGGAGGCCAAGAAGCCGCTACTTCGCGCAGAGATCACTGGAGCGGCAGCGGTGAGCTCCGAAGCGCCGCTTTTGCCGAAAGACGCCGGGAAGCGGCACTTGCTTTCGGCCAGCTCCGGAGCTGCGTATTCTGCCTCTCTAGTCGCCTACATCTTAGCGAAAAGCTTTTCCGCTCCAGTTCTCAAGGAGAAAGTGTACCAGCACTGCTCACTTAGCCCGACCTTGCCAGGAAATAAGATTTGCTGCACATTCCAAGGACACTGCATTTTCCTGGGCAAGCTGCAACCTGCTGGCAGATGGCCGTGCTCTCTGCCCACTCCTGCCCAGTTCTTGCTACTAGCGGGCACGTTGCAGCCTGGCGAAGGCAAGAAACCTGGAGAGCTGTCACAGAGCAGAAGGGCAGCTGAGATGCTGAAAAGCAGCAAAGCTGAACTGCCTGCCTCAGCTTCAGCAGTGTGTAATTGACTGAAGGCGAAAAACCAAGCAGCAGAGCAGCGGGCTTCTGTGCGCACTGAAGGCAATTGCAAGAATCCAGCAGCTGCTCCTTGCCAAGCACAGGCAGCTGCCTGGGTTCTTGGTTTTTGACCAACTCACAGTTGCCCTTCTTTTCAGCAGCTGCCACCGTGTTCTCTGCATCTCGGAGCCTCTGGGGAGCAACAAGAATTTCCAAGGTGGGATGCATGACGATTATGTCAAAACCCAGGAAAGTTGTCCTGGAACACCTCCCATTGGCATGCCAGAAGTGAATTCAAGAGGCAGGAGAGCGGCAGCCACCGTCCTGCAGCAGTCTGCGAGCTTCGCACACAAGCTGGCTTCTTCGCGGCTTCGTTCTTCGCCTCTTGCTAGCTACCGTGATCTCCGGCTGCCGGAGGCCAAGAAGCCGCTACTTCGCGCACAGATCACAGGAGCGGCAGCGGTGCGCTCCGGAGAGCCGCTTCTGCCGAAAGACGCCGGGAAGCGGCACTTGCTTTCGGCCAGCTCCGGAGCTGCGTATTCTGCCTCTCTAGTCGCCTACATCTTAGCGAAAAGCTTTTCGGCTCCAGTTCTCAAGGAGAAAGTGTACCAGCACTGCTCACTTAGCCCGACCTTGCCAGGAAATAAGATTTGCTGCACATTCCAAGGACACTGCATTTTCCTGGGCAAGCTGCAACCTGCTGGCAGATGGCCGTGCTCTCTGCCCACTCCTGCCCAGTTCTTGCTACTAGCGGGCACGTTGCAGCCTGGCGAAGGCAAGAAACCTGGAGAGCTGTCACAGAGCAGAAGGGCAGCTGAGATGCTGAAAAGCAGCCAAGCTGAACTGCCTGCCTCAGCTTCAGCAGTGTGTAATTGACTGAAGGCGAAAAACCAAGCAGCAGAGCAGCGGGCTTCTGTGCGCACTGAAGGCAATTGCAAGAATCCAGCAGCTGCTCCTTGCCAAGCACAGGCAGCTGCCTGGGTTCTTGGTTTTTGACCAACTCACAGTTGCCCTTCTTTTCAGCAGCTGCCACCGTGTTCTCTGCATCTCGGAGCCTCTGGGGAGCAACAAGAATTTCCAAGGTGGGATGCATGACGATTATGTCAAAACCCAGGAAAGTTGTCCTGGAACACCTCCCATTGGCATGCCAGAAGTGAATTCAAGAGGCAGGAGAGCGGCAGCCACCGTCCTGCAGCAGTCTGCGAGCTTCGCACACAAGCTGGCTTCTTCGCGGCTTCGTTCTTCGCCTCTTGCTAGCTACCGTGATCTCCGGCTGCCGGAGGCCAAGAAGCGGCTACTTCGCGCACAGATCACAGGAGCGGCAGCGGTGCGCTCCGGAGAGCCGCTTCTGCCGAAAGACGCCGGGAAGCGGCACTTGCTTTCGGCAAGCTCCGGAGCTGCGTATTCTGCCTCTCTAGTCGCCTACATCTTAGCGAAAAGCTTTTCGGCTCCAGTTCTCAAGGAGAAAGTGTACCAGCACTGCTCACTTAGCCCGACCTTGCCAGGAAATAAGATTTGCTGCACATTCCAAGGACACTGCATTTTCCTGGGCAAGCTGCAACCTGCTGGCAGATGGCCGTGCTCTCTGCCCACTCCTGCCCAGTTCTTGCTACTAGCGGGCACGTTGCAGCCTGGCGAAGGCAAGAAACCTGGAGAGCTGTCACAGAGCAGAAGGGCAGCTGAGATGCTGAAAAGCAGCCAAGCTGAACTGCCTGCCTCAGCTTCAGCAGTGTGTAATTGACTGAAGGCGAAAAACCAAGCAGCAGAGCAGCGGGCTTCTGTGCGCACTGAAGGCAAATGCAAGAATCCAGCAGCTGCTCCTTGCCAAGCACAGGCAGCTGCCTAGGTTCTTGCTTCTTGACCAACTCACAGTTGCCCTTCTTTTCAGCAGCTGCCACCGTGTTCTCTGCATCTCAGAGCCTCTGGGGAGCAACGAGAATTTCCAAGGTGGGATGCATGAAAACTAAAATAAAAACTCAGGAAGGTTGTCCTGGAACACCTTCCATTGGCATGCCAAGGGTGAATTCAAGAGGCAGGAGAGCGGCAGCCACCGTCCTGCAGCTGTCTGCGAGCTTCGCACACAAGCCGGCTTCTTCGCGGCTTCGTTCTTCGCCTCTTGCAAGCTACCGCGATCTCTGGCTGCCGGAGGCCAAGAAGCCGCTACTTCGCGCAGAGATCACTGGAGCGGCAGCGGTGCGCTCCGAAGC
Organism: Vidua macroura; assembly: GCF_024509145.1. Classification (NCBI taxonomy): domain Eukaryota; kingdom Metazoa; phylum Chordata; class Aves; order Passeriformes; family Viduidae; genus Vidua; species Vidua macroura. The sequence goes on along the minus strand of NC_071571.1, from coordinate 56,379,802 downwards.
GCCGCTTTTGCTGAAAGACGCCGGGAAGCGGCACTTGCTTTCGGCCAGCTGCGGAGCTGCGTATTCTGCCTCTCTAGTCGCCTACATCTTAGCGAAAAGCTTTTCCGCTCCAGTTCTCAAGGAGAAAGTGTACCAGCAGTGCTCACTTAGCCCGACCTTGCCAGGAAATAAGATTTGCTGCACATTCCAAGGACACTGCATTTTCCTGGGCAAGCTGCAACCTGCTGGCAGATGGCCGTGCTCTCTGCCCACTCCTGCCCAGTTCTTGCTACTAGCGGGCACGTTGCAGCCTGGCGAAGGCAAGAAACCTGGAGAGCTGTCACAGAGCAGAAGGGCAGCTGAGATGCTGAAAAGCAGCAAAGCTGAACTGCCTGTCTCAGCTTCAGCAGTGTGTAATTGACTGAAGGCGAAAAACCAAGCAGCAGAGCAGCGGGCTTCTGTGCGCACTGAAGGCAATTGCAAGAATCCAGCAGCTGCTCCTTGCCAAGCACAGGCAGCTGCCTGGGTTCTTGGTTTTTGACCAACTCACAGTTGCCCTTCTTTTCAGCAGCTGCCACCGTGTTCTCTGCATCTCGGAGCCTCTGGGGAGCAACAAGAATTTCCAAGGTGGGATGCATGACGATTATGTCAAAACCCAGGAAAGTTGTCCTGGAACACCTCCCATTGGCATGCCAGAAGTGAATTCAAGAGGCAGGAGAGCGGCAGCCACCGTCCTGCAGCAGTCTGCGAGCTTCGCACACAAGCTGGCTTCTTCGCGGCTTCGTTCTTCGCCTCTTGCAAGCTACCGTGATCTCCGGCTGCCGGAGGCCAAGAAGCCGCTACTTCGCGCAGAGATCACAGGAGCGTCAGCGGTGCGCTCCGGAGCAGGGCTTCTGCCGAAAGACGCCGGGAAGCGGCACTTGCTTTCGGCCAGCTCCGGAGCTGCGTATTCTGCCTCTCTGCTCGCCTACATCTTAGCGAAAAGCTTTTCGGCTCCAGTTCTCAAGGAGAAAGTGTACCAGCAGTGCTCACTTAGCCCGACCTTGCCAGGAAATAAGATTTGCTGCACATTCCAAGGACACTGCATTTTCCTGGGCTAGCTGCAACCTGCTGGCAGATGGCCGTGCTCTCTGCCCACTCCTGCCCAGTTCTTGCTACTAGCGGGCACGTTGCAGCCTGGCGAAGGCAAGAAACCTGGAGAGCTGTCACAGAGCAGAAGGGCAGCTGAGATGCTGAAAAGCAGCAAAGCTGAACTGCCTGCCTCAGCTTCAGCAGTGTGTAATTGACTGAAGGCGAAAAACCAAGCAGCAGAGCAGCGGGCTTCTGTGCGCACTGAAGGCAATTGCAAGAATCCAGCAGCTGCTCCTTGCCAAGCACAGGCAGCTGCCTGGGTTCTTGGTTTTTGACCAACTCACAGTTGCCCTTCTTTTCAGCAGCTGCCACCGTGTTCTCTGCATCTCGGAGCCTCTGGGGAGCAACGAGAATTTCCAAGGTGGGATGCATGAAAACTAAAATAAAAACTCAGGAAGGTTGTCCTGGAACACCTTCCATTGGCATGCCAAGGGTGAATTCAAGAGGCAGGAGAGCGGCAGCCACCGTCCTGCAGCTGTGTGCGAGTGTCGCACACAAGCCGGCTTCTTCGCGGCTTCGTTCTTCGCCTCTTGCAAGCTACCGCGATCTCTGGCTGCCGGAGGCCAAGAAGCGGCTACTTCGCGCACAGATCAGTGGAGCGGTAGCGGTGAGCTCCGGAGCGCCGCTTTTGCCGAAAGACGCCGGGAAGCGGCACTTGCTTTCGGCCAGCTGCGGAGCTCCGTATTCTGCCTCTCTGCTCGCCTACATCTTAGCGAAAAGCTTTTCGGCTCCAGTTCTCAAGGAGAAAGTGTACCAGCAGTGCTCACTTAGCCCGACCTTGCCAGGAAATAAGATTTGCTGCACATTCCAAGGACACTGCATTTTCCTGGGCAAGCTGCAACCTGCTGGCAGATGGCCGTGCTCTCTGCCCACTCCTGCCCAGTTCTTGCTACTAGCGGGCACGTTGCAGCCTGGCGAAGGCAAGAAACCTGGAGAGCTGTCACAGAGCAGAAGGGCAGCTGAGATGCTGAAAAGCAGCAAAGCTGAACTGCCTGCCTCAGCTTCAGCAGTGTGTAATTGACTGAAGGCGAAAAACCAAGCAGCAGGGCAGCGGGCTTCTGTGCGCACTGAAGGCAATTGCAAGAATCCAGCAGCTGCTCCTTGCCGAGCACAGGCAGCTGCCTGGGTTCTTGGTTTTTGACCAACTCACAGTTGCCCTTCTTTTCAGCAGCTGCCACCGTGTTCTCTGCATCTCGGAGCCTCTGGGGAGCAACGAGAATTTCCAAGGTGGGATGCATGAAAACTAAAATAAAAACTCAGGAAGGTTGTCCTGGAACACCTTCCATTGGCATGCCAAGGGTGAATTCAAGAGGCAGGAGAGCGGCAGCCACCGTCCTGCAGCTGTGTGCGAGTGTCGCACACAAGCCGGCTTCTTCGCGGCTTCGTTCTTCGCCTCTTGCAAGCTACCGCGATCTCCGGCTGCCGGAGGCCAAGAAGCGGCTACTTCGCGCACAGATCAGTGGAGCGGTAGCGGTGAGCTCCGGAGCGCCGCTTTTGCCGAAAGACGCCGGGAAGCGGCACTTGCTTTCGGCCAGCTCCGGAGCTGCGTATTCTGCCTCTCTGCTCGCCTACATCTTAGCGAAAAGCTTTTCGGCTCCAGTTCTCAAGGAGAAAGTGTACCAGCAGTGCTCACTTAGCCCGACCTTGCCAGGAAATAAGATTTGCTGCACATTCCAAGGACACTGCATTTTCCTGGGCAAGCTGCAACCTGCTGGGAGATGGCCGTGCTCTCTGCCCACTCCTGCCCAGTTCTTGCTACTAGCGGGCACGTTGCAGCCTGGCGAAGGCAAGAAACCTGGAGAGCTGTCACAGAGCAGAAGGGCAGCTGAGATGCTGAAAAGCAGCCAAGCTGAACTGCCTGCCTCAGCTTCAGCAGTGTGCAATTGACTGAAGGCGAAAAACCAAGCAGCAGGGCAGCGGGCTTCTGCGCGCACTGAAGGCAATTGCAAGAATCCAGCAGCTGCTCCTTGCCGAGCACAGGCAGCTGCCTGGGTTCTTGGTTTTTGACCAACTCACAGTTGCCCTTCTTTTCAGCAGCTGCCACCGTGTTCTCTGCATCTCGGAGCCTCTGGGGAGCAACGAGAATTTCCAAGGTGGGATGCATGAAAACTAACATAAAAACTCAGGAAGGTTGTCCTGGAACACCTCCCATTGGCATGCCAGAAGTGAATTCAAGAGGCAGGAGAGCGGCAGCCACCGTCCTGCAGCAGTCTGCGAGCTTCGCACACAAGCTGGCTTCTTCGCGGCTTCGTTCTTCGCCTCTTGCTAGCTACCGTGATTTCCGGCTGCCGGAGGCCAAGAAGCGGCTACTTCGCGCAGAGATCACAGGAGCGGCAGCGGTGCGCTCCGGAGAGCCGCTTCTGCCGAAAGACGCCGGGAAGCGGCACTTGCTTTCGGCAAGCTCCGGAGCGGCGTATTCTGCCTCTCTAGTCGCCTACATCTTAGCGAAAAGCTTTTCGGCTCCAGTTCTCAAGGAGAAAGTGTACCAGCAGTGCTCACTTAGCCCGACCTTGCCAGGAAATAAGATTTGCTGCACATTCCAAGGACACTGCATTTTCCTGGGCAAGCTGCAACCTGCTGGCAGATGGCCGTGCTCTCTGCCCACTCCTGCCCAGTTCTTGCTACTAGCGGGCACGTTGCAGCCTGGCGAAGGCAAGAAACCTGGAGAGCTGTCACAGAGCAGAAGGGCAGCTGAGATGCTGAAAAGCAGCCAAGCTGAACAGCCTGCCTCAGCTTCAGCAGTGTGTAATTGACTGAAGGCGAAAAACCAAGCAGCAGAGCAGCGGGCTTCTGTGCGCACTGAAGGCAAATGCAAGAATCCAGCAGCTGCTCCTTGCCAAGCACAGGCAGCTGCCTAGGTTCTTGCTTCTTGACCAACTCACAGTTGCCCTTCTTTTCAGCAGCTGCCACCGTGTTCTCTGCATCTCGGAGACTCTGGGGAGCAACGAGAATTTCCAAGGTGGGATGCATGAAAACTAAAATAAAAACTCAGGAAGGTTGTCCTGGAACACCTTCCATTGGCATGCCAAGGGTGAATTCAAGAGGCAGGAGAGCGGCAGCCACCGTCCTGCAGCTGTGTGCGAGTGTCACACACAAGCCGGCTTCTTCGCGGCTTCGTTCTTCGCCTCTTGCAAGCTACCGCGATCTCCGGCTGCCGGAGGCCAAGAAGCGGCTACTTCGCGCACAGATCAGTGGAGCGGTAGCGGTGCGCTCCGGAGCGCCGCTTTTGCCGAAAGACGCCGGGAAGCGGCACTTGCTTTCGGCCAGCTGCGGAGCTCCGTATTCTGCCTCTCTGCTCGCCTACATCTTAGCGAAAAGCTTTTCGGCTCCAGTTCTCAAGGAGAAAGTGTACCAGCAGTGCTCACTTAGCCCGACCTTGCCAGGAAATAAGATTTGCTGCACATTCCAAGGACACTGCATTTTCCTGGGCAAGCTGCAACCTGCTGGCAGATGGCCGTGCTCTCTGCCCACTCCTGCCCAGTTCTTGGTACTAGCGGGCACGTTGCAGCCTGGCGAAGGCAAGAAACCTGGAGAGCTGTCACAGAGCAGAAGGGCAGCTGAGATGCTGAAAAGCAGCAAAGCTGAACAGCCTGCCTCAGCTTCAGCAGTGTGTAATTGACTGAAGGTGAAAAACCAAGCAGCAGAGCAGCGGGCTTCTGTGCGCACTGAAGGCAATTGCAAGAATCCAGCAGCTGCTCCTTGCCAAGCACAGGCAGCTGCCTAGGTTCTTGCTTCTTGACCAACTCACAGTTGCCCTTCTTTTCAGCAGCTGCCACCGTGTTCTCTGCATCTCGGAGCCTCTGGGGAGCAACAAGAATTTCCAAGGTGGGATGCATGAAAACTAAAATAAAAACTCAGGAAGGTTGTCCTGGAACACCTTCCATTGGCATGCCAAGGGTGAATTCAAGAGGCAGGAGAGCGGCAGCCACCGTCCTGCAGCTGTCTGCGAGCTTCGCACACAAGCCGGCTTCTTCGCGGCTTCGTTCTTCGCCTATTGCAAGCTACCGCGATCTCCGGCTGCCGGAGGCCAAGAAGCGGCTACTTCGCGCACAGATCACAGGAGCGGCAGCGGTGCGCTCCGGAGCAGGGCTTCTGCCGAAAGACGCCGGGAAGCGGCACTTGCTTTCGGCCAGCTGTGGAGCTCCGTATTCTGCCTCTCTAGTCGCCTACATCTTAGCGAAAAGCTTTTCGGCTCCAGTTCTCAAGGAGAAAGTGTACCAGCAGTGCTCACTTAGCCCGACCTTGCCAGGAAATAAGATTTGCTGCACATTCCAAGGACACTGCATTTTCCTGGGCAAGCTGCAACCTGCTGGCAGATGGCCGTGCTCTCTGCCCACTCCTGCCCAGTTCTTGCTACTAGCGGGCACGTTGCAGCCTGGCGAAAGCAAGAAACCTGGAGAGCTGTCACAGAGCAGAAGGGCAGCTGAGATGCTGAAAAGCAGCAAAGCTGAACTGCCTGCCTCAGCTTCAGCAGTGTGTAATTGACTGAAGGCGAAAAACCAAGCAGCAGGGCAGCGGGCTTCTGTGCGCACTGAAGGCAATTGCAAGAATCCAGCAGCTGCTCCTTGCCAAGCACAGGCAGCTGCCTGGGTTCTTGGTTTTTGACCAACTCACAGTTGCCCTTCTTTTCAGCAGCTGCCACCGTGTTCTCTGCATCTCGGAGCCTCTGGGGAGCAACAAGAATTTCCAAGGTGGGATGCATGAAAACTAAAATAAAAACTCAGGAAGGTTGTCCTGGAACACCTTCCATTGGCATGCCAAGGGTGAATTCAAGAGGCAGGAGAGCGGCAGCCACCGTCCTGCAGCTGTCTGCGAGTGTCACACACAAGCCGGCTTCTTCGCGGCTTCGTTCTTCGCCTCTTGCAAGCTACCGCGATCTCCGGCTGCCGGAGGCCAAGAAGCGGCTACTTCGCGCACAGATCAGTGGAGCGGTAGCGGTTCGCTCCGGAGCGCCGCTTTTGCCGAAAGACGCCGGGAAGCGGCACTTGCTTTCGGCCAGCTGCGGAGCTCCGTATTCTGCCTCTCTGCTCGCCTACATCTTAGCGAAAAGCTTTTCGGCTCCAGTTCTCAAGGAGAAAGTGTACCAGCAGTGCTCACTTAGCCCGACCTTGCCAGGAAATAAGATTTGCTGCACATTCCAAGGACACTGCATTTTCCTGGGCAAGCTGCAACCTGCTGGCAGATGGCCGTGCTCTCTGCCCACTCCTGCCCAGTTCTTGCTACTAGCGGGCACGTTGCAGCCTGGCGAAGGCAAGAAACCTGGAGAGCTGTCACAGAGCAGAAGGGCAGCTGAGATGCTGAAAAGCAGCAAAGCTGAACAGCCTGCCTCAGCTTCAGCAGTGTGTAATTGACTGAAGGTGAAAAACCAAGCAGCAGAGCAGCGGGCTTCTGTGCGCACTGAAGGCAATTGCAAGAATCCAGCAGCTGCTCCTTGCCAAGCACAGGCAGCTGCCTAGGTTCTTGCTTCTTGACCAACTCACAGTTGCCCTTCTTTTCAGCAGCTGCCACCGTGTTCTCTGCATCTCGGAGACTCTGGGGAGCAACAAGAATTTCCAAGGTGGGATGCATGAAAACTAAAATAAAAACTCAGGAAGGTTGTCCTGGAACACCTTCCATTGGCATGCCAAGGGTGAATTCAAGAGGCAGGAGAGCGGCAGCCACCGTCCTGCAGCTGTCTGCGAGCTTCGCACACAAGCCGGCTTCTTCGCGGCTTCGTTCTTCGCCTCTTGCAAGCTACCGCGATCTCTGGCTGCGGGAGGCCAAGAAGCCGCTACTTCGCGCAGAGCTCACTGGAGCGGCAGCGGTGCGCTCCGGAGCAGGGCTTCTGCCGAAAGACGCCGGGAAGCGGCACTTGCTTTCGGCCAGCTGCGGAGCTGCGTATTCTGCCTCTCTGCTCGCCTACATCTTAGCGAAAAGCTTTTCGGCTCCAGTTCTCAAGGAGAAAGTGTACCAGCAGTGCTCACTTAGCCCGACCTTGCCAGGAAATAAGATTTGCTGCACATTCCAAGGACACTGCATTTTCCTGGGCAAGCTGCAACCTGCTGGCAGATGGCCCTGCTCTCTGCCCACTCCTGCCCAGTTCTTGGTACTAGCGGGCACGTTGCAGCCTGGCGAAGGCAAGAAACCTGGAGAGCTGTCACAGAGCAGAAGGGCAGCTGAGATGCTGAAAAGCAGCCAAGCTGAACAGCCTGCCTCAGCTTCAGCAGTGTGTAATTGACTGAAGGCGAAAAACCAAGCAGCAGAGCAGCGGGCTTCTGTGCGCACTGAAGGCAATTGCCAGAATCCAGCAGCTGCTCCTTGCCAAGCACAGGCAGCTGCCTGGGTTCTTGGTTTTTGACCAACTCACAGTTGCCCTTCTTTTCAGCAGCTGCCACCGTGTTCTCTGCATCTCGGAGCCTCTGGGGAGCAACAAGAATTTCCAAGGTGGGATGCATGACGATTATGTCAAAACCCAGGAAAGTTGTCCTGGAACACCTCCCATTGGCATGCCAGAAGTGAATTCAAGAGGCAGGAGAGCGGCAGCCACCGTCCTGCAGCAGTCTGCGAGCTTCGCACACAAGCTGGCTTCTTCGCGGCTTCGTTCTTCGCCTCTTGCAAGCTACCGCGATCTCCGGCTGCCGGAGGCCAAGAAGCGGCTACTTCGCGCACAGATCACAGGAGCGGCAGCGGTGCGCTCCGGAGCAGGGCTTCTGCCGAAAGACGCCGGGAAGCGGCACTTGCTTTCAGCCAGCTGTGGAGCTCCGTATTCTGCCTCTCTAGTCGCCTACATCTTAGCGAAAAGCTTTTCCGCTCCAGTTCTCAAGGAGAAAGTGTACCAGCAGTGCTCACTTAGCCCGACCTTGCCAGGAAATAAGATTTGCTGCACATTCCAAGGACACTGCATTTTCCTGGGCAAGCTGCAACCTGCTGGCAGATGGCCGTGCTCTCTGCCCACTCCTGCCCAGTTCTTGCTACTAGCAGGCACGTTGCAGCCTGGCGAAGGCAAGAAACCTGGAGAGCTGTCACAGAGCAGAAGGGCAGCTGAGATGCTGAAAAGCAGCAAAGCTGAACTGCCTGCCTCAGCTTCAGCAGTGTGTAATTGACTGAAGGCGAAAAACCAAGCAGCAGAGCAGCGGGCTTCTGTGCGCACTGAAGGCAATTGCAAGAATCCAGCAGCTGCTCCTTGCCAAGCACAGGCAGCTGCCTGGGTTCTTGGTTTTTGACCAACTCACAGTTGCCCTTCTTTTCAGCAGCTGCCACCGTGTTCTCTGCATCTCGGAGCCTCTGGGGAGCAACAAGAATTTCCAAGGTGGGATGCATGAAAACTAAAATAAAAACTCAGGAAGGTTGTCCTGGAACACCTTCCATTGGCATGCCAAGGGTGAATTCAAGAGGCAGGAGAGCGGCAGCCACCGTCCTGCAGCTGTCTGCGAGCTTCGCACACAAGCCGGCTTCTTTGCGGCTTCGTTCTTCGCCTCTTGCAAGCTACCGCGATCTCTGGCTGCCGGAGGCCAAGAAGCCGCTACTTCGCGCAGAGATCACTGGAGCGGCAGCGGTGCGCTCCGAAGCGCCGCTTTTGCCGAAAGACGCCGGGAAGCGGCACTTTCTTTCGGCAAGCTCCGGAGCTGCGTATTCTGCCTCTCTAGTCGCCTACATCTTAGCGAAAAGCTTTTCGGCTCCAGTTCTCAAGGAGAAAGTGTACCAGCAGTGCTCACTTAGCCCGACCTTGCCAGGAAATAAGATTTGCTGCACATTCCAAGGACACTGCATTTTCCTGGGCAAGCTGCAACCTGCTGGCAGATGGCCGTGCTCTCTGCCCACTCCTGCCCAGTTCTTGCTACTAGCGGGCACGTTGCAGCCTGGCGAAGGCAAGAAACCTGGAGAGCTGTCACAGAGCAGAAGGGCAGCTGAGATGCTGAAAAGCAGCAAAGCTGAACAGCCTGCCTCAGCTTCAGCAGTGTGTAATTGACTGAAGGCGAAAAACCAAGCAGCAGGGCAGCGGGCTTCTGTGCGCACTGAAGGCAATTGCAAGAATCCAGCAGCTGCTCCTTGCCAAGCACAGGCAGCTGCCTGGGTTCTTGGTTTTTGACCAACTCACAGTTGCCCTTCTTTTCAGCAGCTGCCACCGTGTTCTCTGCATCTCGGAGCCTCTGGGGAGCAACAAGAATTTCCAAGGTGGGATGCATGAAAACTAAAATAAAAACTCAGGAAGGTTGTCCTGGAACACCTTCCATTGGCATGCCAAGGGTGAATTCAAGAGGCAGGAGAGCGGCAGCCACCGTCCTGCAGCTGTGTGCGAGTGTCACACACAAGCCGGCTTCTTCGCGGCTTCGTTCTTCGCCTCTTGCAAGCTACCGCGATCTCCGGCTGCCGGAGGCCAAGAAGCGGCTACTTCGCGCACAGATCAGTGGAGCGGTAGCGGTGCGCTCCGGAGCGCCGCTTTTGCCGAAAGACGCCGGGAAGCGGCACTTGCTTTCGGCCAGCTGCGGAGCTGCGTATTCTGCCTCTCTGCTCGCCTACATCTTAGCGAAAAGCTTTTCGGCTCCAGTTCTCAAGGAGAAAGTGTACCAGCAGTGCTCACTTAGCCCGACCTTGCCAGGAAATAAGATTTGCTGCACATTCCAAGGACACTGCATTTTCCTGGGCAAGCTGCAACCTGCTGGCAGATGGCCCTGCTCTCTGCCCACTCCTGCCCAGTTCTTGGTACTAGCGGGCACGTTGCAGCCTGGCGAAGGCAAGAAACCTGGAGAGCTGTCACAGAGCAGAAGGGCAGCTGAGATGCTGAAAAGCAGCCAAGCTGAACAGCCTGCCTCAGCTTCAGCAGTGTGTAATTGACTGAAGGCGAAAAACCAAGCAGCAGAGCAGCGGGCTTCTGTGCGCACTGAAGGCAATTGCAAGAATCCAGCAGCTGCTCCTTGCCAAGCACAGGCAGCTGCCTGGGTTCTTGGTTTTTGACCAACTCACAGTTGCCCTTCTTTTCAGCAGCTGCCACCGTGTTCTCTGCATCTCGGAGCCTCTGGGGAGCAACAAGAATTTCCAAGGTGGGATGCATGACGATTATGTCAAAACCCAGGAAAGTTGTCCTGGAACACCTCCCATTGGCATGCCAGAAGTGAATTCAAGAGGCAGGAGAGCGGCAGCCACCGTCCTGCAGCAGTCTGCGAGCTTTGCACACAAGCCGGCTTCTTCGCGGCTTCGTTCTTCGCCTCTTGCAAGCTACCGCGATCTCCGGCTGCCGGAGGCCAAGAAGCGGCTACTTCGCGCACAGATCACAGGAGCGGCAGCGGTGCGCTCCGGAGCAGGGCTTCTGCCGAAAGACGCCGGGAAGCGGCACTTGCTTTCAGCCAGCTGTGGAGCTCCGTATTCTGCCTCTCTAGTCGCCTACATCTTAGCGAAAAGCTTTTCCGCTCCAGTTCTCAAGGAGAAAGTGTACCAGCAGTGCTCACTTAGCCCGACCTTGCCAGGAAATAAGATTTGCTGCACATTCCAAGGACACTGCATTTTCCTGGGCAAGCTGCAACCTGCTGGCAGATGGCCGTGCTCTCTGCCCACTCCTGCCCAGTTCTTGCTACTAGCGGGCACGTTGCAGCCTGGCGAAGGCAAGAAACCTGGAGAGCTGTCACAGAGCAGAAGGGCAGCTGAGATGCTGAAAAGCAGCAAAGCTGAACTGCCTGCCTCAGCTTCAGCAGTGTGTAATTGACTGAAGGCGAAAAACCAAGCAGCAGAGCAGCGGGCTTCTGTGCGCACTGAAGGCAATTGCAAGAATCCAGCAGCTGCTCCTTGCCAAGCACAGGCAGCTGCCTGGGTTCTTGGTTTTTGACCAACTCACAGTTGCCCTTCTTTTCAGCAGCTGCCACCGTGTTCTCTGCATCTCGGAGCCTCTGGGGAGCAACAAGAATTTCCAAGGTGGGATGCATGAAAACTAAAATAAAAACTCAGGAAGGTTGTCCTGGAACACCTTCCATTGGCATGCCAAGGGTGAATTCAAGAGGCAGGAGAGCGGCAGCCACCGTCCTGCAGCTGTCTGCGAGCTTCGCACACAAGCCGGCTTCTTCGCGGCTTCGTTCTTCGCCTCTTGAAAGCTACCGCGATCTCTGGCTGCCGGAGGCCAAGAAGCCGCTACTTCGCGCAGAGATCACTGGAGCGGCAGCGGTGCGCTCCGAAGCGCCGCTTTTGCCGAAAGACGCCGGGAAGCGGCACTTGCTTTCGGCCAGCTGCGGAGCTGCGTATTCTGCCTCTCTAGTCGCCTACATCTTAGCGAAAAGCTTTTCCGCTCCAGTTCTCAAGGAGAAAGTGTACCAGCAGTGCTCACTTAGCCCGACCTTGCCAGGAAATAAGATTTGCTGCACATTCCAAGGACACTGCATTTTCCTGGGCAAGCTGCAACCTGCTGGGAGATGGCCGTGCTCTCTGCCCACTCCTGCCCAGTTCTTGCTACTAGCGGGCACGTTGCAGCCTGGCGAAGGCAAGAAACCTGGAGAGCTGTCACAGAGCAGAAGGGCAGCTGAGATGCTGAAAAGCAGCAAAGCTGAACTGCCTGCCTCAGCTTCAGCAGTGTGTAATTGACTGAAGGCGAAAAACCAAGCAGCAGGGCAGCGGGCTTCTGTGCGCACTGAAGGCAATTGCAAGAATCCAGCAGCTGCTCCTTGCCAAGCACAGGCAGCTGCCTGGGTTCTTGGTTTTTGACCAACTCACAGTTGCCCTTCTTTTCAGCAGCTGCCACCGTGTTCTCTGCATCTCGGAGCCTCTGGGGAGCAACAAGAATTTCCAAGGTGGGATGCATGACGATTATGTCAAAACCCAGGAAAGTTGTCCTGGAACACCTCCCATTGGCATGCCAGAAGTGAATTCAAGAGGCAGGAGAGCGGCAGCCACCGTCCTGCAGCAGTCTGCGAGCTTCGCACACAAGCTGGCTTCTTCGCGGCTTCGTTCTTCGCCTCTTGCAAGCTACCGTGATCTCCGGCTGCCGGAGGCCAAGAAGCCGCTACTTCGCGCAGAGATCACAGGAGCGTCAGCGGTGCGCTCCGGAGCAGGGCTTCTGCCGAAAGACGCCGGGAAGCGGCACTTGCTTTCGGCCAGCTCCGGAGCTGCGTATTCTGCCTCTCTGCTCGCCTACATCTTAGCGAAAAGCTTTTCGGCTCCAGTTCTCAAGGAGAAAGTGTACCAGCAGTGCTCACTTAGCCCGACCTTGCCAGGAAATAAGATTTGCTGCACATTCCAAGGACACTGCATTTTCCTGGGCTAGCTGCAACCTGCTGGCAGATGGCCGTGCTCTCTGCCCACTCCTGCCCAGTTCTTGCTACTAGCGGGCACGTTGCAGCCTGGCGAAGGCAAGAAACCTGGAGAGCTGTCACAGAGCAGAAGGGCAGCTGAGATGCTGAAAAGCAGCAAAGCTGAACTGCCTGCCTCAGCTTCAGCAGTGTGTAATTGACTGAAGGCGAAAAACCAAGCAGCAGAGCAGCGGGCTTCTGTGCGCACTGAAGGCAATTGCAAGAATCCAGCAGCTGCTCCTTGCCAAGCACAGGCAGCTGCCTGGGTTCTTGGTTTTTGACCAACTCACAGTTGCCCTTCTTTTCAGCAGCTGCCACCGTGTTCTCTGCATCTCGGAGCCTCTGGGGAGCAACGAGAATTTCCAAGGTGGGATGCATGAAAACTAAAATAAAAACTCAGGAAGGTTGTCCTGGAACACCTTCCATTGGCATGCCAAGGGTGAATTCAAGAGGCAGGAGAGCGGCAGCCACCGTCCTGCAGCTGTGTGCGAGTGTCGCACACAAGCCGGCTTCTTCGCGGCTTCGTTCTTCGCCTCTTGCAAGCTACCGCGATCTCTGGCTGCCGGAGGCCAAGAAGCGGCTACTTCGCGCACAGATCAGTGGAGCGGTAGCGGTGAGCTCCGGAGCGCCGCTTTTGCCGAAAGACGCCGGGAAGCGGCACTTGCTTTCGGCCAGCTGCGGAGCTCCGTATTCTGCCTCTCTGCTCGCCTACATCTTAGCGAAAAGCTTTTCGGCTCCAGTTCTCAAGGAGAAAGTGTACCAGCAGTGCTCACTTAGCCCGACCTTGCCAGGAAATAAGATTTGCTGCACATTCCAAGGACACTGCATTTTCCTGGGCAAGCTGCAACCTGCTGGCAGATGGCCGTGCTCTCTGCCCACTCCTGCCCAGTTCTTGCTACTAGCGGGCACGTTGCAGCCTGGCGAAGGCAAGAAACCTGGAGAGCTGTCACAGAGCAGAAGGGCAGCTGAGATGCTGAAAAGCAGCAAAGCTGAACTGCCTGCCTCAGCTTCAGCAGTGTGTAATTGACTGAAGGCGAAAAACCAAGCAGCAGGGCAGCGGGCTTCTGTGCGCACTGAAGGCAATTGCAAGAATCCAGCAGCTGCTCCTTGCCAAGCACAGGCAGCTGCCTGGGTTCTTGGTTTTTGACCAACTCACAGTTGCCCTTCTTTTCAGCAGCTGCCACCGTGTTCTCTGCATCTCGGAGCCTCTGGGGAGCAACAAGAATTTCCAAGGTGGGATGCATGACGATTATGTCAAAACCCAGGAAAGTTGTCCTGGAACACCTCCCATTGGCATGCCAGAAGTGAATTCAAGAGGCAGGAGAGCGGCAGCCACCGTCCTGCAGCAGTCTGCGAGCTTCGCACACAAGCCGGCTTCTTCGCGGCTTCGTTCTTCGCCTCTTGCAAGCTACCGCGATCTCCGGCTGCCGGAGGCCAAGAAGCGGCTACTTCGCGCACAGATCAGTGGAGCGGTAGCGGTGAGCTCCGGAGCGCCGCTTTTGCCGAAAGACGCCGGGAAGCGGCACTTGCTTTCGGCCAGCTCCGGAGCTGCGTATTCTGCCTCTCTGCTCGCCTACATCTTAGCGAAAAGCTTTTCGGCTCCAGTTCTCAAGGAGAAAGTGTACCAGCAGTGCTCACTTAGCCCGACCTTGCCAGGAAATAAGATTTGCTGCACATTCCAAGGACACTGCATTTTCCTGGGCAAGCTGCAACCTGCTGGCAGATGGCCGTGCTCTCTGCCCACTCCTGCCCAGTTCTTGCTACTAGCGGGCACGTTGCAGCCTGGCGAAGGCAAGAAACCTGGAGAGCTGTCACAGAGCAGAAGGGCAGCTGAGATGCTGAAAAGCAGCCAAGCTGAACTGCCTGCCTCAGCTTCAGCAGTGTGCAATTGACTGAAGGCGAAAAACCAAGCAGCAGGGCAGCGGGCTTCTGCGCGCACTGAAGGCAATTGCAAGAATCCAGCAGCTGCTCCTTGCCGAGCACAGGCAGCTGCCTGGGTTCTTGGTTTTTGACCAACTCACAGTTGCCCTTCTTTTCAGCAGCTGCCACCGTGTTCTCTGCATCTCGGAGCCTCTGGGGAGCAACGAGAATTTCCAAGGTGGGATGCATGAAAACTAACATAAAAACTCAGGAAGGTTGTCCTGGAACACCTCCCATTGGCATGCCAGAAGTGAATTCAAGAGGCAGGAGAGCGGCAGCCACCGTCCTGCAGCAGTCTGCGAGCTTCGCACACAAGCTGGCTTCTTCGCGGCTTCGTTCTTCGCCTCTTGCTAGCTACCGTGATTTCCGGCTGCCGGAGGCCAAGAAGCGGCTACTTCGCGCAGAGATCACAGGAGCGGCAGCGGTGCGCTCCGGAGAGCCGCTTCTGCCGAAAGACGCCGGGAAGCGGCACTTGCTTTCGGCAAGCTCCGGAGCGGCGTATTCTGCCTCTCTAGTCGCCTACATCTTAGCGAAAAGCTTTTCGGCTCCAGTTCTCAAGGAGAAAGTGTACCAGCACTGCTCACTTAGCCCGACCTTGCCAGGAAATAAGATTTGCTGCACATTCCAAGGACACTGCATTTTCCTGGGCAAGCTGCAACCTGCTGGCAGATGGCCGTGCTCTCTGCCCACTCCTGCCCAGTTCTTGCTACTAGCGGGCACGTTGCAGCCTGGCGAAGGCAAGAAACCTGGAGAGCTGTCACAGAGCAGAAGGGCAGCTGAGATGCTGAAAAGCAGCCAAGCTGAACAGCCTGCCTCAGCTTCAGCAGTGTGTAATTGACTGAAGGCGAAAAACCAAGCAGCAGAGCAGCGGGCTTCTGTGCGCACTGAAGGCAAATGCAAGAATCCAGCAGCTGCTCCTTGCCAAGCACAGGCAGCTGCCTAGGTTCTTGCTTCTTGACCAACTCACAGTTGCCCTTCTTTTCAGCAGCTGCCACCGTGTTCTCTGCATCTCGGAGACTCTGGGGAGCAACGAGAATTTCCAAGGTGGGATGCATGAAAACTAAAATAAAAACTCAGGAAGGTTGTCCTGGAACACCTTCCATTGGCATGCCAAGGGTGAATTCAAGAGGCAGGAGAGCGGCAGCCACCGTCCTGCAGCTGTGTGCGAGTGTCACACACAAGCCGGCTTCTTCGCGGCTTCGTTCTTCGCCTCTTGCAAGCTACCGCGATCTCCGGCTGCCGGAGGCCAAGAAGCGGCTACTTCGCGCACAGATCAGTGGAGCGGTAGCGGTGCGCTCCGGAGCGCCGCTTTTGCCGAAAGACGCCGGGAAGCGGCACTTGCTTTCGGCCAGCTGCGGAGCTCCGTATTCTGCCTCTCTGCTCGCCTACATCTTAGCGAAAAGCTTTTCGGCTCCAGTTCTCAAGGAGAAAGTGTACCAGCAGTGCTCACTTAGCCCGACCTTGCCAGGAAATAAGATTTGCTGCACATTCCAAGGACACTGCATTTTCCTGGGCAAGCTGCAACCTGCTGGCAGATGGCCGTGCTCTCTGCCCACTCCTGCCCAGTTCTTGGTACTAGCGGGCACGTTGCAGCCTGGCGAAGGCAAGAAACCTGGAGAGCTGTCACAGAGCAGAAGGGCAGCTGAGATGCTGAAAAGCAGCAAAGCTGAACAGCCTGCCTCAGCTTCAGCAGTGTGTAATTGACTGAAGGCGAAAAACCAAGCAGCAGAGCAGCGGGCTTCTGTGCGCACTGAAGGCAATTGCAAGAATCCAGCAGCTGCTCCTTGCCAAGCACAGGCAGCTGCCTAGGTTCTTGCTTCTTGACCAACTCACAGTTGCCCTTCTTTTCAGCAGCTGCCACCGTGTTCTCTGCATCTCGGAGCCTCTGGGGAGCAACAAGAATTTCCAAGGTGGGATGCATGAAAACTAAAAGAAAAACTCAGGAAGGTTGTCCTGGAACACCTTCCATTGGCATGCCAAGGGTGAATTCAAGAGGCAGGAGAGCGGCAGCCACCGTCCTGCAGCTGTCTGCGAGCTTCGCACACAAGCCGGCTTCTTCGCGGCTTCGTTCTTCGCCTATTGCAAGCTACCGCGATCTCCGGCTGCCGGAGGCCAAGAAGCGGCTACTTCGCGCACAGATCACAGGAGCGGCAGCGGTGCGCTCCGGAGCAGGGCTTCTGCCGAAAGACGCCGGGAAGCGGCACTTGCTTTCGGCCAGCTGTGGAGCTCCGTATTCTGCCTCTCTAGTCGCCTACATCTTAGCGAAAAGCTTTTCGGCTCCAGTTCTCAAGGAGAAAGTGTACCAGCAGTGCTCACTTAGCCCGACCTTGCCAGGAAATAAGATTTGCTGCACATTCCAAGGACACTGCATTTTCCTGGGCAAGCTGCAACCTGCTGGCAGATGGCCGTGCTCTCTGCCCACTCCTGCCCAGTTCTTGCTACTAGCGGGCACGTTGCAGCCTGGCGAAAGCAAGAAACCTGGAGAGCTGTCACAGAGCAGAAGGGCAGCTGAGATGCTGAAAAGCAGCAAAGCTGAACTGCCTGCCTCAGCTTCAGCAGTGTGTAATTGACTGAAGGCGAAAAACCAAGCAGCAGGGCAGCGGGCTTCTGTGCGCACTGAAGGCAATTGCAAGAATCCAGCAGCTGCTCCTTGCCAAGCACAGGCAGCTGCCTGGGTTCTTGGTTTTTGACCAACTCACAGTTGCCCTTCTTTTCAGCAGCTGCCACCGTGTTCTCTGCATCTCGGAGCCTCTGGGGAGCAACAAGAATTTCCAAGGTGGGATGCATGAAAACTAAAATAAAAACTCAGGAAGGTTGTCCTGGAACACCTTCCATTGGCATGCCAAGGGTGAATTCAAGAGGCAGGAGAGCGGCAGCCACCGTCCTGCAGCTGTCTGCGAGTGTCACACACAAGCCGGCTTCTTCGCGGCTTCGTTCTTCGCCTCTTGCAAGCTACCGCGATCTCCGGCTGCCGGAGGCCAAGAAGCGGCTACTTCGCGCACAGATCAGTGGAGCGGTAGCGGTTCGCTCCGGAGCGCCGCTTTTGCCGAAAGACGCCGGGAAGCGGCACTTGCTTTCGGCCAGCTGCGGAGCTCCGTATTCTGCCTCTCTGCTCGCCTACATCTTAGCGAAAAGCTTTTCGGCTCCAGTTCTCAAGGAGAAAGTGTACCAGCAGTGCTCACTTAGCCCGACCTTGCCAGGAAATAAGATTTGCTGCACATTCCAAGGACACTGCATTTTCCTGGGCAAGCTGCAACCTGCTGGCAGATGGCCGTGCTCTCTGCCCACTCCTGCCCAGTTCTTGCTACTAGCGGGCACGTTGCAGCCTGGCGAAGGCAAGAAACCTGGAGAGCTGTCACAGAGCAGAAGGGCAGCTGAGATGCTGAAAAGCAGCAAAGCTGAACAGCCTGCCTCAGCTTCAGCAGTGTGTAATTGACTGAAGGTGAAAAACCAAGCAGCAGAGCAGCGGGCTTCTGTGCGCACTGAAGGCAATTGCAAGAATCCAGCAGCTGCTCCTTGCCAAGCACAGGCAGCTGCCTAGGTTCTTGCTTCTTGACCAACTCACAGTTGCCCTTCTTTTCAGCAGCTGCCACCGTGTTCTCTGCATCTCGGAGCCTCTGGGGAGCAACAAGAATTTCCAAGGTGGGATGCATGAAAACTAAAATAAAAACTCAGGAAGGTTGTCCTGGAACACCTTCCATTGGCATGCCAAGGGTGAATTCAAGAGGCAGGAGAGCGGCAGCCACCGTCCTGCAGCTGTCTGCGAGCTTCGCACACAAGCCGGCTTCTTCGCGGCTTCGTTCTTCGCCTCTTGCAAGCTACCGCGATCTCTGGCTGCCGGAGGCCAAGAAGCCGCTACTTCGCGCAGAGATCACTGGAGCGGCAGCGGTGCGCTCCGGAGCAGGGCTTCTGCCGAAAGACGCCGGGAAGCGGCACTTGCTTTCGGCCAGCTGCGGAGCTGCGTATTCTGCCTCTCTGCTCGCCTACATCTTAGCGAAAAGCTTTTCGGCTCCAGTTCTCAAGGAGAAAGTGTACCAGCAGTGCTCACTTAGCCCGACCTTGCCAGGAAATAAGATTTGCTGCACATTCCAAGGACACTGCATTTTCCTGGGCAAGCTGCAACCTGCTGGCAGATGGCCGTGCTCTCTGCCCACTCCTGCCCAGTTCTTGCTACTAGCGGGCACGTTGCAGCCTGGCGAAGGCAAGAAACCTGGAGAGCTGTCACAGAGCAGAAGGGCAGCTGAGATGCTGAAAAGCAGCAAAGCTGAACAGCCTGCCTCAGCTTCAGCAGTGTGTAATTGACTGAAGGCGAAAAACCAAGCAGCAGGGCAGCGGGCTTCTGTGCGCACTGAAGGCAATTGCAAGAATCCAGCAGCTGCTCCTTGCCAAGCACAGGCAGCTGCCTGGGTTCTTGGTTTTTGACCAACTCACAGTTGCCCTTCTTTTCAGCAGCTGCCACCGTGTTCTCTGCATCTCGGAGCCTCTGGGGAGCAACAAGAATTTCCAAGGTGGGATGCATGAAAACTAAAATAAAAACTCAGGAAGGTTGTCCTGGAACACCTTCCATTGGCATGCCAAGGGTGAATTCAAGAGGCAGGAGAGCGGCAGCCACCGTCCTGCAGCTGTGTGCGAGTGTCACACACAAGCCGGCTTCTTCGCGGCTTCGTTCTTCGCCTCTTGCAAGCTACCGCGATCTCCGGCTGCCGGAGGCCAAGAAGCGGCTACTTCGCGCACAGATCAGTGGAGCGGTAGCGGTGCGCTCCGGAGCGCCGCTTTTGCCGAAAGACGCCGGGAAGCGGCACTTGCTTTCGGCCAGCTGCGGAGCTGCGTATTCTGCCTCTCTGCTCGCCTACATCTTAGCGAAAAGCTTTTCGGCTCCAGTTCTCAAGGAGAAAGTGTACCAGCAGTGCTCACTTAGCCCGACCTTGCCAGGAAATAAGATTTGCTGCACATTCCAAGGACACTGCATTTTCCTGGGCAAGCTGCAACCTGCTGGCAGATGGCCCTGCTCTCTGCCCACTCCTGCCCAGTTCTTGGTACTAGCGGGCACGTTGCAGCCTGGCGAAGGCAAGAAACCTGGAGAGCTGTCACAGAGCAGAAGGGCAGCTGAGATGCTGAAAAGCAGCCAAGCTGAACAGCCTGCCTCAGCTTCAGCAGTGTGTAATTGACTGAAGGCGAAAAACCAAGCAGCAGAGCAGCGGGCTTCTGTGCGCACTGAAGGCAATTGCAAGAATCCAGCAGCTGCTCCTTGCCAAGCACAGGCAGCTGCCTGGGTTCTTGGTTTTTGACCAACTCACAGTTGCCCTTCTTTTCAGCAGCTGCCACCGTGTTCTCTGCATCTCGGAGCCTCTGGGGAGCAACAAGAATTTCCAAGGTGGGATGCATGACGATTATGTCAAAACCCAGGAAAGTTGTCCTGGAACACCTCCCATTGGCATGCCAGAAGTGAATTCAAGAGGCAGGAGAGCGGCAGCCACCGTCCTGCAGCAGTCTGCGAGCTTCGCACACAAGCCGGCTTCTTCGCGGCTTCGTTCTTCGCCTCTTGCAAGCTACCGCGATCTCCGGCTGCCGGAGGCCAAGAAGCGGCTACTTCGCGCACAGATCACAGGAGCGGCAGCGGTGCGCTCCGGAGCAGGGCTTCTGCCGAAAGACGCCGGGAAGCGGCACTTGCTTTCAGCCAGCTGTGGAGCTCCGTATTCTGCCTCTCTAGTCGCCTACATCTTAGCGAAAAGCTTTTCCGCTCCAGTTCTCAAGGAGAAAGTGTACCAGCAGTGCTCACTTAGCCCGACCTTGCCAGGAAATAAGATTTGCTGCACATTCCAAGGACACTGCATTTTCCTGGGCAAGCTGCAACCTGCTGGCAGATGGCCGTGCTCTCTGCCCACTCCTGCCCAGTTCTTGCTACTAGCGGGCACGTTGCAGCCTGGCGAAGGCAAGAAACCTGGAGAGCTGTCACAGAGCAGAAGGGCAGCTGAGATGCTGAAAAGCAGCAAAGCTGAACTGCCTGCCTCAGCTTCAGCAGTGTGTAATTGACTGAAGGCGAAAAACCAAGCAGCAGAGCAGCGGGCTTCTGTGCGCACTGAAGGCAATTGCAAGAATCCAGCAGCTGCTCCTTGCCAAGCACAGGCAGCTGCCTGGGTTCTTGGTTTTTGACCAACTCACAGTTGCCCTTCTTTTCAGCAGCTGCCACCGTGTTCTCTGCATCTCGGAGCCTCTGGGGAGCAACAAGAATTTCCAAGGTGGGATGCATGAAAACTAAAATAAAAACTCAGGAAGGTTGTCCTGGAACACCTTCCATTGGCATGCCAAGGGTGAATTCAAGAGGCAGGAGAGCGGCAGCCACCGTCCTGCAGCTGTCTGCGAGCTTCGCACACAAGCCGGCTTCTTCGCGGCTTCGTTCTTCGCCTCTTGAAAGCTACCGCGATCTCTGGCTGCCGGAGGCCAAGAAGCCGCTACTTCGCGCAGAGATCACTGGAGCGGCAGCGGTGCGCTCCGAAGCGCCGCTTTTGCCGAAAGACGCCGGGAAGCGGCACTTGCTTTCGGCCAGCTGCGGAGCTGCGTATTCTGCCTCTCTAGTCGCCTACATCTTAGCGAAAAGCTTTTCCGCTCCAGTTCTCAAGGAGAAAGTGTACCAGCAGTGCTCACTTAGCCCGACCTTGCCAGGAAATAAGATTTGCTGCACATTCCAAGGACACTGCATTTTCCTGGGCAAGCTGCAACCTGCTGGCAGATGGCCGTGCTCTCTGCCCACTCCTGCCCAGTTCTTGCTACTAGCGGGCACGTTGCAGCCTGGCGAAGGCAAGAAACCTGGAGAGCTGTCACAGAGCAGAAGGGCAGCTGAGATGCTGAAAAGCAGCAAAGCTGAACTGCCTGCCTCAGCTTCAGCAGTGTGTAATTGACTGAAGGCGAAAAACCAAGCAGCAGGGCAGCGGGCTTCTGTGCGCACTGAAGGCAATTGCAAGAATCCAGCAGCTGCTCCTTGCCAAGCACAGGCAGCTGCCTGGGTTCTTGGTTTTTGACCAACTCACAGTTGCCCTTCTTTTCAGCAGCTGCCACCGTGTTCTCTGCATCTCGGAGCCTCTGGGGAGCAACAAGAATTTCCAAGGTGGGATGCATGAAAACTAAAATAAAAACTCAGGAAGGTTGTCCTGGAACACCTTCCATTGGCATGCCAAGGGTGAATTCAAGAGGCAGGAGAGCGGCAGCCACCGTCCTGCAGCTGTGTGCGAGTGTCACACGCAAGCCGGCTTCTTCGCGGCTTCGTTCTTCGCCTCTTGCAAGCTACCGTGATCTCCGGCTGCCGGAGGCCAAGAAGCGGCTACTTCGCGCACAGATCAGTGGAGCGGTAGCGGTGAGCTCCGGAGCGCCGCTTTTGCCGAAAGACGCCGGGAAGCGGCACTTGCTTTCGGCCAGCTGCGGAGCTGCGTATTCTGCCTCTCTGCTCGCCTACATCTTAGCGAAAAGCTTTTCGGCTCCAGTTCTCAAGGAGAAAGTGTACCAGCAGTGCTCACTTAGCCCGACCTTGCCAGGAAATAAGATTTGCTGCACATTCCAAGGACACTGCATTTTCCTGGGCAAGCTGCAACCTGCTGGCAGATGGCCGTGCTCTCTGCCCACTCCTGCCCAGTTCTTGGTACTAGCGGGCACGTTGCAGCCTGGCGAAGGCAAGAAACCTGGAGAGCTGTCACAGAGCAGAAGGGCAGCTGAGATGCTGAAAAGCAGCAAAGCTGAACAGCCTGCCTCAGCTTCAGCAGTGTGTAATTGACTGAAGGTGAAAAACCAAGCAGCAGAGCAGCGGGCTTCTGTGCGCACTGAAGGCAATTGCAAGAATCCAGCAGCTGCTCCTTGCCAAGCACAGGCAGCTGCCTAGGTTCTTGCTTCTTGACCAACTCACAGTTGCCCTTCTTTTCAGCAGCTGCCACCGTGTTCTCTGCATCTCGGAGCCTCTGGGGAGCAACAAGAATTTCCAAGGTGGGATGCATGAAAACTAAAATAAAAACTCAGGAAGGTTGTCCTGGAACACCTTCCATTGGCATGCCAAGGGTGAATTCAAGAGGCAGGAGAGCGGCAGCCACCGTCCTGCAGCTGTGTGCGAGTGTCACACGCAAGCCGGCTTCTTCGCGGCTTCGTTCTTCGCCTCTTGCAAGCTACCGCGATCTCTGGCTGCCGGAGGCCAAGAAGCCGCTACTTCGCGCAGAGATCACTGGAGCGGCAGCGGTGCGCTCCGGAGCAGGGCTTCTGCCGAAAGACGCCGGGAAGCGGCACTTGCTTTCGGCCAGCTGCGGAGCTGCGTATTCTGCCTCTCTGCTCGCCTACATCTTAGCGAAAAGCTTTTCGGCTCCAGTTCTCAAGGAGAAAGTGTACCAGCAGTGCTCACTTAGCCCGACCTTGCCAGGAAATAAGATTTGCTGCACATTCCAAGGACACTGCATTTTCCTGGGCAAGCTGCAACCTGCTGGCAGATGGCCCTGCTCTCTGCCCACTCCTGCCCAGTTCTTGGTACTAGCGGGCACGTTGCAGCCTGGCGAAGGCAAGAAACCTGGAGAGCTGTCACAGAGCAGAAGGGCAGCTGAGATGCTGAAAAGCAGCCAAGCTGAACTGCCTGCCTCAGCTTCAGCAGTGTGTAATTGACTGAAGGCGAAAAACCAAGCAGCAGAGCAGCGGGCTTCTGTGCGCACTGAAGGCAATTGCAAGAATCCAGCAGCTGCTCCTTGCCAAGCACAGGCAGCTGCCTGGGTTCTTGGTTTTTGACCAACTCACAGTTGCCCTTCTTTTCAGCAGCTGCCACCGTGTTCTCTGCATCTCGGAGCCTCTGGGGAGCAACAAGAATTTCCAAGGTGGGATGCATGACGATTATGTCAAAACCCAGGAAAGTTGTCCTGGAACACCTCCCATTGGCATGCCAGAAGTGAATTCAAGAGGCAGGAGAGCGGCAGCCACCGTCCTGCAGCAGTCTGCGAGCTTCGCACACAAGCCGGCTTCTTCGCGGCTTCGTTCTTCGCCTCTTGCAAGCTACCGCGATCTCCGGCTGCCGGAGGCCAAGAAGCGGCTACTTCGCGCACAGATCACAGGAGCGGAAGCGGTGCGCTCCGGAGCAGGGCTTCTGCCGAAAGACGCCGGGAAGCGGCACTTGCTTTCAGCCAGCTGTGGAGCTCCGTATTCTGCCTCTCTAGTCGCCTACATCTTAGCGAAAAGCTTTTCCGCTCCAGTTCTCAAGGAGAAAGTGTACCAGCACTGCTCACTTAGCCCGACCTTGCCAGGAAATAAGATTTGCTGCACATTCCAAGGACACTGCATTTTCCTGGGCAAGCTGCAACCTGCTGGCAGATGGCCGTGCTCTCTGCCCACTCCTGCCCAGTTCTTGCTACTAGCGGGCACGTTGCAGCCTGGCGAAGGCAAGAAACCTGGAGAGCTGTCACAGAGCAGAAGGGCAGCTGAGATGCTGAAAAGCAGCAAAGCTGAACTGCCTGCCTCAGCTTCAGCAGTGTGTAATTGACTGAAGGCGAAAAACCAAGCAGCAGAGCAGCGGGCGTCTGTGCGCACTGAAGGCAATTGCAAGAATCCAGCAGCTGCTCCTTGCCAAGCACAGGCAGCTGCCTGGGTTCTTGGTTTTTGACCAACTCACAGTTGCCCTTCTTTTCAGCAGCTGCCACCGTGTTCTCTGCATCTCGGAGCCTCTGGGGAGCAACAAGAATTTCCAAGGTGGGATGCATGACGATTATGTCAAAACCCAGGAAAGTTGTCCTGGAACACCTCCCATTGGCATGCCAGAAGTGAATTCAAGAGGCAGGAGAGCGGCAGCCACCGTCCTGCAGCAGTCTGCGAGCTTCGCACACAAGCTGGCTTCTTCGCGGCTTCGTTCTTCGCCTCTTGCTAGCTACCGTGATCTCCGGCTGCCGGAGGCCAAGAAGCGGCTACTTCGCGCACAGATCACAGGAGCGGCAGCGGTGCGCTCCGGAGAGCCGCTTCTGCCGAAAGACGCCGGGAAGCGGCACTTGCTTTCGGCAAGCTCCGGAGCTGCGTATTCTGCCTCTCTAGTCGCCTACATCTTAGCGAAAAGCTTTTCGGCTCCAGTTCTCAAGGAGAAAGTGTACCAGCAGTGCTCACTTAGCCCGACCTTGCCAGGAAATAAGATTTGCTGCACATTCCAAGGACACTGCATTTTCCTGGGCAAGCTGCAACCTGCTGGCAGATGGCCGTGCTCTCTGCCCACTCCTGCCCAGTTCTTGGTACTAGCGGGCACGTTGCAGCCTGGCGAAGGCAAGAAACCTGGAGAGCTGTCACAGAGCAGAAGGGCAGCTGAGATGCTGAAAAGCAGCAAAGCTGAACTGCCTGCCTCAGCTTCAGCAGTGTGTAATTGACTGAAGGCGAAAAACCAAGCAGCAGGGCAGCGGGCTTCTGTGCGCACTGAAGGCAATTGCAAGAATCCAGCAGCTGCTCCTTGCCGAGCACAGGCAGCTGCCTGGGTTCTTGGTTTTTGACCAACTCACAGTTGCCCTTCTTTTCAGCAGCTGCCACCGTGTTCTCTGCATCTCGGAGCCTCTGGGGAGCAACAAGAATTTCCAAGGTGGGATGCATGAAAACTAAAATAAAAACTCAGGAATGTTGTCCTGGAACACCTTCCATTGGCATGCCAAGGGTGAATTCAAGAGGCAGGAGAGCGGCAGCCACCGTCCTGCAGCTGTGTGCGAGTGTCACACACAAGCCGGCTTCTTCGCGGCTTCGTTCTTCGCCTCTTGCAAGCTACCGCGATCTCCGGCTGCCGGAGGCCAAGAAGCGGCTACTTCGCGCACAGATCAGTGGAGCGGTAGCGGTGCGCTCCGGAGCGCCGCTTTTGCCGAAAGACGCCGGGAAGCGGCACTTGCTTTCGGCCAGCTGCGGAGCTCCGCATTCTGCCTCTCTGCTCGCCTACATCTTAGCGAAAAGCTTTTCGGCTCCAGTTCTCAAGGAGAAAGTGTACCAGCAGTGCTCACTTAGCCCGACCTTGCCAGGAAATAAGATTTGCTGCACATTCCAAGGACACTGCATTTTCCTGGGCAAGCTGCAACCTGCTGGCAGATGGCCCTGCTCTCTGCCCACTCCTGCCCAGTTCTTGCTACTAGCGGGCACGTTGCAGCCTGGCGAAGGCAAGAAACCTGGAGAGCTGTCACAGAGCAGAAGGGCAGCTGAGATGCTGAAAAGCAGCAAAGCTGAACAGCCTGCCTCAGCTTCAGCAGTGTGTAATTGACTGAAGGTGAAAAACCAAGCAGCAGAGCAGCGGGCTTCTGTGCGCACTGAAGGCAATTGCAAGAATCCAGCAGCTGCTCCTTGCCAAGCACAGGCAGCTGCCTAGGTTCTTGCTTCTTGACCAACTCACAGTTGCCCTTCTTTTCAGCAGCTGCCACCGTGTTCTCTGCATCTCGGAGCCTCTGGGGAGCAACAAGAATTTCCAAGGTGGGATGCATGAAAACTAAAATAAAAACTCAGGAAGGTTGTCCTGGAACACCTTCCATTGGCATGCCAAGGGTGAATTCAAGAGGCAGGAGAGCGGCAGCCACCGTCCTGCAGCTGTCTGCGAGCTTCGCACACAAGCCGGCTTCTTCGCGGCTTCGTTCTTCGCCTCTTGCAAGCTACCGCGATCTCCGGCTGCCGGAGGCCAAGAAGCGGCTACTTCGCGCACAGATCACAGGAGCGGCAGCGGTGCGCTCCGGAGCAGGGCTTCTGCCGAAAGACGCCGGGAAGCGGCACTTGCTTTCAGCCAGCTGTGGAGCTCCGTATTCTGCCTCTCTAGTCGCCTACATCTTAGCGAAAAGCTTTTCCGCTCCAGTTCTCAAGGAGAAAGTGTACCAGCAGTGCTCACTTAGCCCGACCTTGCCAGGAAATAAGATTTGCTGCACATTCCAAGGACACTGCATTTTCCTGGGCAAGCTGCAACCTGCTGGCAGATGGCCGTGCTCTCTGCCCACTCCTGCCCAGTTCTTGCTACTAGCGGGCACGTTGCAGCCTGGCGAAGGCAAGAAACCTGGAGAGCTGTCACAGAGCAGAAGGGCAGCTGAGATGCTGAAAAGCAGCAAAGCTGAACTGCCTGCCTCAGCTTCAGCAGTGTGTAATTGACTGAAGGCGAAAAACCAAGCAGCAGAGCAGCGGGCGTCTGTGCGCACTGAAGGCAATTGCAAGAATCCAGCAGCTGCTCCTTGCCAAGCACAGGCAGCTGCCTGGGTTCTTGGTTTTTGACCAACTCACAGTTGCCCTTCTTTTCAGCAGCTGCCACCGTGTTCTCTGCATCTCGGAGCCTCTGGGGAGCAACAAGAATTTCCAAGGTGGGATGCATGACGATTATGTCAAAACCCAGGAAAGTTGTCCTGGAACACCTCCCATTGGCATGCCAGAAGTGAATTCAAGAGGCAGGAGAGCGGCAGCCACCGTCCTGCAGCAGTCTGCGAGCTTCGCACACAAGCTGGCTTCTTCGCGGCTTCGTTCTTCGCCTCTTGCTAGCTACCGTGATCTCCGGCTGCCGGAGGCCAAGAAGCGGCTACTTCGCGCACAGATCACAGGAGCGGCAGCGGTGCGCTCCGGAGCGCCGCTTCTGCCGAAAGACGCCGGGAAGCGGCACTTGCTTTCGGCAAGCTCCGGAGCTGCGTATTCTGCCTCTCTAGTCGCCTACATCTTAGCGAAAAGCTTTTCGGCTCCAGTTCTCAAGGAGAAAGTGTACCAGCACTGCTCACTTAGCCCGACCTTGCCAGGAAATAAGATTTGCTGCACATTCCAAGGACACTGCATTTTCCTGGGCAAGCTGCAACCTGCTGGCAGATGGCCGTGCTCTCTGCCCACTCCTGCCCA
Source organism: Vidua macroura (assembly GCF_024509145.1). Taxonomy (NCBI): domain Eukaryota; kingdom Metazoa; phylum Chordata; class Aves; order Passeriformes; family Viduidae; genus Vidua; species Vidua macroura. The sequence goes on along the minus strand of NC_071571.1, from coordinate 56,352,704 downwards.
GTTCTTGGTACTAGCGGGCACGTTGCAGCCTGGCGAAGGCAAGAAACCTGGAGAGCTGTCACAGAGCAGAAGGGCAGCTGAGATGCTGAAAAGCAGCAAAGCTGAACTGCCTGCCTCAGCTTCAGCAGTGTGTAATTGACTGAAGGCGAAAAACCAAGCAGCCGGGCAGCGGGCTTCTGTGCGCACTGAAGGCAATTGCAAGAATCCAGCAGCTGCTCCTTGCCAAGCACAGGCAGCTGCCTGGGTTCTTGGTTTTTGACCAACTCACAGTTGCCCTTCTTTTCAGCAGCTGCCACCGTGTTCTCTGCATCTCGGAGCCTCTGGGGAGCAACAAGAATTTCCAAGGTGGGATGCATGAAAACTAAAATAAAAACTCAGGAAGGTTGTCCTGGAACACCTTCCATTGGCATGCCAAGGGTGAATTCAAGAGGCAGGAGAGCGGCAGCCACCGTCCTGCAGCTGTGTGCGAGTGTCGGACACAAGCCGGCTTCTTCGCGGCTTCGTTCTTCGCCTCTTGCAAGCTACCGCGATCTCCGGCTGCCGGAGGCCAAGAAGCGGCTACTTCGCGCACAGATCAGTGGAGCGGTAGCGGTGAGCTCCGGAGCGCCGCTTTTGCCGAAAGACGCCGGGAAGCGGCACTTGCTTTCGGCCAGCTGCGGAGCTCCGTATTCTGCCTCTCTGCTCGCCTACATCTTAGCGAAAAGCTTTTCCGCTCCAGTTCTCAAGGAGAAAGTGTACCAGCAGTGCTCACTTACGCCCGACCTTGCCAGGAAATAAGATTTGCTGCACATTCCAAGGACACTGCATTTTCCTGGGCAAGCTGCAACCTGCTGGCAGATGGCCGTGCTCTCTGCCCACTCCTGCCCAGTTCTTGCTACTAGCGGGCACGTTGCAGCCTGGCGAAGGCAAGAAACCTGGAGAGCTGTCACAGAGCAGAAGGGCAGCTGAGATGCTGAAAAGCAGCAAAGCTGAACTGCCTGCCTCAGCTTCAGCAGTGTGTAATTGACTGAAGGCGAAAAACCAAGCAGCAGAGCAGCGGGCTTCTGTGCGCACTGAAGGCAATTGCAAGAATCCAGCAGCTGCTCCTTGCCAAGCACAGGCAGCTGCCTAGGTTCTTGCTTCTTGACCAACTCACAGTTGCCCTTCTTTTCAGCAGCTGCCACCGTGTTCTCTGCATCTCGGAGCCTCTGGGGAGCAACAAGAATTTCCAAGGTGGGATGCATGACGATTATGTCAAAACCCAGGAAAGTTGTCCTGGAACACCTCCCATTGGCATGCCAGAAGTGAATTCAAGAGGCAGGAGAGCGGCAGCCACCGTCCTGCAGCAGTCTGCGAGCTTCGCACACAAGCCGGCTTCTTCGCGGCTTCGTTCTTCGCCTCTTGCAAGCTACCGCGATCTCCGGCTGCCGGAGGCCAAGAAGCGGCTACTTCGCGCACAGATCACAGGAGCGGCAGCGGTGCGCTCCGGAGCAGGGCTTCTGCCGAAAGACGCCGGGAAGCGGCACTTGCTTTCAGCCAGCTGTGGAGCTCCGTATTCTGCCTCTCTAGTCGCCTACATCTTAGCCAAAAGCTTTTCGGCTCCAGTTCTCAAGGAGAAAGTGTACCAGCACTGCTCACTTAGCCCGACCTTGCCAGGAAATAAGATTTGCTGCACATTCCAAGGACACTGCATTTTCCTGGGCAAGCTGCAACCTGCTGGCAGATGGCCGTGCTCTCTGCCCACTCCTGCCCAGTTCTTGCTACTAGCGGGCACGTTGCAGCCTGGCGAGGGCAAGAAACCTGGAGAGCTGTCACAGAGCAGAAGGGCAGCTGAGATGCTGAAAAGCAGCCAAGCTGAACAGCCTGCCTCAGCTTCAGCAGTGTGTAATTGACTGAAGGCGAAAAACCAAGCAGCAGAGCAGCGGGCTTCTGTGCGCACTGAAGGCAAATGCAAGAATCCAGCAGCTGCTCCTTGCCAAGCACAGGCAGCTGCCTAGGTTCTTGCTTCTTGACCAACTCACAGTTGCCCTTCTTTTCAGCAGCTGCCACCGTGTTCTCTGCATCTCGGAGCCTCTGGGGAGCAACGAGAATTTCCAAGGTGGGATGCATGAAAACTAAAATAAAAACTCAGGAAGGTTGTCCTGGAACACCTTCCATTGGCATGCCAAGGGTGAATTCAAGAGGCAGGAGAGCGGCAGCCACCGTCCTGCAGCTGTGTGCGAGTGTCGCACACAAGCCGGCTTCTTCGCGGCTTCGTTCTTCGCCTCTTGCAAGCTACCGCGATCTCTGGCTGCCGGAGGCCAAGAAGCGGCTACTTCGCGCACAGGTCAGTGGAGCGGTAGCGGTGAGCTCCGGAGCGCCGCTTTTGCCGAAAGACGCCGGGAAGCGGCACTTGCTTTCGGCCAGCTGCGGAGCTCCGTATTCTGCCTCTCTGCTCGCCTACATCTTAGCGAAAAGCTTTTCGGCTCCAGTTCTCAAGGAGAAAGTGTACCAGCAGTGCTCACTTAGCCCGACCTTGCCAGGAAATAAGATTTGCTGCACATTCCAAGGACACTGCATTTTCCTGGGCAAGCTGCAACCTGCTGGCAGATGGCCGTGCTCTCTGCCCACTCCTGCCCAGTTCTTGCTACTAGCGGGCACGTTGCAGCCTGGCGAAGGCAAGAAACCTGGAGAGCTGTCACAGAGCAGAAGGGCAGCTGAGATGCTGAAAAGCAGCAAAGCTGAACTGCCTGCCTCAGCTTCAGCAGTGTGTAATTGACTGAAGGCGAAAAACCAAGCACCAGGGCAGCGGGCTTCTGTGCGCACTGAAGGCAATTGCAAGAATCCAGCAGCTGCTCCTTGCCGAGCACAGGCAGCTGCCTGGGTTCTTGGTTTTTGACCAACTCACAGTTGCCCTTCTTTTCAGCAGCTGCCACCGTGTTCTCTGCATCTCGGAGCCTCTGGGGAGCAACGAGAATTTCCAAGGTGGGATGCATGAAAACTAAAATAAAAACTCAGGAAGGTTGTCCTGGAACACCTTCCATTGGCATGCCAAAAGTGAATTCAAGAGGCAGGAGAGCGGCAGCCACCGTCCTGCAGCTGTCTGCGAGCTTCGCACACAAGCTGGCTTCTTCGCGGCTTCGTTCTTCGCCTCTTGCAAGCTACCGCGATCTCTGGCTGCCGGAGGCCAAGAAGCCGCTACTCCGCGCAGAGATCACTGGAGCGGCAGCGGTGCGCTCCGGAGCAGGGCTTCTGCCGAAAGACGCCGGGAAGCGGCACTTGCTTTCGGCCAGCTCCGGAGCTGCGTATTCTGCCTCTCTAGTCGCCTACATCTTAGCGAAAAGCTTTTCCGCTCCAGTTCTCAAGGAGAAAGTGTACCAGCAGTGCTCACTTAGCCCGACCTTGCCAGGAAATAAGATTTGCTGCACATTCCAAGGACACTGCATTTTCCTGGGCAAGCTGCAACCTGCTGGCAGATGGCCCTGCTCTCTGCCCACTCCTGCCCAGTTCTTGGTACTAGCGGGCACGTTGCAGCCTGGCGAAGGCAAGAAACCTGGAGAGCTGTCACAGAGCAGAAGGGCAGCTGAGATGCTGAAAAGCAGCAAAGCTGAACTGCCTGCCTCAGCTTCAGCAGTGTGTAATTGACTGAAGGCGAAAAACCAAGCAGCAGAGCAGCGGGCTTCTGTGCGCACTGAAGGCAATTGCAAGAATCCAGCAGCTGCTCCTTGCCAAGCACAGGCAGCTGCCTAGGTTCTTGCTTCTTGACCAACTCACAGTTGCCCTTCTTCTCAGCAGCTGCCACCGTGTTCTCTGCATCTCGGAGCCTCTGGGGAGCAACAAGAATTTCCAAGGTGGGATGCATGAAAACTAAAATAAAAACTCAGGAAGGTTGTCCTGGAACACCTTCCATTGGCATGCCAAGGGTGAATTCAAGAGGCAGGAGAGCGGTAGCCACCGTCCTGCAGCTGTGTGCGAGTGTCGCACACAAGCCGGCTTCTTCGCGGCTTCGTTCTTCGCCTCTTGCAAGCTACCGCGATCTCCGGCTGCCGGAGGCCAAGAAGCGGCTACTTCGCGCACAGATCAGTGGAGCGGTAGCGGTGAGCTCCGGAGCGCCGCTTTTGCCGAAAGACGCCGGGAAGCGGCACTTGCTTTCGGCCAGCTGCGGAGCTGCGTATTCTGCCTCTCTGCTCGCCTACATCTTAGCGAAAAGCTTTTCCGCTCCAGTTCTCAAGGAGAAAGTGTACCAGCAGTGCTCACTTAGCCCGACCTTGCCAGGAAATAAGATTTGCTGCACATTCCAAGGACACTGCATTTTCCTGGGCAAGCTGCAACCTGCTGGCAGATGGCCCTGCTCTCTGCCCACTCCTGCCCAGTTCTTGCTACTAGCGGGCACGTTGCAGCCTGGCGAAGGCAAGAAACCTGGAGAGCTGTCACAGAGCAGAAGGGCAGCTGAGATGCTGAAAAGCAGCAAAGCTGAACTGCCTGCCTCAGCTTCAGCAGTGTGTAATTGACTGAAGGCGAAAAACCAAGCAGCAGAGCAGCGGGCTTCTGTGCGCACTGAAGGCAATTGCAAGAATCCAGCAGCTGCTCCTTGCCAAGCACAGGCAGCTGCCTGGGTTCTTGGTTTTTGACCAACTCACAGTTGCCCTTCTTTTCAGCAGCTGCCACCGTGTTCTCTGCATCTCGGAGCCTCTGGGGAGCAACAAGAATTTCCAAGGTGGGATGCATGACGATTATTTCAAAACCCAGGAAAGTTGTCCTGGAACACCTCCCATTGGCATGCCAAGGGTGAATTCAAGAGGCAGGAGAGCGGCAGCCACCGTCCTTCAGCTGTCTGCGAGCTTCACACACAAGCTGGCTTCTTCGCGGCTTCGTTCTTCGCCTCTTGCCAGCTACCGTGATCTCCGGCTGCCGGAGGCGAAGAAGCCGCTACTTCACGCAGAGATCACAGGAGAGGCAGCGGTGCGCTCCGGAGAGCCGCTTCTGCCGAAAGACGCCGGCAAGCGGCACTTGCTTTCGGCCAGCTGCGGAGCTGCGTATTCTGCCTCTCTAGTCGCCTACATCTTAGCGAAAAGCTTTTCGGCTCCAGTTCTCAAGGAGAAAGTGTACCAGCAGTGCTCACTTAGCCCGACCTTGCCAGGAAATAAGATTTGCTGCACATTCCAAGGACACTGCATTTTCCTGGGCAAGCTGCAACCTGCTGGCAGATGGCCCTGCTCTCTGCCCACTCCTGCCCAGTTCTTGGTACTAGCGGGCACGTTGCAGCCTGGCGAAGGCAAGAAACCTGGAGAGCTGTCACAGAGCAGAAGGGCAGCTGAGATGCTGAAAAGCAGCCAAGCTGAACAGCCTGCCTCAGCTTCAGTAGTGTGCAATTGGCTGAACGCGAAAAACCAAGCAGCAGAGCAGCGGGCTTCTGTGCGCACTGAAGGCAATTGCAAGAATCCAGCAGCTGCTCCTTGCCAAGCACAGGCAGCTGCCTGGGTTCTTGGTTTTTGACCAACTCACAGTTGCCCTTCTTTTCAGCAGCTGCCACCGTGTTCTCTGCATCTCGGAGCCTCTGGGGAGCAACGAGAATTTCCAAGGTGGGATGCATGAAAACTAAAATAAAAACTCAGGAAGGTTGTCCTGGAACACCTTCCATTGGCATGCCAAGGGTGAATTCAAGAGGCAGGAGAGCGGCAGCCACCGTCCTGCAGCTGTCTGCGAGCTTCGCACACAAGCCGGCTTCTTCGCGGCTTCGTTCTTCGCCTCTTGCAAGCTACCGCGATCTCTGCCTGCCGGAGGCCAAGAAGCCGCTACTTCGCGCACAGATCACTGGAGCGGCAGCGGTGCGCTCCGGAGCAGGGCTTCTGCCGAAAGACGCCGGGAAGCGGCACTTGCTTTCGGCCAGCTGCGGAGCTGCGTATTCTGCCTCTCTGCTCGCCTACATCTTAGCGAAAAGCTTTTCCGCTCCAGTTCTCAAGGAGAAAGTGTACCAGCAGTGCTCACTTAGCCCGACCTTGCCAGGAAATAAGATTTGCTGCACATTCCAAGGACACTGCATTTTCCTGGGCAAGCTGCAACCTGCTGGCAGATGGCCCTGCTCTCTGCCCACTCCTGCCCAGTTCTTGCTACTAGCGGGCACGTTGCAGCCTGGCGACGGCAAGAAACCTGGAGAGCTGTCACAGAGCAGAAGGGCAGCTGAGATGCTGAAAAGCAGCAAAGCTGAACTGCCTGCCTCAGCTTCAGCAGTGTGTAATTGACTGAAGGCGAAAAACCAAGCAGCAGAGCAGCGGGCTTCTGTGCGCACTGAAGGCAATTGCAAGAATCCAGCAGCTGCTCCTTGCCAAGCACAGGCAGCTGCCTAGGTTCTTGCTTCTTGACCAACTCACAGTTGCCCTTCTTCTCAGCAGCTGCCACCGTGTTCTCTGCATCTCGGAGCCTCTGGGGAGCAACAAGAATTTCCAAGGTGGGATGCATGAAAACTAAAATAAAAACTCAGGAAGGTTGTCCTGGAACACCTTCCATTGGCATGCCAAGGGTGAATTCAAGAGGCAGGAGAGCGGTAGCCACCGTCCTGCAGCTGTCTGCGAGTGTCGCACACAAGCCGGCTTCTTCGCGGCTTCGTTCTTCGCCTCTTGCAAGCTACCGCGATCTCCGGCTGCCGGAGGCCAAGAAGCGGCTACTTCGCGCACAGATCAGTGGAGCGGTAGCGGTGAGCTCCGGAGCGCCGCTTCTGCCGAAAGACGCCGGGAAGCGGCACTTGCTTTCGGCCAGCTGCGGAGCTGCGTATTCTGCCTCTCTGCTCGCCTACATCTTAGCGAAAAGCTTTTCCGCTCCAGTTCTCAAGGAGAAAGTGTACCAGCAGTGCTCACTTAGCCCGACCTTGCCAGGAAATAAGATTTGCTGCACATTCCAAGGACACTGCATTTTCCTGGGCAAGCTGCAACCTGCTGGCAGATGGCCCTGCTCTCTGCCCACTCCTGCCCAGTTCTTGCTACTAGCGGGCACGTTGCAGCCTGGCGAAGGCAAGAAACCTGGAGAGCTGTCACAGAGCAGAAGGGCAGCTGAGATGCTGAAAAGCAGCCAAGCTGAACAGCCTGCCTCAGCTTCAGTAGTGTGCAATTGGCTGAACGCGAAAAACCAAGCAGCAGAGCAGCGGGCTTCTGTGCGCACTGAAGGCAATTGCAAGAATCCAGCAGCTGCTCCTTGCCAAGCACAGGCAGCTGCCTGGGTTCTTGGTTTTTGACCAACTCACAGTTGCCCTTCTTTTCAGCAGCTGCCACCGTGTTCTCTGCATCTCGGAGCCTCTGGGGAGCAACGAGAATTTCCAAGGTGGGATGCATGAAAACTAAAATAAAAACTCAGGAAGGTTGTCCTGGAACACCTTCCATTGGCATGCCAAGGGTGAATTCAAGAGGCAGGAGAGCGGCAGCCACCGTCCTGCAGCTGTCTGCGAGCTTCGCACACAAGCCGGCTTCTTCGCGGCTTCGTTCTTCGCCTCTTGCAAGCTACCGCGATCTCTGCCTGCCGGAGGCCAAGAAGCCGCTACTTCGCGCACAGATCACTGGAGCGGCAGCGGTGCGCTCCGGAGCAGGGCTTCTGCCGAAAGACGCCGGGAAGCGGCACTTGCTTTCGGCCAGCTGCGGAGCTGCGTATTCTGCCTCTCTGCTCGCCTACATCTTAGCGAAAAGCTTTTCGGCTCCAGTTCTCAAGGAGAAAGTGTACCAGCAGTGCTCACTTAGCCCGACCTTGCCAGGAAATAAGATTTGCTGCACATTCCAAGGACACTGCATTTTCCTGGGCAAGCTGCAACCTGCTGGCAGATGGCCCTGCTCTCTGCCCACTCCTGCCCAGTTCTTGCTACTAGCGGGCACGTTGCAGCCTGGCGACGGCAAGAAACCTGGAGAGCTGTCACAGAGCAGAAGGGCAGCTGAGATGCTGAAAAGCAGCAAAGCTGAACTGCCTGCCTCAGCTTCAGCAGTGTGTAATTGACTGAAGGCGAAAAACCAAGCAGCAGAGCAGCGGGCTTCTGTGCGCACTGAAGGCAATTGCAAGAATCCAGCAGCTGCTCCTTGCCAAGCACAGGCAGCTGCCTAGGTTCTTGCTTCTTGACCAACTCACAGTTGCCCTTCTTCTCAGCAGCTGCCACCGTGTTCTCTGCATCTCGGAGCCTCTGGGGAGCAACAAGAATTTCCAAGGTGGGATGCATGAAAACTAAAATAAAAACTCAGGAAGGTTGTCCTGGAACACCTTCCATTGGCATGCCAAGGGTGAATTCAAGAGGCAGGAGAGCGGTAGCCACCGTCCTGCAGCTGTCTGCGAGTGTCGCACACAAGCCGGCTTCTTCGCGGCTTCGTTCTTCGCCTCTTGCAAGCTACCGCGATCTCCGGCTGCCGGAGGCCAAGAAGCGGCTACTTCGCGCACAGATCAGTGGAGCGGTAGCGGTGAGCTCCGGAGCGCCGCTTCTGCCGAAAGACGCCGGGAAGCGGCACTTGCTTTCGGCCAGCTGCGGAGCTGCGTATTCTGCCTCTCTGCTCGCCTACATCTTAGCGAAAAGCTTTTCCGCTCCAGTTCTCAAGGAGAAAGTGTACCAGCAGTGCTCACTTAGCCCGACCTTGCCAGGAAATAAGATTTGCTGCACATTCCAAGGACACTGCATTTTCCTGGGCAAGCTGCAACCTGCTGGCAGATGGCCCTGCTCTCTGCCCACTCCTGCCCAGTTCTTGCTACTAGCGGGCACGTTGCAGCCTGGCGAAGGCAAGAAACCTGGAGAGCTGTCACAGAGCAGAAGGGCAGCTGAGATGCTGAAAAGCAGCCAAGCTGAACAGCCTGCCTCAGCTTCAGCAGTGTGTAATTGACTGAAGGCGAAAAACCAAGCAGCAGAGCAGCGGGCTTCTGTGCGCACTGAAGGCAAATGCAAGAATCCAGCAGCTGCTCCTTGCCAAGCACAGGCAGCTGCCTAGGTTCTTGCTTCTTGACCAACTCACAGTTGCCCTTCTTCTCAGCAGCTGCCACCGTGTTCTCTGCATCTCGGAGCCTCTGGGGAGCAACAAGAATTTCCAAGGTGGGATGCATGAAAACTAAAATAAAAACTCAGGAAGGTTGTCCTGGAACACCTTCCATTGGCATGCCAAGGGTGAATTCAAGAGGCAGGAGAGCGGTAGCCACCGTCCTGCAGCTGTCTGCGAGTGTCGCACACAAGCCGGCTTCTTCGCGGCTTCGTTCTTCGCCTCTTGCAAGCTACCGCGATCTCCGGCTGCCGGAGGCCAAGAAGCGGCTACTTCGCGCACAGATCAGTGGAGCGGTAGCGGTGAGCTCCGGAGCGCCGCTTTTGCAGAAAGACGCCGGGAAGCGGCACTTGCTTTCGGCCAGCTGCGGAGCTCCGTATTCTGCCACTCTGCTCGCCTACATCTTAGCGAAAAGCTTTTCCGCTCCAGTTCTCAAGGAGAAAGTGTACCAGCAGTGCTCACTTAGCCCGACCTTGCCAGGAAATAAGATTTGCTGCACATTCCAAGGACACTGCATTTTCCTGGGCAAGCTGCAACCTGCTGGCAGATGGCCCTGCTCTCTGCCCACTCCTGCCCAGTTCTTGCTACTAGCGGGCACGTTGCAGCCTGGCGAAGGCAAGAAACCTGGAGAGCTGTCACAGAGCAGAAGGGCAGCTGAGATGCTGAAAAGCAGCAAAGCTGAACTGCCTGCCTCAGCTTCAGCAGTGTGTAATTGACTGAAGGCGAAAAACCAAGCAGCAGAGCAGCGGGCTTCTGTGCGCACTGAAGGCAATTGCAAGAATCCAGCAGCTGCTCCTTGCCAAGCACAGGCAGCTGCCTGGGTTCTTGGTTTTTGACCAACTCACAGTTGCCCTTCTTTTCAGCAGCTGCCACCGTGTTCTCTGCATCTCGGAGCCTCTGGGGAGCAACAAGAATTTCCAAGGTGGGATGCATGAAAACTAAAATAAAAACTCAGGAAGGTTGTCCTGGAACACCTTCCATTGGCATGCCAAGGGTGAATTCAAGAGGCAGGAGAGCGGCAGCCACCGTCCTGCAGCTGTCTGCGAGTGTCACACACAAGCCGGCTTCTTCGCGGCTTCGTTCTTCGCCTCTTGCAAGCTACCGCGATCTCTGGCTGCCGGAGGCCAAGAAGCGGCTACTTCGCGCACAGATCAGTGGAGCGGTAGCGGTGAGCTCTGGAGCGCCGCTTTTGCCGAAAGACGCCGGGAAGCGGCACTTGCTTTCGGCCAGCTCCGGAGCTGCGTATTCTGCCTCTCTGCTCGCCTACATCTTAGCGAAAAGCTTTTCCGCTCCAGTTCTCAAGGAGAAAGTGTACCAGCACTGCTCACTTAGCCCGACCTTGCCAGGAAATAAGATTTGCTGCACATTCCAAGGACACTGCATTTTCCTGGGCAAGCTGCAACCTGCTGGCAGATGGCCCTGCTCTCTGCCCACTCCTGCCCAGTTCTTGCTACTAGCGGGCACGTTGCAGCCTGGCGAAGGCAAGAAACCTGGAGAGCTGTCACAGAGCAGAAGGGCAGCTGAGATGCTGAAAAGCAGCAAAGCTGAACTGCCTGCCTCAGCTTCAGCAGTGTGTAATTGACTGAAGGCGAAAAACCAAGCAGCAGAGCAGCGGGCTTCTGTGCGCACTGAAGGCAATTGCAAGAATCCAGCAGCTGCTCCTTGCCAAGCACAGGCAGCTGCCTAGGTTCTTGCTTCTTGACCAACTCACAGTTGCCCTTCTTCTCAGCAGCTGCCACCGTGTTCTCTGCATCTCGGAGCCTCTGGGGAGCAACAAGAATTTCCAAGGTGGGATGCATGAAAACTAAAATAAAAACTCAGGAAGGTTGTCCTGGAACACCTTCCATTGGCATGCCAAGGGTGAATTCAAGAGGCAGGAGAGCGGTAGCCACCGTCCTGCAGCTGTCTGCGAGTGTCGCACACAAGCCGGCTTCTTCGCGGCTTCGTTCTTCGCCTCTTGCAAGCTACCGCGATCTCCGGCTGCCGGAGGCCAAGAAGCGGCTACTTCGCGCACAGATCAGTGGAGCGGTAGCGGTGAGCTCCGGAGCGCCGCTTTTGCCGAAAGACGCCGGGAAGCGGCACTTGCTTTCGGCCAGCTCCGGAGCTGCGTATTCTGCCTCTCTGCTCGCCTACATCTTAGCGAAAAGCTTTTCCGCTCCAGTTCTCAAGGAGAAAGTGTACCAGCAGTGCTCACTTAGCCCGACCTTGCCAGGAAATAAGATTTGCTGCACATTCCAAGGACACTGCATTTTCCTGGGCAAGCTGCAACCTGCTGGCAGATGGCCCTGCTCTCTGCCCACTCCTGCCCAGTTCTTGCTACTAGCGGGCACGTTGCAGCCTGGCGAAGGCAAGAAACCTGGAGAGCTGTCACAGAGCAGAAGGGCAGCTGAGATGCTGAAAAGCAGCCAAGCTGAACAGCCTGCCTCAGCTTCAGCAGTGTGTAATTGACTGAAGGCGAAAAACCAAGCAGCAGAGCAGCGGGCTTCTGTGCGCACTGAAGGCAAATGCAAGAATCCAGCAGCTGCTCCTTGCCAAGCACAGGCAGCTGCCTAGGTTCTTGCTTCTTGACCAACTCACAGTTGCCCTTCTTCTCAGCAGCTGCCACCGTGTTCTCTGCATCTCGGAGCCTCTGGGGAGCAACAAGAATTTCCAAGGTGGGATGCATGAAAACTAAAATAAAAACTCAGGAAGGTTGTCCTGGAACACCTTCCATTGGCATGCCAAGGGTGAATTCAAGAGGCAGGAGAGCGGTAGCCACCGTCCTGCAGCTGTCTGCGAGTGTCGGACACAAGCCGGCTTCTTCGCGGCTTCGTTCTTCGCCTCTTGCAAGCTACCGCGATCTCCGGCTGCCGGAGGCCAAGAAGCGGCTACTTCGCGCACAGATCAGTGGAGCGGTAGCGGTGAGCTCCGGAGCGCCGCTTTTGCCGAAAGACGCCGGGAAGCGGCACTTGCTTTCGGCCAGCTGCGGAGCTCCGTATTCTGCCACTCTGCTCGCCTACATCTTAGCGAAAAGCTTTTCCGCTCCAGTTCTCAAGGAGAAAGTGTACCAGCAGTGCTCACTTAGCCCGACCTTGCCAGGAAATAAGATTTGCTGCACATTCCAAGGACACTGCATTTTCCTGGGCAAGCTGCAACCTGCTGGCAGATGGCCCTGCTCTCTGCCCACTCCTGCCCAGTTCTTGCTACTAGCGGGCACGTTGCAGCCTGGCGAAGGCAAGAAACCTGGAGAGCTGTCACAGAGCAGAAGGGCAGCTGAGATGCTGAAAAGCAGCAAAGCTGAACTGCCTGCCTCAGCTTCAGCAGTGTGTAATTGACTGAAGGCGAAAAACCAAGCAGCAGAGCAGCGGGCTTCTGTGCGCACTGAAGGCAATTGCAAGAATCCAGCAGCTGCTCCTTGCCAAGCACAGGCAGCTGCCTGGGTTCTTGGTTTTTGACCAACTCACAGTTGCCCTTCTTTTCAGCAGCTGCCACCGTGTTCTCTGCATCTCGGAGCCTCTGGGGAGCAACAAGAATTTCCAAGGTGGGATGCATGAAAACTAAAATAAAAACTCAGGAAGGTTGTCCTGGAACACCTTCCATTGGCATGCCAAGGGTGAATTCAAGAGGCAGGAGAGCGGCAGCCACCGTCCTGCAGCTGTGTGCGAGTGTCGGACACAAGCCGGCTTCTTCGCGGCTTCGTTCTTCGCCTCTTGCAAGCTACCGCGATCTCTGGCTGCCGGAGGCCAAGAAGCCGCTACTTCGCGCACAGATCACTGGAGCGGCAGCGGTGCGCTCCGGAGCAGGGCTTCTGCCGAAAGACGCCGGGAAGCGGCACTTGCTTTCGGCCAGCTCCGGAGCTGCGTATTCTGCCTCTCTGCTCGCCTACATCTTAGCGAAAAGCTTTTCGGCTCCAGTTCTCAAGGAGAAAGTGTACCAGCAGTGCTCACTTAGCCCGACCTTGCCAGGAAATAAGATTTGCTGCACATTCCAAGGACACTGCATTTTCCTGGGCAAGCTGCAACCTGCTGGCAGATGGCCCTGCTCTCTGCCCACTCCTGCCCAGTTCTTGCTACTAGCGGGCACGTTGCAGCCTGGCGACGGCAAGAAACCTGGAGAGCTGTCACAGAGCAGAAGGGCAGCTGAGATGCTGAAAAGCAGCAAAGCTGAACTGCCTGCCTCAGCTTCAGCAGTGTGTAATTGACTGAAGGCGAAAAACCAAGCAGCAGGGCAGCGGGCTTCTGTGCGCACTGAAGGCAATTGCAAGAATCCAGCAGCTGCTCCTTGCCAAGCACAGGCAGCTGCCTGGGTTCTTGGTTTTTGACCAACTCACAGTTGCCCTTCTTTTCAGCAGCTGCCACCGTGTTCTCTGCATCTCGGAGCCTCTGGGGAGCAACAAGAATTTCCAAGGTGGGATGCATGACGATTATTTCAAAACCCAGGAAAGTTGTCCTGGAACACCTCCCATTGGCATGCCAAGGGTGAATTCAAGAGGCAGGAGAGCGGCAGCCACCGTCCTTCAGCTGTCTGCGAGCTTCACACACAAGCTGGCTTCTTCGCGGCTTCGTTCTTCGCCTCTTGCCAGCTACCGTGATCTCCGGCTGCCGGAGGCGAAGAAGCCGCTACTTCACGCAGAGATCACAGGAGAGGCAGCGGTGCGCTCCGGAGAGCCGCTTCTGCCGAAAGACGCCGGCAAGCGGCACTTGCTTTCGGCCAGCTGCGGAGCTGCGTATTCTGCCTCTCTAGTCGCCTACATCTTAGCGAAAAGCTTTTCGGCTCCAGTTCTCAAGGAGAAAGTGTACCAGCAGTGCTCACTTAGCCCGACCTTGCCAGGAAATAAGATTTGCTGCACATTCCAAGGACACTGCATTTTCCTGGGCAAGCTGCAACCTGCTGGCAGATGGCCCTGCTCTCTGCCCACTCCTGCCCAGTTCTTGCTACTAGCGGGCACGTTGCAGCCTGGCGAAGGCAAGAAACCTGGAGAGCTGTCACAGAGCAGAAGGGCAGCTGAGATGCTGAAAAGCAGCCAAGCTGAACAGCCTGCCTCAGCTTCAGTAGTGTGCAATTGGCTGAACGCGAAAAACCAAGCAGCAGAGCAGCGGGCTTCTGTGCGCACTGAAGGCAATTGCAAGAATCCAGCAGCTGCTCCTTGCCAAGCACAGGCAGCTGCCTGGGTTCTTGGTTTTTGACCAACTCACAGTTGCCCTTCTTTTCAGCAGCTGCCACCGTGTTCTCTGCATCTCGGAGCCTCTGGGGAGCAACGAGAATTTCCAAGGTGGGATGCATGAAAACTAAAATAAAAACTCAGGAAGGTTGTCCTGGAACACCTTCCATTGGCATGCCAAGGGTGAATTCAAGAGGCAGGAGAGCGGCAGCCACCGTCCTGCAGCTGTCTGCGAGCTTCGCACACAAGCCGGCTTCTTCGCGGCTTCGTTCTTCGCCTCTTGCAAGCTACCGCGATCTCTGCCTGCCGGAGGCCAAGAAGCCGCTACTTCGCGCACAGATCACTGGAGCGGCAGCGGTGCGCTCCGGAGCAGGGCTTCTGCCGAAAGACGCCGGGAAGCGGCACTTGCTTTCGGCCAGCTGCGGAGCTGCGTATTCTGCCTCTCTGCTCGCCTACATCTTAGCGAAAAGCTTTTCCGCTCCAGTTCTCAAGGAGAAAGTGTACCAGCAGTGCTCACTTAGCCCGACCTTGCCAGGAAATAAGATTTGCTGCACATTCCAAGGACACTGCATTTTCCTGGGCAAGCTGCAACCTGCTGGCAGATGGCCCTGCTCTCTGCCCACTCCTGCCCAGTTCTTGCTACTAGCGGGCACGTTGCAGCCTGGCGACGGCAAGAAACCTGGAGAGCTGTCACAGAGCAGAAGGGCAGCTGAGATGCTGAAAAGCAGCAAAGCTGAACTGCCTGCCTCAGCTTCAGCAGTGTGTAATTGACTGAAGGCGAAAAACCAAGCAGCAGAGCAGCGGGCTTCTGTGCGCACTGAAGGCAATTGCAAGAATCCAGCAGCTGCTCCTTGCCAAGCACAGGCAGCTGCCTAGGTTCTTGCTTCTTGACCAACTCACAGTTGCCCTTCTTCTCAGCAGCTGCCACCGTGTTCTCTGCATCTCGGAGCCTCTGGGGAGCAACAAGAATTTCCAAGGTGGGATGCATGAAAACTAAAATAAAAACTCAGGAAGGTTGTCCTGGAACACCTTCCATTGGCATGCCAAGGGTGAATTCAAGAGGCAGGAGAGCGGTAGCCACCGTCCTGCAGCTGTCTGCGAGTGTCGCACACAAGCCGGCTTCTTCGCGGCTTCGTTCTTCGCCTCTTGCAAGCTACCGCGATCTCCGGCTGCCGGAGGCCAAGAAGCGGCTACTTCGCGCACAGATCAGTGGAGCGGTAGCGGTGAGCTCCGGAGCGCCGCTTCTGCCGAAAGACGCCGGGAAGCGGCACTTGCTTTCGGCCAGCTGCGGAGCTGCGTATTCTGCCTCTCTGCTCGCCTACATCTTAGCGAAAAGCTTTTCCGCTCCAGTTCTCAAGGAGAAAGTGTACCAGCAGTGCTCACTTAGCCCGACCTTGCCAGGAAATAAGATTTGCTGCACATTCCAAGGACACTGCATTTTCCTGGGCAAGCTGCAACCTGCTGGCAGATGGCCCTGCTCTCTGCCCACTCCTGCCCAGTTCTTGCTACTAGCGGGCACGTTGCAGCCTGGCGAAGGCAAGAAACCTGGAGAGCTGTCACAGAGCAGAAGGGCAGCTGAGATGCTGAAAAGCAGCCAAGCTGAACAGCCTGCCTCAGCTTCAGTAGTGTGCAATTGGCTGAACGCGAAAAACCAAGCAGCAGAGCAGCGGGCTTCTGTGCGCACTGAAGGCAATTGCAAGAATCCAGCAGCTGCTCCTTGCCAAGCACAGGCAGCTGCCTGGGTTCTTGGTTTTTGACCAACTCACAGTTGCCCTTCTTTTCAGCAGCTGCCACCGTGTTCTCTGCATCTCGGAGCCTCTGGGGAGCAACGAGAATTTCCAAGGTGGGATGCATGAAAACTAAAATAAAAACTCAGGAAGGTTGTCCTGGAACACCTTCCATTGGCATGCCAAGGGTGAATTCAAGAGGCAGGAGAGCGGCAGCCACCGTCCTGCAGCTGTCTGCGAGCTTCGCACACAAGCCGGCTTCTTCGCGGCTTCGTTCTTCGCCTCTTGCAAGCTACCGCGATCTCTGCCTGCCGGAGGCCAAGAAGCCGCTACTTCGCGCACAGATCACTGGAGCGGCAGCGGTGCGCTCCGGAGCAGGGCTTCTGCCGAAAGACGCCGGGAAGCGGCACTTGCTTTCGGCCAGCTGCGGAGCTGCGTATTCTGCCTCTCTGCTCGCCTACATCTTAGCGAAAAGCTTTTCGGCTCCAGTTCTCAAGGAGAAAGTGTACCAGCAGTGCTCACTTAGCCCGACCTTGCCAGGAAATAAGATTTGCTGCACATTCCAAGGACACTGCATTTTCCTGGGCAAGCTGCAACCTGCTGGCAGATGGCCCTGCTCTCTGCCCACTCCTGCCCAGTTCTTGCTACTAGCGGGCACGTTGCAGCCTGGCGACGGCAAGAAACCTGGAGAGCTGTCACAGAGCAGAAGGGCAGCTGAGATGCTGAAAAGCAGCAAAGCTGAACTGCCTGCCTCAGCTTCAGCAGTGTGTAATTGACTGAAGGCGAAAAACCAAGCAGCAGAGCAGCGGGCTTCTGTGCGCACTGAAGGCAATTGCAAGAATCCAGCAGCTGCTCCTTGCCAAGCACAGGCAGCTGCCTAGGTTCTTGCTTCTTGACCAACTCACAGTTGCCCTTCTTCTCAGCAGCTGCCACCGTGTTCTCTGCATCTCGGAGCCTCTGGGGAGCAACAAGAATTTCCAAGGTGGGATGCATGAAAACTAAAATAAAAACTCAGGAAGGTTGTCCTGGAACACCTTCCATTGGCATGCCAAGGGTGAATTCAAGAGGCAGGAGAGCGGTAGCCACCGTCCTGCAGCTGTCTGCGAGTGTCGCACACAAGCCGGCTTCTTCGCGGCTTCGTTCTTCGCCTCTTGCAAGCTACCGCGATCTCCGGCTGCCGGAGGCCAAGAAGCGGCTACTTCGCGCACAGATCAGTGGAGCGGTAGCGGTGAGCTCCGGAGCGCCGCTTCTGCCGAAAGACGCCGGGAAGCGGCACTTGCTTTCGGCCAGCTGCGGAGCTGCGTATTCTGCCTCTCTGCTCGCCTACATCTTAGCGAAAAGCTTTTCCGCTCCAGTTCTCAAGGAGAAAGTGTACCAGCACTGCTCACTTAGCCCGACCTTGCCAGGAAATAAGATTTGCTGCACATTCCAAGGACACTGCATTTTCCTGGGCAAGCTGCAACCTGCTGGCAGATGGCCCTGCTCTCTGCCCACTCCTGCCCAGTTCTTGCTACTAGCGGGCACGTTGCAGCCTGGCGAAGGCAAGAAACCTGGAGAGCTGTCACAGAGCAGAAGGGCAGCTGAGATGCTGAAAAGCAGCCAAGCTGAACAGCCTGCCTCAGCTTCAGCAGTGTGTAATTGACTGAAGGCGAAAAACCAAGCAGCAGAGCAGCGGGCTTCTGTGCGCACTGAAGGCAAATGCAAGAATCCAGCAGCTGCTCCTTGCCAAGCACAGGCAGCTGCCTAGGTTCTTGCTTCTTGACCAACTCACAGTTGCCCTTCTTCTCAGCAGCTGCCACCGTGTTCTCTGCATCTCGGAGCCTCTGGGGAGCAACAAGAATTTCCAAGGTGGGATGCATGAAAACTAAAATAAAAACTCAGGAAGGTTGTCCTGGAACACCTTCCATTGGCATGCCAAGGGTGAATTCAAGAGGCAGGAGAGCGGTAGCCACCGTCCTGCAGCTGTCTGCGAGTGTCGCACACAAGCCGGCTTCTTCGCGGCTTCGTTCTTCGCCTCTTGCAAGCTACCGCGATCTCCGGCTGCCGGAGGCCAAGAAGCGGCTACTTCGCGCACAGATCAGTGGAGCGGTAGCGGTGAGCTCCGGAGCGCCGCTTTTGCCGAAAGACGCCGGGAAGCGGCACTTGCTTTCGGCCAGCTGCGGAGCTGCGTATTCTGCCTCTCTGCTCGCCTACATCTTAGCGAAAAGCTTTTCCGCTCCAGTTCTCAAGGAGAAAGTGTACCAGCAGTTCTCACTTAGCCCGACCTTGCCAGGAAATAAGATTTGCTGCACATTCCAAGGACACTGCATTTTCCTGGGCAAGCTGCAACCTGCTGGCAGATGGCCCTGCTCTCTGCCCACTCCTGCCCAGTTCTTGCTACTAGCGGGCACGTTGCAGCCTGGCGAAGGCAAGAAACCTGGAGAGCTGTCACAGAGCAGAAGGGCAGCTGAGATGCTGAAAAGCAGCCAAGCTGAACAGCCTGCCTCAGCTTCAGCAGTGTGTAATTGACTGAAGGCGAAAAACCAAGCAGCAGAGCAGCGGGCTTCTGTGCGCACTGAAGGCAAATGCAAGAATCCAGCAGCTGCTCCTTGCCAAGCACAGGCAGCTGCCTAGGTTCTTGCTTCTTGACCAACTCACAGTTGCCCTTCTTCTCAGCAGCTGCCACCGTGTTCTCTGCATCTCGGAGCCTCTGGGGAGCAACAAGAATTTCCAAGGTGGGATGCATGAAAACTAAAATAAAAACTCAGGAAGGTTGTCCTGGAACACCTTCCATTGGCATGCCAAGGGTGAATTCAAGAGGCAGGAGAGCGGTAGCCACCGTCCTGCAGCTGTCTGCGAGTGTCGCACACAAGCCGGCTTCTTCGCGGCTTCGTTCTTCGCCTCTTGCAAGCTACCGCGATCTCCGGCTGCCGGAGGCCAAGAAGCGGCTACTTCGCGCACAGATCAGTGGAGCGGTAGCGGTGAGCTCCGGAGCGCCGCTTTTGCCGAAAGACGCCGGGAAGCGGCACTTGCTTTCGGCCAGCTGCGGAGCTCCGTATTCTGCCACTCTGCTCGCCTACATCTTAGCGAAAAGCTTTTCCGCTCCAGTTCTCAAGGAGAAAGTGTACCAGCAGTGCTCACTTAGCCCGACCTTGCCAGGAAATAAGATTTGCTGCACATTCCAAGGACACTGCATTTTCCTGGGCAAGCTGCAACCTGCTGGCAGATGGCCCTGCTCTCTGCCCACTCCTGCCCAGTTCTTGCTACTAGCGGGCACGTTGCAGCCTGGCGAAGGCAAGAAACCTGGAGAGCTGTCACAGAGCAGAAGGGCAGCTGAGATGCTGAAAAGCAGCAAAGCTGAACTGCCTGCCTCAGCTTCAGCAGTGTGTAATTGACTGAAGGCGAAAAACCAAGCAGCAGAGCAGCGGGCTTCTGTGCGCACTGAAGGCAATTGCAAGAATCCAGCAGCTGCTCCTTGCCAAGCACAGGCAGCTGCCTGGGTTCTTGGTTTTTGACCAACTCACAGTTGCCCTTCTTTTCAGCAGCTGCCACCGTGTTCTCTGCATCTCGGAGCCTCTGGGGAGCAACAAGAATTTCCAAGGTGGGATGCATGAAAACTAAAATAAAAACTCAGGAAGGTTGTCCTGGAACACCTTCCATTGGCATGCCAAGGGTGAATTCAAGAGGCAGGAGAGCGGCAGCCACCGTCCTGCAGCTGTGTGCGAGTGTCGGACACAAGCCGGCTTCTTCGCGGCTTCGTTCTTCGCCTCTTGCAAGCTACCGCGATCTCTGGCTGCCGGAGGCCAAGAAGCCGCTACTTCGCGCACAGATCACTGGAGCGGCAGCGGTGCGCTCCGGAGCAGGGCTTCTGCCGAAAGACGCCGGGAAGCGGCACTTGCTTTCGGCCAGCTCCGGAGCTGCGTATTCTGCCTCTCTGCTCGCCTACATCTTAGCGAAAAGCTTTTCGGCTCCAGTTCTCAAGGAGAAAGTGTACCAGCAGTGCTCACTTAGCCCGACCTTGCCAGGAAATAAGATTTGCTGCACATTCCAAGGACACTGCATTTTCCTGGGCAAGCTGCAACCTGCTGGCAGATGGCCCTGCTCTCTGCCCACTCCTGCCCAGTTCTTGCTACTAGCGGGCACGTTGCAGCCTGGCGACGGCAAGAAACCTGGAGAGCTGTCACAGAGCAGAAGGGCAGCTGAGATGCTGAAAAGCAGCAAAGCTGAACTGCCTGCCTCAGCTTCAGCAGTGTGTAATTGACTGAAGGCGAAAAACCAAGCAGCAGGGCAGCGGGCTTCTGTGCGCACTGAAGGCAATTGCAAGAATCCAGCAGCTGCTCCTTGCCAAGCACAGGCAGCTGCCTGGGTTCTTGGTTTTTGACCAACTCACAGTTGCCCTTCTTTTCAGCAGCTGCCACCGTGTTCTCTGCATCTCGGAGCCTCTGGGGAGCAACAAGAATTTCCAAGGTGGGATGCATGAAAACTAAAATAAAAACTCAGGAAGGTTGTCCTGGAACACCTTCCATTGGCATGCCAAGGGTGAATTCAAGAGGCAGGAGAGCGGCAGCCACCGTCCTGCAGCTGTCTGCGAGTGTCACACACAAGCCGGCTTCTTCGCGGCTTCGTTCTTCGCCTCTTGCAAGCTACCGCGATCTCTGGCTGCCGGAGGCCAAGAAGCGGCTACTTCGCGCACAGATCAGTGGAGCGGTAGCGGTGAGCTCCGGAGCGCCGCTTTTGCCGAAAGACGCCGGGAAGCGGCACTTGCTTTCGGCCAGCTGCGGAGCTGCGTATTCTGCCTCTCTGCTCGCCTACATCTTAGCGAAAAGCTTTTCCGCTCCAGTTCTCAAGGAGAAAGTGTACCAGCACTGCTCACTTAGCCCGACCTTGCCAGGAAATAAGATTTGCTGCACATTCCAAGGACACTGCATTTTCCTGGGCAAGCTGCAACCTGCTGGCAGATGGCCCTGCTCTCTGCCCACTCCTGCCCAGTTCTTGCTACTAGCGGGCACGTTGCAGCCTGGCGAAGGCAAGAAACCTGGAGAGCTGTCACAGAGCAGAAGGGCAGCTGAGATGCTGAAAAGCAGCCAAGCTGAACTGCCTGCCTCAGCTTCAGCAGTGTGTAATTGACTGAAGGCGAAAAACCAAGCAGCAGAGCAGCGGGCTTCTGTGCGCACTGAAGGCAAATGCAAGAATCCAGCAGCTGCTCCTTGCCAAGCACAGGCAGCTGCCTAGGTTCTTGCTTCTTGACCAACTCACAGTTGCCCTTCTTCTCAGCAGCTGCCACCGTGTTCTCTGCATCTCGGAGCCTCTGGGGAGCAACAAGAATTTCCAAGGTGGGATGCATGAAAACTAAAATAAAAACTCAGGAAGGTTGTCCTGGAACACCTTCCATTGGCATGCCAAGGGTGAATTCAAGAGGCAGGAGAGCGGTAGCCACCGTCCTGCAGCTGTCTGCGAGTGTCGCACACAAGCCGGCTTCTTCGCGGCTTCGTTCTTCGCCTCTTGCAAGCTACCGCGATCTCCGGCTGCCGGAGGCCAAGAAGCGGCTACTTCGCGCACAGATCAGTGGAGCGGTAGCGGTGAGCTCCGGAGCGCCGCTTTTGCCGAAAGACGCCGGGAAGCGGCACTTGCTTTCGGCCAGCTGCGGAGCTCCGTATTCTGCCACTCTGCTCGCCTACATCTTAGCGAAAAGCTTTTCCGCTCCAGTTCTCAAGGAGAAAGTGTACCAGCAGTGCTCACTTAGCCCGACCTTGCCAGGAAATAAGATTTGCTGCACATTCCAAGGACACTGCATTTTCCTGGGCAAGCTGCAACCTGCTGGCAGATGGCCCTGCTCTCTGCCCACTCCTGCCCAGTTCTTGCTACTAGCGGGCACGTTGCAGCCTGGCGAAGGCAAGAAACCTGGAGAGCTGTCACAGAGCAGAAGGGCAGCTGAGATGCTGAAAAGCAGCAAAGCTGAACTGCCTGCCTCAGCTTCAGCAGTGTGTAATTGACTGAAGGCGAAAAACCAAGCAGCAGAGCAGCGGGCTTCTGTGCGCACTGAAGGCAATTGCAAGAATCCAGCAGCTGCTCCTTGCCAAGCACAGGCAGCTGCCTGGGTTCTTGGTTTTTGACCAACTCACAGTTGCCCTTCTTTTCAGCAGCTGCCACCGTGTTCTCTGCATCTCGGAGCCTCTGGGGAGCAACAAGAATTTCCAAGGTGGGATGCATGAAAACTAAAATAAAAACTCAGGAAGGTTGTCCTGGAACACCTTCCATTGGCATGCCAAGGGTGAATTCAAGAGGCAGGAGAGCGGCAGCCACCGTCCTGCAGCTGTGTGCGAGTGTCGGACACAAGCCGGCTTCTTCGCGGCTTCGTTCTTCGCCTCTTGCAAGCTACCGCGATCTCCGGCTGCCGGAGGCCAAGAAGCGGCTACTTCGCGCACAGATCAGTGGAGCGGTAGCGGTGAGCTCCGGAGCGCCGCTTTTGCCGAAAGACGCCGGGAAGCGGCTCTTGCTTTCGGCCAGCTGCGGACCTGCGTATTCTGCCTCTCTGCTCGCCTACATCTTAGCGAAAAGCTTTTCGGCTCCAGTTCTCAAGGAGAAAGTGTACCAGCAGTGCTCACTTAGCCCGACCTTGCCAGGAAATAAGATTTGCTGCACATTCCAAGGACACTGCATTTTCCTGGGCAAGCTGCAACCTGCTGGCAGATGGCCCTGCTCTCTGCCCACTCCTGCCCAGTTCTTGCTACTAGCGGGCACGTTGCAGCCTGGCGAAGGCAAGAAACCTGGAGAGCTGTCACAGAGCAGAAGGGCAGCTGAGATGCTGAAAAGCAGCAAAGCTGAACTGCCTGCCTCAGCTTCAGCAGTGTGTAATTGACTGAAGGCGAAAAACCAAGCAGCAGGGCAGCGGGCTTCTGTGCGCACTGAAGGCAATTGCAAGAATCCAGCAGCTGCTCCTTGCCAAGCACAGGCAGCTGCCTGGGTTCTTGGTTTTTGACCAACTCACAGTTGCCCTTCTTTTCAGCAGCTGCCACCGTGTTCTCTGCATCTCGGAGCCTCTGGGGAGCAACGAGAATTTCCAAGGTGGGATGCATGAAAACTAAAATAAAAACTCAGGAAGGTTGTCCTGGAACACCTTCCATTGGCATGCCAAGGGTGAATTCAAGAGGCAGGAGAGCGGCAGCCACCGTCCTGCAGCTGTCTGCGAGCTTCGCACACAAGCCGGCTTCTTCGCGGCTTCGTTCTTCGCCTCTTGCAAGCTACCGCGATCTCTGGCTGCCGGAGGCCAAGAAGCCGCTACTTCGCGCACAGATCACTGGAGCGGCAGCGGTGCGCTCCGGAGCAGGGCTTCTGCCGAAAGACGCCGGGAAGCGGCACTTGCTTTCGGCCAGCTCCGGAGCTGCGTATTCTGCCTCTCTGCTCGCCTACATCTTAGCGAAAAGCTTTTCGGCTCCAGTTCTCAAGGAGAAAGTGTACCAGCAGTGCTCACTTAGCCCGACCTTGCCAGGAAATAAGATTTGCTGCACATTCCAAGGACACTGCATTTTCCTGGGCAAGCTGCAACCTGCTGGCAGATGGCCCTGCTCTCTGCCCACTCCTGCCCAGTTCTTGCTACTAGCGGGCACGTTGCAGCCTGGCGAAGGCAAGAAACCTGGAGAGCTGTCACAGAGCAGAAGGGCAGCTGAGATGCTGAAAAGCAGCCAAGCTGAACTGCCTGCCTCAGCTTCAGCAGTGTGTAATTGACTGAAGGCGAAAAACCAAGCAGCAGAGCAGCGGGCTTCTGTGCGCACTGAAGGCAAATGCAAGAATCCAGCAGCTGCTCCTTGCCAAGCACAGGCAGCTGCCTAGGTTCTTGCTTCTTGACCAACTCACAGTTGCCCTTCTTCTCAGCAGCTGCCACCGTGTTCTCTGCATCTCGGAGCCTCTGGGGAGCAACAAGAATTTCCAAGGTGGGATGCATGAAAACTAAAATAAAAACTCAGGAAGGTTGTCCTGGAACACCTTCCATTGGCATGCCAAGGGTGAATTCAAGAGGCAGGAGAGCGGTAGCCACCGTCCTGCAGCTGTCTGCGAGTGTCGCACACAAGCCGGCTTCTTCGCGGCTTCGTTCTTCGCCTCTTGCAAGCTACCGCGATCTCCGGCTGCCGGAGGCCAAGAAGCGGCTACTTCGCGCACAGATCAGTGGAGCGGTAGCGGTGAGCTCCGGAGCGCCGCTTTTGCCGAAAGACGCCGGGAAGCGGCACTTGCTTTCGGCCAGCTGCGGAGCTCCGTATTCTGCCACTCTGCTCGCCTACATCTTAGCGAAAAGCTTTTCCGCTCCAGTTCTCAAGGAGAAAGTGTACCAGCAGTGCTCACTTAGCCCGACCTTGCCAGGAAATAAGATTTGCTGCACATTCCAAGGACACTGCATTTTCCTGGGCAAGCTGCAACCTGCTGGCAGATGGCCCTGCTCTCTGCCCACTCCTGCCCAGTTCTTGCTACTAGCGGGCACGTTGCAGCCTGGCGAAGGCAAGAAACCTGGAGAGCTGTCACAGAGCAGAAGGGCAGCTGAGATGCTGAAAAGCAGCAAAGCTGAACTGCCTGCCTCAGCTTCAGCAGTGTGTAATTGACTGAAGGCGAAAAACCAAGCAGCAGAGCAGCGGGCTTCTGTGCGCACTGAAGGCAATTGCAAGAATCCAGCAGCTGCTCCTTGCCAAGCACAGGCAGCTGCCTGGGTTCTTGGTTTTTGACCAACTCACAGTTGCCCTTCTTTTCAGCAGCTGCCACCGTGTTCTCTGCATCTCGGAGCCTCTGGGGAGCAACAAGAATTTCCAAGGTGGGATGCATGAAAACTAAAATAAAAACTCAGGAAGGTTGTCCTGGAACACCTTCCATTGGCATGCCAAGGGTGAATTCAAGAGGCAGGAGAGCGGCAGCCACCGTCCTGCAGCTGTCTGCGAGCTTCGCACACAAGCCGGCTTCTTCGCGGCTTCGTTCTTCGCCTCTTGCAAGCTACCGCGATCTCTGGCTGCCGGAGGCCAAGAAGCCGCTACTTCGCGCAGAGATCACTGGAGCGGCAGCGGTGCGCTCCGAAGCGCCGCTTTTGCCGAAAGACGCCGGGAAGCGGCACTTGCTTTCGGCCAGCTGCGGAGCTGCGTATTCTGCCTCTCTAGTCGCCTACATCTTAGCGAAAAGCTTTTCCGCTCCAGTTCTCAAGGAGAAAGTGTACCAGCACTGCTCACTTAGCCCGACCTTGCCAGGAAATAAGATTTGCTGCACATTCCAAGGACACTGCATTTTCCTGGGCAAGCTGCAACCTGCTGGCAGATGGCCCTGCTCTCTGCCCACTCCTGCCCAGTTCTTGCTACTAGCGGGCACGTTGCAGCCTGGCGAAGGCAAGAAACCTGGAGAGCTGTCACAGAGCAGAAGGGCAGCTGAGATGCTGAAAAGCAGCAAAGCTGAACTGCCTGCCTCAGCTTCAGCAGTGTGTAATTGACTGAAGGCGAAAAACCAAGCAGCAGGGCAGCGGGCTTCTGTGCGCACTGAAGGCAATTGCAAGAATCCAGCAGCTGCTCCTTGCCAAGCACAGGCAGCTGCCTGGGTTCTTGGTTTTTGACCAACTCACAGTTGCCCTTCTTTTCAGCAGCTGCCACCGTGTTCTCTGCATCTCGGAGCCTCTGGGGAGCAACAAGAATTTCCAAGGTGGGATGCATGAAAACTAAAATAAAAACTCAGGAAGGTTGTCCTGGAACACCTTCCATTGGCATGCCAAGGGTGAATTCAAGAGGCAGGAGAGCGGCAGCCACCGTCCTGCAGCTGTCTGCGAGTGTCACACACAAGCCGGCTTCTTCGCGGCTTCGTTCTTCGCCTCTTGCAAGCTACCGCGATCTCTGGCTGCCGGAGGCCAAGAAGCGGCTACTTCGCGCACAGATCAGTGGAGCGGTAGCGGTGAGCTCTGGAGCGCCGCTTTTGCCGAAAGACGCCGGGAAGCGGCACTTGCTTTCGGCCAGCTCCGGAGCTGCGTATTCTGCCTCTCTGCTCGCCTACATCTTAGCGAAAAGCTTTTCCGCTCCAGTTCTCAAGGAGAAAGTGTACCAGCACTGCTCACTTAGCCCGACCTTGCCAGGAAATAAGATTTGCTGCACATTCCAAGGACACTGCATTTTCCTGGGCAAGCTGCAACCTGCTGGCAGATGGCCGTGCTCTCTGCCCACTCCTGCCCAGTTCTTGGTACTAGCGGGCACGTTGCAGCCTGGCGAAGGCAAGAAACCTGGAGAGCTGTCACAGAGCAGAAGGGCAGCTGAGATGCTGAAAAGCAGCAAAGCTGAACTGCCTGCCTCAGCTTCAGCAGTGTGTAATTGACTGAAGGCGAAAAACCAAGCAGCAGAGCAGCGGGCTTCTGTGCGCACTGAAGGCAATTGCAAGAATCCAGCAGCTGCTCCTTGCCAAGCACAGGCAGCTGCCTAGGTTCTTGCTTCTTGACCAACTCACAGTTGCCCTTCTTCTCAGCAGCTGCCACCGTGTTCTCTGCATCTCGGAGACTCTGGGGAGCAACAAGAATTTCCAAGGTGGGATGCATGAAAACTAAAATAAAAACTCAGGAAGGTTGTCCTGGAACACCTTCCATTGGCATGCCAAGGGTGAATTCAAGAGGCAGGAGAGCGGTAGCCACCGTCCTGCAGCTGTCTGCGAGTGTCGCACACAAGCCGGCTTCTTCGCGGCTTCGTTCTTCGCCTCTTGCAAGCTACCGCGATCTCCGGCTGCCGGAGGCCAAGAAGCGGCTACTTCGCGCACAGATCAGTGGAGCGGTAGCGGTGAGCTCCGGAGCGCCGCTTTTGCCGAAAGACGCCGGGAAGCGGCACTTGCTTTCGGCCAGCTGCGGAGCTGCGTATTCTGCCTCTCTGCTCGCCTACATCTTAGCGAAAAGCTTTTCCGCTCCAGTTCTCAAGGAGAAAGTGTACCAGCAGTGCTCACTTAGCCCGACCTTGCCAGGAAATAAGATTTGCTGCACATTCCAAGGACACTGCATTTTCCTGGGCAAGCTGCAACCTGCTGGCAGATGGCCCTGCTCTCTGCCCACTCCTGCCCAGTTCTTGCTACTAGCGGGCACGTTGCAGCCTGGCGAAGGCAAGAAACCTGGAGAGCTGTCACAGAGCAGAAGGGCAGCTGAGATGCTGAAAAGCAGCCAAGCTGAACAGCCTGCCTCAGCTTCAGCAGTGTGTAATTGACTGAAGGCGAAAAACCAAGCAGCAGAGCAGCGGGCTTCTGTGCGCACTGAAGGCAAATGCAAGAATCCAGCAGCTGCTCCTTGCCAAGCACAGGCAGCTGCCTAGGTTCTTGCTTCTTGACCAACTCACAGTTGCCCTTCTTCTCAGCAGCTGCCACCGTGTTCTCTGCATCTCGGAGCCTCTGGGGAGCAACAAGAATTTCCAAGGTGGGATGCATGAAAACTAAAATAAAAACTCAGGAAGGTTGTCCTGGAACACCTTCCATTGGCATGCCAAGGGTGAATTCAAGAGGCAGGAGAGCGGCAGCCACCGTCCTGCAGCTGTGTGCGAGTGTCGGACACAAGCCGGCTTCTTCGCGGCTTCGTTCTTCGCCTCTTGCAAGCTACCGCGATCTCCGGCTGCCGGAGGCCAAGAAGCGGCTACTTCGCGCACAGATCAGTGGAGCGGTAGCGGTGAGCTCCGGAGCGCCGCTTTTGCCGAAAGATGCCGGGAAGCGGCTCTTGCTTTCGGCCAGCTGCGGACCTGCGTATTCTGCCTCTCTGCTCGCCTACATCTTAGCGAAAAGCTTTTCGGCTCCAGTTCTCAAGGAGAAAGTGTACCAGCAGTGCTCACTTAGCCCGACCTTGCCAGGAAATAAGATTTGCTGCACATTCCAAGGACACTGCATTTTCCTGGGCAAGCTGCAACCTGCTGGCAGATGGCCCTGCTCTCTGCCCACTCCTGCCCAGTTCTTGCTACTAGCGGGCACGTTGCAGCCTGGCGAAGGCAAGAAACCTGGAGAGCTGTCACAGAGCAGAAGGGCAGCTGAGATGCTGAAAAGCAGCAAAGCTGAACTGCCTGCCTCAGCTTCAGCAGTGTGTAATTGACTGAAGGCGAAAAACCAAGCAGCAGGGCAGCGGGCTTCTGTGCGCACTGAAGGCAATTGCAAGAATCCAGCAGCTGCTCCTTGCCAAGCACAGGCAGCTGCCTGGGTTCTTGGTTTTTGACCAACTCACAGTTGCCCTTCTTTTCAGCAGCTGCCACCGTGTTCTCTGCATCTCGGAGCCTCTGGGGAGCAACGAGAATTTCCAAGGTGGGATGCATGAAAACTAAAATAAAAACTCAGGAAGGTTGTCCTGGAACACCTTCCATTGGCATGCCAAGGGTGAATTCAAGAGGCAGGAGAGCGGCAGCCACCGTCCTGCAGCTGTCTGCGAGCTTCGCACACAAGCCGGCTTCTTCGCGGCTTCGTTCTTCGCCTCTTGCAAGCTACCGCGATCTCTGGCTGCCGGAGGCCAAGAAGCGGCTACTTCGCGCACAGATCACTGGAGCGGCAGCGGTGCGCTCCGGAGCAGGGCTTCTGCCGAAAGACGCCGGGAAGCGGCACTTGCTTTCGGCCAGCTGCGGACCTGCGTATTCTGCCTCTCTGCTCGCCTACATCTTAGCGAAAAGCTTTTCGGCTCCAGTTCTCAAGGAGAAAGTGTACCAGCAGTGCTCACTTAGCCCGACCTTGCCAGGAAATAAGATTTGCTGCACATTCCAAGGACACTGCATTTTCCTGGGCAAGCTGCAACCTGCTGGCAGATGGCCCTGCTCTCTGCCCACTCCTGCCCAGTTCTTGCTACTAGCGGGCACGTTGCAGCCTGGCGACGGCAAGAAACCTGGAGAGCTGTCACAGAGCAGAAGGGCAGCTGAGATGCTGAAAAGCAGCAAAGCTGAACTGCCTGCCTCAGCTTCAGCAGTGTGTAATTGACTGAAGGCGAAAAACCAAGCAGCAGGGCAGCGGGCTTCTGTGCGCACTGAAGGCAATTGCAAGAATCCAGCAGCTGCTCCTTGCCAAGCACAGGCAGCTGCCTGGGTTCTTGGTTTTTGACCAACTCACAGTTGCCCTTCTTTTCAGCAGCTGCCACCGTGTTCTCTGCATCTCGGAGCCTCTGGGGAGCAACAAGAATTTCCAAGGTGGGATGCATGAAAACTAAAATAAAAACTCAGGAAGGTTGTCCTGGAACACCTTCCATTGGCATGCCAAGGGTGAATTCAAGAGGCAGGAGAGCGGCAGCCACCGTCCTGCAGCTGTCTGCGAGTGTCACACACAAGCCGGCTTCTTCGCGGCTTCGTTCTTCGCCTCTTGCAAGCTACCGCGATCTCTGGCTGCCGGAGGCCAAGAAGCGGCTACTTCGCGCACAGATCAGTGGAGCGGTAGCGGTGAGCTCCGGAGCGCCGCTTTTGCCGAAAGACGCCGGGAAGCGGCACTTGCTTTCGGCCAGCTGCGGAGCTGCGTATTC
This sequence comes from Vidua macroura, assembly GCF_024509145.1. NCBI lineage: Eukaryota > Metazoa > Chordata > Aves > Passeriformes > Viduidae > Vidua > Vidua macroura. Next base: position 56,323,457 of record NC_071571.1, on the reverse strand, counting down.
TGCCTCTCTGCTCGCCTACATCTTAGCGAAAAGCTTTTCCGCTCCAGTTCTCAAGGAGAAAGTGTACCAGCAGTGCTCACTTAGCCCGACCTTGCCAGGAAATAAGATTTGCTGCACATTCCAAGGACACTGCATTTTCCTGGGCAAGCTGCAACCTGCTGGCAGATGGCCCTGCTCTCTGCCCACTCCTGCCCAGTTCTTGCTACTAGCGGGCACGTTGCAGCCTGGCGAAGGCAAGAAACCTGGAGAGCTGTCACAGAGCAGAAGGGCAGCTGAGATGCTGAAAAGCAGCAAAGCTGAACTGCCTGCCTCAGCTTCAGCAGTGTGTAATTGACTGAAGGCGAAAAACCAAGCAGCAGGGCAGCGGGCTTCTGTGCGCACTGAAGGCAATTGCAAGAATCCAGCAGCTGCTCCTTGCCAAGCACAGGCAGCTGCCTGGGTTCTTGGTTTTTGACCAACTCACAGTTGCCCTTCTTTTCAGCAGCTGCCACCGTGTTCTCTGCATCTCGGAGCCTCTGGGGAGCAACAAGAATTTCCAAGGTGGGATGCATGAAAACTAAAATAAAAACTCAGGAAGGTTGTCCTGGAACACCTTCCATTGGCATGCCAAGGGTGAATTCAAGAGGCAGGAGAGCGGCAGCCACCGTCCTGCAGCTGTCTGCGAGTGTCACACACAAGCCGGCTTCTTCGCGGCTTCGTTCTTCGCCTCTTGCAAGCTACCGCGATCTCTGGCTGCCGGAGGCCAAGAAGCCGCTACTTCGCGCACAGATCACTGGAGCGGCAGCGGTGCGCTCCGGAGCAGGGCTTCTGCCGAAAGACGCCGGGAAGCGGCACTTGCTTTCGGCCAGCTCCGGAGCTGCGTATTCTGCCTCTCTGCTCGCCTACATCTTAGCGAAAAGCTTTTCGGCTCCAGTTCTCAAGGAGAAAGTGTACCAGCAGTGCTCACTTAGCCCGACCTTGCCAGGAAATAAGATTTGCTGCACATTCCAAGGACACTGCATTTTCCTGGGCAAGCTGCAACCTGCTGGCAGATGGCCCTGCTCTCTGCCCACTCCTGCCCAGTTCTTGCTACTAGCGGGCACGTTGCAGCCTGGCGACGGCAAGAAACCTGGAGAGCTGTCACAGAGCAGAAGGGCAGCTGAGATGCTGAAAAGCAGCAAAGCTGAACTGCCTGCCTCAGCTTCAGCAGTGTGTAATTGACTGAAGGCGAAAAACCAAGCAGCAGGGCAGCGGGCTTCTGTGCGCACTGAAGGCAATTGCAAGAATCCAGCAGCTGCTCCTTGCCAAGCACAGGCAGCTGCCTGGGTTCTTGGTTTTTGACCAACTCACAGTTGCCCTTCTTTTCAGCAGCTGCCACCGTGTTCTCTGCATCTCGGAGCCTCTGGGGAGCAACAAGAATTTCCAAGGTGGGATGCATGAAAACTAAAATAAAAACTCAGGAAGGTTGTCCTGGAACACCTTCCATTGGCATGCCAAGGGTGAATTCAAGAGGCAGGAGAGCGGCAGCCACCGTCCTGCAGCTGTCTGCGAGTGTCACACACAAGCCGGCTTCTTCGCGGCTTCGTTCTTCGCCTCTTGCAAGCTACCGCGATCTCTGGCTGCCGGAGGCCAAGAAGCGGCTACTTCGCGCACAGATCAGTGGAGCGGTAGCGGTGAGCTCCGGAGCGCCGCTTTTGCCGAAAGACGCCGGGAAGCGGCACTTGCTTTCGGCCAGCTGCGGAGCTGCGTATTCTGCCTCTCTGCTCGCCTACATCTTAGCGAAAAGCTTTTCCGCTCCAGTTCTCAAGGAGAAAGTGTACCAGCACTGCTCACTTAGCCCGACCTTGCCAGGAAATAAGATTTGCTGCACATTCCAAGGACACTGCATTTTCCTGGGCAAGCTGCAACCTGCTGGCAGATGGCCCTGCTCTCTGCCCACTCCTGCCCAGTTCTTGCTACTAGCGGGCACGTTGCAGCCTGGCGAAGGCAAGAAACCTGGAGAGCTGTCACAGAGCAGAAGGGCAGCTGAGATGCTGAAAAGCAGCCAAGCTGAACTGCCTGCCTCAGCTTCAGCAGTGTGTAATTGACTGAAGGCGAAAAACCAAGCAGCAGAGCAGCGGGCTTCTGTGCGCACTGAAGGCAAATGCAAGAATCCAGCAGCTGCTCCTTGCCAAGCACAGGCAGCTGCCTAGGTTCTTGCTTCTTGACCAACTCACAGTTGCCCTTCTTCTCAGCAGCTGCCACCGTGTTCTCTGCATCTCGGAGCCTCTGGGGAGCAACAAGAATTTCCAAGGTGGGATGCATGAAAACTAAAATAAAAACTCAGGAAGGTTGTCCTGGAACACCTTCCATTGGCATGCCAAGGGTGAATTCAAGAGGCAGGAGAGCGGTAGCCACCGTCCTGCAGCTGTCTGCGAGTGTCGCACACAAGCCGGCTTCTTCGCGGCTTCGTTCTTCGCCTCTTGCAAGCTACCGCGATCTCCGGCTGCCGGAGGCCAAGAAGCGGCTACTTCGCGCACAGATCAGTGGAGCGGTAGCGGTGAGCTCCGGAGCGCCGCTTTTGCCGAAAGACGCCGGGAAGCGGCACTTGCTTTCGGCCAGCTGCGGAGCTCCGTATTCTGCCACTCTGCTCGCCTACATCTTAGCGAAAAGCTTTTCCGCTCCAGTTCTCAAGGAGAAAGTGTACCAGCAGTGCTCACTTAGCCCGACCTTGCCAGGAAATAAGATTTGCTGCACATTCCAAGGACACTGCATTTTCCTGGGCAAGCTGCAACCTGCTGGCAGATGGCCCTGCTCTCTGCCCACTCCTGCCCAGTTCTTGCTACTAGCGGGCACGTTGCAGCCTGGCGAAGGCAAGAAACCTGGAGAGCTGTCACAGAGCAGAAGGGCAGCTGAGATGCTGAAAAGCAGCAAAGCTGAACTGCCTGCCTCAGCTTCAGCAGTGTGTAATTGACTGAAGGCGAAAAACCAAGCAGCAGAGCAGCGGGCTTCTGTGCGCACTGAAGGCAATTGCAAGAATCCAGCAGCTGCTCCTTGCCAAGCACAGGCAGCTGCCTGGGTTCTTGGTTTTTGACCAACTCACAGTTGCCCTTCTTTTCAGCAGCTGCCACCGTGTTCTCTGCATCTCGGAGCCTCTGGGGAGCAACAAGAATTTCCAAGGTGGGATGCATGAAAACTAAAATAAAAACTCAGGAAGGTTGTCCTGGAACACCTTCCATTGGCATGCCAAGGGTGAATTCAAGAGGCAGGAGAGCGGCAGCCACCGTCCTGCAGCTGTCTGCGAGCTTCGCACACAAGCCGGCTTCTTCGCGGCTTCGTTCTTCGCCTCTTGCAAGCTACCGCGATCTCTGGCTGCCGGAGGCCAAGAAGCCGCTACTTCGCGCAGAGATCACTGGAGCGGCAGCGGTGCGCTCCGAAGCGCCGCTTTTGCCGAAAGACGCCGGGAAGCGGCACTTGCTTTCGGCCAGCTGCGGAGCTGCGTATTCTGCCTCTCTAGTCGCCTACATCTTAGCGAAAAGCTTTTCCGCTCCAGTTCTCAAGGAGAAAGTGTACCAGCACTGCTCACTTAGCCCGACCTTGCCAGGAAATAAGATTTGCTGCACATTCCAAGGACACTGCATTTTCCTGGGCAAGCTGCAACCTGCTGGCAGATGGCCCTGCTCTCTGCCCACTCCTGCCCAGTTCTTGCTACTAGCGGGCACGTTGCAGCCTGGCGAAGGCAAGAAACCTGGAGAGCTGTCACAGAGCAGAAGGGCAGCTGAGATGCTGAAAAGCAGCAAAGCTGAACTGCCTGCCTCAGCTTCAGCAGTGTGTAATTGACTGAAGGCGAAAAACCAAGCAGCAGGGCAGCGGGCTTCTGTGCGCACTGAAGGCAATTGCAAGAATCCAGCAGCTGCTCCTTGCCAAGCACAGGCAGCTGCCTGGGTTCTTGGTTTTTGACCAACTCACAGTTGCCCTTCTTTTCAGCAGCTGCCACCGTGTTCTCTGCATCTCGGAGCCTCTGGGGAGCAACAAGAATTTCCAAGGTGGGATGCATGAAAACTAAAATAAAAACTCAGGAAGGTTGTCCTGGAACACCTTCCATTGGCATGCCAAGGGTGAATTCAAGAGGCAGGAGAGCGGCAGCCACCGTCCTGCAGCTGTCTGCGAGTGTCGCACACAAGCCGGCTTCTTCGCGGCTTCGTTCTTCGCCTCTTGCAAGCTACCGCGATCTCCGGCTGCCGGAGGCCAAGAAGCGGCTACTTCGCGCACAGATCAGTGGAGCGGTAGCGGTGAGCTCCGGAGCGCCGCTTTTGCCGAAAGACGCCGGGAAGCGGCACTTGCTTTCGGCCAGCTGCGGAGCTGCGTATTCTGCCTCTCTGCTCGCCTACATCTTAGCGAAAAGCTTTTCCGCTCCAGTTCTCAAGGAGAAAGTGTACCAGCAGTGCTCACTTAGCCCGACCTTGCCAGGAAATAAGATTTGCTGCACATTCCAAGGACACTGCATTTTCCTGGGCAAGCTGCAACCTGCTGGCAGATGGCCCTGCTCTCTGCCCACTCCTGCCCAGTTCTTGCTACTAGCGGGCACGTTGCAGCCTGGCGAAGGCAAGAAACCTGGAGAGCTGTCACAGAGCAGAAGGGCAGCTGAGATGCTGAAAAGCAGCCAAGCTGAACAGCCTGCCTCAGCTTCAGCAGTGTGTAATTGACTGAAGGCGAAAAACCAAGCAGCAGAGCAGCGGGCTTCTGTGCGCACTGAAGGCAAATGCAAGAATCCAGCAGCTGCTCCTTGCCAAGCACAGGCAGCTGCCTAGGTTCTTGCTTCTTGACCAACTCACAGTTGCCCTTCTTCTCAGCAGCTGCCACCGTGTTCTCTGCATCTCGGAGCCTCTGGGGAGCAACAAGAATTTCCAAGGTGGGATGCATGAAAACTAAAATAAAAACTCAGGAAGGTTGTCCTGGAACACCTTCCATTGGCATGCCAAGGGTGAATTCAAGAGGCAGGAGAGCGGCAGCCACCGTCCTGCAGCTGTGTGCGAGTGTCGGACACAAGCCGGCTTCTTCGCGGCTTCGTTCTTCGCCTCTTGCAAGCTACCGCGATCTCCGGCTGCCGGAGGCCAAGAAGCGGCTACTTCGCGCACAGATCAGTGGAGCGGTAGCGGTGAGCTCCGGAGCGCCGCTTTTGCCGAAAGATGCCGGGAAGCGGCTCTTGCTTTCGGCCAGCTGCGGACCTGCGTATTCTGCCTCTCTGCTCGCCTACATCTTAGCGAAAAGCTTTTCGGCTCCAGTTCTCAAGGAGAAAGTGTACCAGCAGTGCTCACTTAGCCCGACCTTGCCAGGAAATAAGATTTGCTGCACATTCCAAGGACACTGCATTTTCCTGGGCAAGCTGCAACCTGCTGGCAGATGGCCCTGCTCTCTGCCCACTCCTGCCCAGTTCTTGCTACTAGCGGGCACGTTGCAGCCTGGCGAAGGCAAGAAACCTGGAGAGCTGTCACAGAGCAGAAGGGCAGCTGAGATGCTGAAAAGCAGCAAAGCTGAACTGCCTGCCTCAGCTTCAGCAGTGTGTAATTGACTGAAGGCGAAAAACCAAGCAGCAGGGCAGCGGGCTTCTGTGCGCACTGAAGGCAATTGCAAGAATCCAGCAGCTGCTCCTTGCCAAGCACAGGCAGCTGCCTGGGTTCTTGGTTTTTGACCAACTCACAGTTGCCCTTCTTTTCAGCAGCTGCCACCGTGTTCTCTGCATCTCGGAGCCTCTGGGGAGCAACGAGAATTTCCAAGGTGGGATGCATGAAAACTAAAATAAAAACTCAGGAAGGTTGTCCTGGAACACCTTCCATTGGCATGCCAAGGGTGAATTCAAGAGGCAGGAGAGCGGCAGCCACCGTCCTGCAGCTGTCTGCGAGCTTCGCACACAAGCCGGCTTCTTCGCGGCTTCGTTCTTCGCCTCTTGCAAGCTACCGCGATCTCTGGCTGCCGGAGGCCAAGAAGCGGCTACTTCGCGCACAGATCACTGGAGCGGCAGCGGTGCGCTCCGGAGCAGGGCTTCTGCCGAAAGACGCCGGGAAGCGGCACTTGCTTTCGGCCAGCTGCGGACCTGCGTATTCTGCCTCTCTGCTCGCCTACATCTTAGCGAAAAGCTTTTCGGCTCCAGTTCTCAAGGAGAAAGTGTACCAGCAGTGCTCACTTAGCCCGACCTTGCCAGGAAATAAGATTTGCTGCACATTCCAAGGACACTGCATTTTCCTGGGCAAGCTGCAACCTGCTGGCAGATGGCCCTGCTCTCTGCCCACTCCTGCCCAGTTCTTGCTACTAGCGGGCACGTTGCAGCCTGGCGACGGCAAGAAACCTGGAGAGCTGTCACAGAGCAGAAGGGCAGCTGAGATGCTGAAAAGCAGCAAAGCTGAACTGCCTGCCTCAGCTTCAGCAGTGTGTAATTGACTGAAGGCGAAAAACCAAGCAGCAGGGCAGCGGGCTTCTGTGCGCACTGAAGGCAATTGCAAGAATCCAGCAGCTGCTCCTTGCCAAGCACAGGCAGCTGCCTGGGTTCTTGGTTTTTGACCAACTCACAGTTGCCCTTCTTTTCAGCAGCTGCCACCGTGTTCTCTGCATCTCGGAGCCTCTGGGGAGCAACAAGAATTTCCAAGGTGGGATGCATGAAAACTAAAATAAAAACTCAGGAAGGTTGTCCTGGAACACCTTCCATTGGCATGCCAAGGGTGAATTCAAGAGGCAGGAGAGCGGCAGCCACCGTCCTGCAGCTGTCTGCGAGTGTCACACACAAGCCGGCTTCTTCGCGGCTTCGTTCTTCGCCTCTTGCAAGCTACCGCGATCTCTGGCTGCCGGAGGCCAAGAAGCGGCTACTTCGCGCACAGATCAGTGGAGCGGTAGCGGTGAGCTCCGGAGCGCCGCTTTTGCCGAAAGACGCCGGGAAGCGGCACTTGCTTTCGGCCAGCTGCGGAGCTGCGTATTCTGCCTCTCTGCTCGCCTACATCTTAGCGAAAAGCTTTTCGGCTCCAGTTCTCAAGGAGAAAGTGTACCAGCAGTGCTCACTTAGCCCGACCTTGCCAGGAAATAAGATTTGCTGCACATTCCAAGGACACTGCATTTTCCTGGGCAAGCTGCAACCTGCTGGCAGATGGCCCTGCTCTCTGCCCACTCCTGCCCAGTTCTTGCTACTAGCGGGCACGTTGCAGCCTGGCGAAGGCAAGAAACCTGGAGAGCTGTCACAGAGCAGAAGGGCAGCTGAGATGCTGAAAAGCAGCAAAGCTGAACTGCCTGCCTCAGCTTCAGCAGTGTGTAATTGACTGAAGGCGAAAAACCAAGCAGCAGGGCAGCGGGCTTCTGTGCGCACTGAAGGCAATTGCAAGAATCCAGCAGCTGCTCCTTGCCAAGCACAGGCAGCTGCCTGGGTTCTTGGTTTTTGACCAACTCACAGTTGCCCTTCTTTTCAGCAGCTGCCACCGTGTTCTCTGCATCTCGGAGCCTCTGGGGAGCAACAAGAATTTCCAAGGTGGGATGCATGAAAACTAAAATAAAAACTCAGGAAGGTTGTCCTGGAACACCTTCCATTGGCATGCCAAGGGTGAATTCAAGAGGCAGGAGAGCGGCAGCCACCGTCCTGCAGCTGTCTGCGAGTGTCACACACAAGCCGGCTTCTTCGCGGCTTCGTTCTTCGCCTCTTGCAAGCTACCGCGATCTCTGGCTGCCGGAGGCCAAGAAGCGGCTACTTCGCGCACAGATCAGTGGAGCGGTAGCGGTGAGCTCCGGAGCGCCGCTTTTGCCGAAAGACGCCGGGAAGCGGCACTTGCTTTCGGCCAGCTGCGGAGCTGCGTATTCTGCCTCTCTGCTCGCCTACATCTTAGCGAAAAGCTTTTCCGCTCCAGTTCTCAAGGAGAAAGTGTACCAGCAGTGCTCACTTAGCCCGACCTTGCCAGGAAATAAGATTTGCTGCACATTCCAAGGACACTGCATTTTCCTGGGCAAGCTGCAACCTGCTGGCAGATGGCCGTGCTCTCTGCCCACTCCTGCCCAGTTCTTGCTACTAGCGGGCACGTTGCAGCCTGGCGAAGGCAAGAAACCTGGAGAGCTGTCACAGAGCAGAAGGGCAGCTGAGATGCTGAAAAGCAGCAAAGCTGAACTGCCTGCCTCAGCTTCAGCAGTGTGTAATTGACTGAAGGCGAAAAACCAAGCAGCAGGGCAGCGGGCTTCTGTGCGCACTGAAGGCAATTGCAAGAATCCAGCAGCTGCTCCTTGCCAAGCACAGGCAGCTGCCTGGGTTCTTGGTTTTTGACCAACTCACAGTTGCCCTTCTTTTCAGCAGCTGCCACCGTGTTCTCTGCATCTCGGAGCCTCTGGGGAGCAACGAGAATTTCCAAGGTGGGATGCATGAAAACTAAAATAAAAACTCAGGAAGGTTGTCCTGGAACACCTTCCATTGGCATGCCAAGGGTGAATTCAAGAGGCAGGAGAGCGGCAGCCACCGTCCTGCAGCTGTCTGCGAGCTTCGCACACAAGCCGGCTTCTTCGCGGCTTCGTTCTTCGCCTCTTGCAAGCTACCGCGATCTCTGGCTGCCGGAGGCCAAGAAGCGGCTACTTCGCGCACAGATCACTGGAGCGGCAGCGGTGCGCTCCGGAGCAGGGCTTCTGCCGAAAGACGCCGGGAAGCGGCACTTGCTTTCGGCCAGCTGCGGAGCTGCGTATTCTGCCTCTCTGCTCGCCTACATCTTAGCGAAAAGCTTTTCGGCTCCAGTTCTCAAGGAGAAAGTGTACCAGCAGTGCTCACTTAGCCCGACCTTGCCAGGAAATAAGATTTGCTGCACATTCCAAGGACACTGCATTTTCCTGGGCAAGCTGCAACCTGCTGGCAGATGGCCCTGCTCTCTGCCCACTCCTGCCCAGTTCTTGCTACTAGCGGGCACGTTGCAGCCTGGCGACGGCAAGAAACCTGGAGAGCTGTCACAGAGCAGAAGGGCAGCTGAGATGCTGAAAAGCAGCAAAGCTGAACTGCCTGCCTCAGCTTCAGCAGTGTGTAATTGACTGAAGGCGAAAAACCAAGCAGCAGGGCAGCGGGCTTCTGTGCGCACTGAAGGCAATTGCAAGAATCCAGCAGCTGCTCCTTGCCAAGCACAGGCAGCTGCCTGGGTTCTTGGTTTTTGACCAACTCACAGTTGCCCTTCTTTTCAGCAGCTGCCACCGTGTTCTCTGCATCTCGGAGCCTCTGGGGAGCAACAAGAATTTCCAAGGTGGGATGCATGAAAACTAAAATAAAAACTCAGGAAGGTTGTCCTGGAACACCTTCCATTGGCATGCCAAGGGTGAATTCAAGAGGCAGGAGAGCGGCAGCCACCGTCCTGCAGCTGTCTGCGAGTGTCACACACAAGCCGGCTTCTTCGCGGCTTCGTTCTTCGCCTCTTGCAAGCTACCGCGATCTCTGGCTGCCGGAGGCCAAGAAGCGGCTACTTCGCGCACAGATCAGTGGAGCGGTAGCGGTGAGCTCCGGAGCGCCGCTTTTGCCGAAAGACGCCGGGAAGCGGCACTTGCTTTCGGCCAGCTGCGGAGCTGCGTATTCTGCCTCTCTGCTCGCCTACATCTTAGCGAAAAGCTTTTCCGCTCCAGTTCTCAAGGAGAAAGTGTACCAGCAGTGCTCACTTAGCCCGACCTTGCCAGGAAATAAGATTTGCTGCACATTCCAAGGACACTGCATTTTCCTGGGCAAGCTGCAACCTGCTGGCAGATGGCCCTGCTCTCTGCCCACTCCTGCCCAGTTCTTGCTACTAGCGGGCACGTTGCAGCCTGGCGAAGGCAAGAAACCTGGAGAGCTGTCACAGAGCAGAAGGGCAGCTGAGATGCTGAAAAGCAGCAAAGCTGAACTGCCTGCCTCAGCTTCAGCAGTGTGTAATTGACTGAAGGCGAAAAACCAAGCAGCAGAGCAGCGGGCTTCTGTGCGCACTGAAGGCAATTGCAAGAATCCAGCAGCTGCTCCTTGCCAAGCACAGGCAGCTGCCTAGGTTCTTGCTTCTTGACCAACTCACAGTTGCCCTTCTTCTCAGCAGCTGCCACCGTGTTCTCTGCATCTCGGAGCCTCTGGGGAGCAACAAGAATTTCCAAGGTGGGATGCATGAAAACTAAAATAAAAACTCAGGAAGGTTGTCCTGGAACACCTTCCATTGGCATGCCAAGGGTGAATTCAAGAGGCAGGAGAGCGGTAGCCACCGTCCTGCAGCTGTCTGCGAGTGTCGCACACAAGCCGGCTTCTTCGCGGCTTCGTTCTTCGCCTCTTGCAAGCTACCGCGATCTCCGGCTGCCGGAGGCCAAGAAGCGGCTACTTCGCGCAGAGATCACTGGAGCGGCAGCGGTGAGCTCCGGAGCGCCGCTTTTGCCGAAAGACGCCGGGAAGCGGCACTTGCTTTCGGCCAGCTGCGGAGCTGCGTATTCTGCCTCTCTGCTCGCCTACATCTTAGCGAAAAGCTTTTCCGCTCCAGTTCTCAAGGAGAAAGTGTACCAGCACTGCTCACTTAGCCCGACCTTGCCAGGAAATAAGATTTGCTGCACATTCCAAGGACACTGCATTTTCCTGGGCAAGCTGCAACCTGCTGGCAGATGGCCCTGCTCTCTGCCCACTCCTGCCCAGTTCTTGCTACTAGCGGGCACGTTGCAGCCTGGCGAAGGCAAGAAACCTGGAGAGCTGTCACAGAGCAGAAGGGCAGCTGAGATGCTGAAAAGCAGCAAAGCTGAACTGCCTGCCTCAGCTTCAGCAGTGTGTAATTGACTGAAGGCGAAAAACCAAGCAGCAGAGCAGCGGGCTTCTGTGCGCACTGAAGGCAATTGCAAGAATCCAGCAGCTGCTCCTTGCCAAGCACAGGCAGCTGCCTGGGTTCTTGGTTTTTGACCAACTCACAGTTGCCCTTCTTTTCAGCAGCTGCCACCGTGTTCTCTGCATCTCGGAGCCTCTGGGGAGCAACGAGAATTTCCAAGGTGGCATGCATGACGACTATGTCAAAACCCAGGAAAGTTGTCCTGGAACACCTCCCATTGGCATGCCAGAAGTGAATTCAAGAGGCAGGAGAGCGGCAGCCACCGTCCTGCAGCAGTCTGCGAGCTTCGCACACAAGCTGGCTTCTTCGCGGCTTCGTTCTTCGCCTCTTGCAAGCTACCGCGATCTCCGGCTGCCGGAGGCCAAGAAGCGGCTACTTCGCGCACAGATCACAGGAGCGGCAGCGGTGCGCTCCGGAGCAGGGCTTCTGCCGAAAGACGCCGGGAAGCGGCACTTGCTTTCGGCCAGCTGCGGAGCTCCGTATTCTGCCTCTCTGCTCGCCTACATCTTAGCCAAAAGCTTTTCGGCTCCAGTTCTCAAGGAGAAAGTGTACCAGCAGTGCTCACTTAGCCCGACCTTGCCAGGAAATAAGATTTGCTGCACATTCCAAGGACACTGCATTTTCCTGGGCAAGCTGCAACCTGCTGGCAGATGGCCCTGCTCTCTGCCCACTCCTGCCCAGTTCTTGGTACTAGCGGGCACGTTGCAGCCTGGCGAAGGCAAGAAACCTGGAGAGCTGTCACAGAGCAGAAGGGCAGCTGAGATGCTGAAAAGCAGCCAAGCTGAACAGCCTGCCTCAGCTTCAGCAGTGTGCAATTGGCTGAAGGCGAAAAACCAAGCAGCAGAGCAGCGGGCTTCTGTGCGCACTGAAGGCAATTGCAAAAATCCAGCAGCTGCTCCTTGCCAAGCACAGGCAGCTGCCTAGGTTCTTGCTTCTTGACCAACTCACAGTTGCCCTTCTTTTCAGCAGCTGCCACCGTGTTCTCTGCATCTCGGAGCCTCTGGGGAGCCACGAGAATTTCCAAGGTGGCATGCATGACGACTATGTCAAAACCCAGGAAAGTTGTCCTGGAACACCTCCCATTGGCATGCCAGAAGTGAATTCAAGAGGCAGGAGAGCGGCAGCCACCGTCCTGCAGCAGTCTGCGAGCTTCGCACACAAGCCGGCTTCTTCGCGGCTTCGTTCTTCGCCTCTTGCAAGCTACCGCGATCTCCGGCTGCCGGAGGCCAAGAAGCGGCTACTTCGCGCACAGATCACAGGAGCGGCAGCGGTGCGCTCCGGAGCAGGGCTTCTGCCGAAAGACGCCGGGAAGCGGCACTTGCTTTCGGCCAGCTGCGGAGCTGCGTATTCTGCCTCTCTGCTCGCCTACATCTTAGCCAAAAGCTTTTCGGCTCCAGTTCTCAAGGAGAAAGTGTACCAGCAGTGCTCACTTAGCCCGACCTTGCCAGGAAATAAGATTTGCTGCACATTCCAAGGACACTGCATTTTCCTGGGCAAGCTGCAACCTGCTGGCAGATGGCCGTGCTCTCTGCCCACTCCTGCCCAGTTCTTGCTACTAGCGGGCACGTTGCAGCCTGGCGAAGGCAAGAAACCTGGAGAGCTGTCACAGAGCAGAAGGGCAGCTGAGATGCTGAAAAGCAGCAAAGCTGAACTGCCTGCCTCAGCTTCAGCAGTGTGTAATTGACTGAAGGCGAAAAACCAAGCAGCAGAGCAGCGGGCTTCTGTGCGCACTGAAGGCAATTGCAAGAATCCAGCAGCTGCTCCTTGCCAAGCACAGGCAGCTGCCTAGGTTCTTGCTTCTTGACCAACTCACAGTTGCCCTTCTTTTCAGCAGCTGCCACCGTGTTCTCTGCATCTCGGAGCCTCTGGGGAGCAACAAGAATTTCCAAGGTGGGATGCATGAAAACTAAAATAAAAACTCAGGAAGGTTGTCCTGGAACACCTTCCATTGGCATGCCAAGGGTGAATTCAAGAGGCAGGAGAGCGGCAGCCACCGTCCTGCAGCTGTCTGCGAGCTTCGCACACAAGCCGGCTTCTTCGCGGCTTCGTTCTTCGCCTCTTGCAAGCTACCGCGATCTCTGCCTGCCGGTGGCCAAGAAGCCGCTACTTCGCGCAGAGATCACTGGAGCGGCAGCGGTGCGCTCCGAAGCGCCGCTTTTACCGAAAGACGCCGGGAAGCGGCACTTGCTTTCGGCCAGCTGCGGAGCTGCGTATTCTGCCTCTCTGCTCGCCTACATCTTAGCGAAAAGCTTTTCCGCTCCAGTTCTCAAGGAGAAAGTGTACCAGCACTGCTCACTTAGCCCGACCTTGCCAGGAAATAAGATTTGCTGCACATTCCAAGGACACTGCATTTTCCTGGGCAAGCTGCAACCTGCTGGCAGATGGCCGTGCTCTCTGCCCACTCCTGCCCAGTTCTTGCTACTAGCGGGCACGTTGCAGCCTGGCGAAGGCAAGAAACCTGGAGAGCTGTCACAGAGCAGAAGGGCAGCTGAGATGCTGAAAAGCAGCAAAGCTGAACTGCCTGCCTCAGCTTCAGCAGTGTGTAATTGACTGAAGGCGAAAAACCAAGCAGCAGAGCAGCGGGCTTCTGTGCGCACTGAAGGCAATTGCAAGAATCCAGCAGCTGCTCCTTGCCAAGCACAGGCAGCTGCCTAGGTTCTTGCTTCTTGACCAACTCACAGTTGCCCTTCTTCTCAGCAGCTGCCACCGTGTTCTCTGCATCTCGGAGCCTCTGGGGAGCAACAAGAATTTCCAAGGTGGGATGCATGAAAACTAAAATAAAAACTCAGGAAGGTTGTCCTGGAACACCTTCCATTGGCATGCCAAGGGTGAATTCAAGAGGCAGGAGAGCGGTAGCCACCGTCCTGCAGCTGTCTGCGAGTGTCGCACACAAGCCGGCTTCTTCGCGGCTTCGTTCTTCGCCTCTTGCAAGCTACCGCGATCTCCGGCTGCCGGAGGCCAAGAAGCGGCTACTTCGCGCAGAGATCACTGGAGCGGCAGCGGTGAGCTCCGGAGCGCCGCTTTTGCCGAAAGACGCCGGGAAGCGGCACTTGCTTTCGGCCAGCTGCGGAGCTGCGTATTCTGCCTCTCGAGTCGCCTACATCTTAGCGAAAAGCTTTTCCGCTCCAGTTCTCAAGGAGAAAGTGTACCAGCACTGCTCACTTAGCCCGACCTTGCCAGGAAATAAGATTTGCTGCACATTCCAAGGACACTGCATTTTCCTGGGCAAGCTGCAACCTGCTGGCAGATGGCCCTGCTCTCTGCCCACTCCTGCCCAGTTCTTGCTACTAGCGGGCACGTTGCAGCCTGGCGACGGCAAGAAACCTGGAGAGCTGTCACAGAGCAGAAGGGCAGCTGAGATGCTGAAAAGCAGCAAAGCTGAACTGCCTGCCTCAGCTTCAGCAGTGTGTAATTGACTGAAGGCGAAAAACCAAGCAGCAGGGCAGCGGGCTTCTGTGCGCACTGAAGGCAATTGCAAGAATCCAGCAGCTGCTCCTTGCCAAGCACAGGCAGCTGCCTGGGTTCTTGGTTTTTGACCAACTCACAGTTGCCCTTCTTTTCAGCAGCTGCCACCGTGTTCTCTGCATCTCGGAGCCTCTGGGGAGCCACGAGAATTTCCAAGGTGGGATGCATGAAAACTAAAATAAAAACTCAGGAAGGTTGTCCTGGAACACCTTCCATTGGCATGCCAAGGGTGAATTCAAGAGGCAGGAGAGCGGCAGCCACCGTCCTGCAGCAGTCTGCGAGCTTCGCACACAAGCCGGCTTCTTCGCGGCTTCGTTCTTCGCCTCTTGCAAGCTACCGCGATCTCCGGCTGCCGGAGGCCAAGAAGCGGCTACTTCGCGCACAGATCACAGGAGCGGCAGCGGTGCGCTCCGGAGCAGGGCTTCTGCCGAAAGACGCCGGGAAGCGGCACTTGCTTTCGGCCAGCTGCGGAGCTGCGTATTCTGCCTCTCTGCTCGCCTACATCTTAGCCAAAAGCTTTTCGGCTCCAGTTCTCAAGGAGAAAGTGTACCAGCAGTGCTCACTTAGCCCGACCTTGCCAGGAAATAAGATTTGCTGCACATTCCAAGGACACTGCATTTTCCTGGGCAAGCTGCAACCTGCTGGCAGATGGCCGTGCTCTCTGCCCACTCCTGCCCAGTTCTTGCTACTAGCGGGCACGTTGCAGCCTGGCGAAGGCAAGAAACCTGGAGAGCTGTCACAGAGCAGAAGGGCAGCTGAGATGCTGAAAAGCAGCAAAGCTGAACAGCCTGCCTCAGCTTCAGCAGTGTGTAATTGACTGAAGGCGAAAAACCAAGCAGCAGAGCAGCGGGCTTCTGTGCGCACTGAAGGCAATTGCAAGAATCCAGCAGCTGCTCCTTGCCAAGCACAGGCAGCTGCCTAGGTTCTTGCTTCTTGACCAACTCACAGTTGCCCTTCTTTTCAGCAGCTGCCACCGTGTTCTCTGCATCTCGGAGCCTCTGGGGAGCAACAAGAATTTCCAAGGTGGGATGCATGAAAACTAAAATAAAAACTCAGGAAGGTTGTCCTGGAACACCTTCCATTGGCATGCCAAGGGTGAATTCAAGAGGCAGGAGAGCGGCAGCCACCGTCCTGCAGCTGTCTGCGAGCTTCGCACACAAGCCGGCTTCTTCGCGGCTTCGTTCTTCGCCTCTTGCAAGCTACCGCGATCTCTGCCTGCCGGTGGCCAAGAAGCCGCTACTTCGCGCAGAGATCACTGGAGCGGCAGCGGTGCGCTCCGAAGCGCCGCTTTTGCCGAAAGACGCCGGGAAGCGGCACTTGCTTTCGGCCAGCTGCGGAGCTGCGTATTCTGCCTCTCTAGTCGCCTATATCTTAGCGAAAAGCTTTTCCGCTCCAGTTCTCAAGGAGAAAGTGTACCAGCAGTGCTCACTTAGCCCGACCTTGCCAGGAAATAAGATTTGCTGCACATTCCAAGGACACTGCATTTTCCTGGGCAAGCTGCAACCTGCTGGCAGATGGCCGTGCTCTCTGCCCACTCCTGCCCAGTTCTTGCTACTAGCGGGCACGTTGCAGCCTGGCGAAGGCAAGAAACCTGGAGAGCTGTCACAGAGCAGAAGGGCAGCTGAGATGCTGAAAAGCAGCAAAGCTGAACTGCCTGCCTCAGCTTCAGCAGTGTGTAATTGACTGAAGGCGAAAAACCAAGCAGCAGGGCAGCGGGCTTCTGTGCGCACTGAAGGCAATTGCAAGAATCCAGCAGCTGCTCCTTGCCAAGCACAGGCAGCTGCCTGGGTTCTTGGTTTTTGACCAACTCACAGTTGCCCTTCTTTTCAGCAGCTGCCACCGTGTTCTCTGCATCTCGGAGCCTCTGGGGAGCAACAAGAATTTCCAAGGTGGGATGCATGAAAACTAAAATAAAAACTCAGGAAGGTTGTCCTGGAACACCTTCCATTGGCATGCCAAGGGTGAATTCAAGAGGCAGGAGAGCGGCAGCCACCGTCCTGCAGCTTTGTGCGAGTGTCGCACACAAGCCGGCTTCTTCGCGGCTTCGTTCTTCGCCTCTTGCAAGCTACCGCGATCTCCGGCTGCCGGAGGCCAAGAAGCGGCTACTTCGCGCACAGATCAGTGGAGCGGTAGCGGTGAGCTCCGGAGCGCCGCTTTTGCCGAAAGACGCCGGGAAGCGGCTCTTGCTTTCGGCCAGCTGCGGAGCTGCGTATTCTGCCTCTCTGCTCGCCTACATCTTAGCGAAAAGCTTTTCGGCTCCAGTTCTCAAGGAGAAAGTGTACCAGCAGTGCTCACTTAGCCCGACCTTGCCAGGAAATAAGATTTGCTGCACATTCCAAGGACACTGCATTTTCCTGGGCAAGCTGCAACCTGCTGGCAGATGGCCCTGCTCTCTGCCCACTCCTGCCCAGTTCTTGCTACTAGCGGGCACGTTGCAGCCTGGCGAAGGCAAGAAACCTGGAGAGCTGTCACAGAGCAGAAGGGCAGCTGAGATGCTGAAAAGCAGCAAAGCTGAACTGCCTGCCTCAGCTTCAGCAGTGTGTAATTGACTGAAGGCGAAAAACCAAGCAGCAGGGCAGCGGGCTTCTGTGCGCACTGAAGGCAATTGCAAGAATCCAGCAGCTGCTCCTTGCCAAGCACAGGCAGCTGCCTGGGTTCTTGGTTTTTGACCAACTCACAGTTGCCCTTCTTTTCAGCAGCTGCCACCGTGTTCTCTGCATCTCGGAGCCTCTGGGGAGCAACGAGAATTTCCAAGGTGGGATGCATGAAAACTAAAATAAAAACTCAGGAAGGTTGTCCTGGAACACCTTCCATTGGCATGCCAAGGGTGAATTCAAGAGGCAGGAGAGCGGCAGCCACCGTCCTGCAGCTGTCTGCGAGCTTCGCACACAAGCCGGCTTCTTCGCGGCTTCGTTCTTCGCCTCTTGCAAGCTACCGCGATCTCCGGCTGCCGGAGGCCAAGAAGCGGCTACTTCGCGCACAGCTCACTGGAGCGGTAGCGGTGCGCTCCGAAGCACCGCTTCTGCCGAAAGACGCCGGGAAGCGGCACTTGCTTTCGGCCAGGTGCGGAGCTCCGTATTCTGCCTCTCTAGTCGCCTACATCTTAGCCAAAAGCTTTTCGGCTCCAGTTCTCAAGGAGAAAGTGTACCAGCAGTGCTCACTTAGCCCGACCTTGCCAGGAAATAAGATTTGCTGCACATTCCAAGGACACTGCATTTTCCTGGGCAAGCTGCAACCTGCTGGCAGATGGCCGTGCTCTCTGCCCACTCCTGCCCAGTTCTTGCTACTAGCGGGCACGTTGCAGCCTGGCGAAGGCAAGAAACCTGGAGAGCTGTCACAGAGCAGAAGGGCAGCTGAGATGCTGAAAAGCAGCAAAGCTGAACTGCCTGCCTCAGCTTCAGCAGTGTGTAATTGACTGAAGGCGAAAAACCAAGCAGCAGAGCAGCGGGCTTCTGTGCGCACTGAAGGCAATTGCAAGAATCCAGCAGCTGCTCCTTGCCAAGCACAGGCAGCTGCCTGGGTTCTTGGTTTTTGACCAACTCACAGTTGCCCTTCTTTTCAGCAGCTGCCACCGTGTTCTCTGCATCTCGGAGCCTCTGGGTAGCAACGAGAATTTCCAAGGTGGGATGCATGAAAACTAAAATAAAAACTCAGGAAGGTTGTCCTGGAACACCTTCCATTGGCATGCCAAGGGTGAATTCAAGAGGCAGGAGAGCGGCAGCCACCGTCCTGCAGCAGTCTGCGAGCTTCGCACACAAGCCGGCTTCTTCGCGGCTTCGTTCTTCGCCTCTTGCAAGCTACCGCAATCTCCGGCTGCCGGAGGCGAAGAAGCGGCTACTTCGCGCACAGATCACTGGAGCGGCAGCGGTGCGCTCCGGAGCGCCGCTTCTGCCGAAAGACGCCGGGAAGCGGCACTTGCTTTCGGCCAGCTCCGGAGCTCCGTATTCTGCCTCTCTAGTCGCCTACATCTTAGCCAAAAGCTTTTCCGCTCCAGTTCTCAAGGAGAAAGTGTACCAGCACTGCTCACTTAGCCCGACCTTGCCAGGAAATAAGATTTGCTGCACATTCCAAGGACACTGCATTTTCCTGGGCAAGCTGCAACCTGCTGGCAGATGGCCCTGCTCTCTGCCCACTCCTGCCCAGTTCTTGCTACTAGCGGGCACGTTGCAGCCTGGCGAAGGCAAGAAACCTGGAGAGCTGTCACAGAGCAGAAGGGCAGCTGAGATGCTGAAAAGCAGCCAAGCTGAACTGCCTGCCTCAGCTTCAGCAGTGTGTAATTGACTGAAGGCGAAAAACCAAGCAGCAGAGCAGCGGGCTTCTGTGCGCACTGAAGGCAATTGCAAGAATCCAGCAGCTGCTCCTTGCCAAGCACAGGCAGCTGCCTGGGTTCTTGGTTTTTGACCAACTCACAGTTGCCCTTCTTTTCAGCAGCTGCCACCGTGTTCTCTGCATCTCGGAGCCTCTGGGGAGCAACGAGAATTTCCAAGGTGGGATGCATGAAAACTAAAATAAAAACTCAGGAAAGTTGTCCTGGAACACCTTCCATTGGCATGCCAAGGGTGAATTCAAGAGGCAGGAGAGCGGCAGCCACCGTCCTGCAGCTGTCTGCGAGCTTCGCACACAAGCCGGCTTCTTCGCGGCTTCGTTCTTCGCCTCTTGCAAGCTACCGCGATCTCCGGCTGCCGGAGGCGAAGAAGCGGCTACTTCGCGCACAGCTCACTGGAGCGGCAGCGGTGCGCTCCGAAGCGCCGCTTTTGCCGAAAGACGCCGGCAAGCGGCACATGCTTTCGGCCAGCTGCAGAGCTCCGTATTCTGCCTCTCTAGTCGCCTACATCTTAGCCAAAAGCTTTTCGGCTCCAGTTCTCAAGGAGAAAGTGTACCAGCAGTGCTCACTTAGCCCGACCTTGCCAGGAAATAAGATTTGCTGCACATTCCAAGGACACTGCATTTTCCTGGGCAAGCTGCAACCTGCTGGCAGATGGCCCTGCTCTCTGCCCACTCCTGCCCAGTTCTTGCTACTAGCGGGCACGTTGCAGCCTGGCGAAGGCAAGAAACCTGGAGAGCTGTCACAGAGCAGAAGGGCAGCTGAGATGCTGAAAAGCAGCAAAGCTGAACTGCCTGTCTCAGCTTCAGCAGTGTGTAATTGACTGAAGGCGAAAAACCAAGCAGCAGAGCAGCGGGCTTCTGTGCGCACTGAAGGCAATTGCAAGAATCCAGCAGCTGCTCCTTGCCAAGCACAGGCAGCTGCCTGGGTTCTTGGTTTTTGACCAACTCACAGTTGCCCTTCTTTTCAGCAGCTGCCACCGTGTTCTCTGCATCTCGGAGCCTCTGGGGAGCAACGAGAATTTCCAAGGTGGGATGCATGAAAACTAAAATAAAAACTCAGGAAAGTTGTCCTGGAACACCTTCCATTGGCATGCCAAGGGTGAATTCAAGAGGCAGGAGAGCGGCAGCCACCGTCCTGCAGCTGTCTGCGAGCTTCGCACACAAGCCGGCTTCTTCGCGGCTTCCTTCTTCGCCTCTTGCAAGCTACCGCGATCTCCGGCTGCCGGAGGCGAAGAAGCGGCTACTTCGCGCACAGCTCACTGGAGCGGCAGCGGTGCGCTCCGAAGCGCCGCTTTTGCCGAAAGACGCCGGCAAGCGGCACTTGCTTTCGGCCAGCTGCGGAGCTCCGTATTCTGCCTCTCTAGTCGCCTACATCTTAGCCAAAAGCTTTTCGGCTCCAGTTCTCAAGGAGAAAGTGTACCAGCAGTGCTCACTTAGCCCGACCTTGCCAGGAAATAAGATTTGCTGCACATTCCAAGGACACTGCATTTTCCTGGGCAAGCTGCAACCTGCTGGCAGATGGCCCTGCTCTCTGCCCACTCCTGCCCAGTTCTTGCTACTAGCGGGCACGTTGCAGCCTGGCGAAGGCAAGAAACCTGGAGAGCTGTCACAGAGCAGAAGGGCAGCTGAGATGCTGAAAAGCAGCCAAGCTGAACTGCCTGCCTCAGCTTCAGCAGTGTGTAATTGACTGAAGGCGAAAAACCAAGCAGCAGAGCAGCGGGCTTCTGTGCGCACTGAAGGCAATTGCAAGAATCCAGCAGCTGCTCCTTGCCAAGCACAGGCAGCTGCCTATGTTCTTGCTTCTTGACCAACTCACAGTTGCCCTTCTTTTCAGCAGCTGCCACCGTGTTCTCTGCATCTCGGAGCCTCTGGGGAGCAACGAGAATTTCCAAGGTGGCATGCATGAAATCTAAAATAAAAACTCAGGAAGGTTGTCCTGGAACACCTTCCATTGGCATGCCAAGGGTGAATTCAAGAGGCAGGAGAGCGGCAGCCACCGTCCTGCAGCTGTCTGCGAGCTTCGCACACAAGCCGGCTTCTTCGCGGCTTCGTTCTTCGCCTCTTGCAAGCTACCGCAATCTCTGGCTGCCGGAGGCGAAGAAGCGGCTACTTCGCGCACAGATCGCTGGAGCGGCAGCGGTGCGCTCCGGAGCGCCGCTTCTGCCGAAAGACGCCGGGAAGCGGCACTTGCTTTCGGCCAGCTCCGGAGCTCCGTATTCTGCCTCTCTAGTCGCCTACATCTTAGCCAAAATCTTTTCCGCTGCAGTTCTCAAGGAGAAAGTGTACCAGCAGTGCTCACTTAGCCCGACCTTGCCAGGAAATAAGATTTGCTGCACATTCCAAGGACACTGCATTTTCCTGGGCAAGCTGCAACCTGCTGGCAGATGGCCGTGCTCTCTGCCCACTCCTGCCCAGTTCTTGGTACTAGTGGGCACGTTGCAGCCTGGCGAAGGCAAGAAACCTGGAGAGCTGTCACAGAGCAGAAGGGCAGCTGAGATGCTGAAAAGCAGCAAAGCTGAACTGCCTGCCTCAGCTTCAGCAGTGTGTAATTGACTGAAGGCGAAAAACCAAGCAGCAGAGCAGCGGGCTTCTGTGCGCACTGAAGGCAATTGCAAGCAATCCAGCAGCTGCTCCTTGCCAAGCACAGGCAGCTGCCTAGGTTCTTGCTTCTTGACCAACTCACAGTTGCCCTTCTTTTCAGCAGCTGCCACCGTGTTCTCTGCATCTCGGAGCCTCTGGGGAGCAACAAGAATTTCCAAGGTGGGATGCATGAAAGCTAAAATAAAAACTCAGGAAGGTTGTCCTGGAACACCTTCCATTGGCATGCCAAGGGTGAATTCAAGAGGCAGGAGAGCGGCAGCCACCGTCCTGCAGCTGTCTGCGAGCTTCGCACACAAGCCGTCTTCTTCGCGGCTTCCTTCTTCGCCTCTTGCAAGCTACCGCGATCTCCGGCTGCCGGAGGCCAAGAAGCGGCTACTTCGCGCACAGCTCACTGGAGCGGCAGCGGTGAGCTCCGGAGCGCCGCTTTTGCCGAAAGATGCCGGGAAGCGGCACTTGCTTCGGCCAGCTGCGGAGCTCCGTATTCTGCCTCTCTGCTCGCCTACATCTTAGCGAAAAGCTTTTCCGCTCCAGTTCTCAAGGAGAAAGTGTACCAGCAGTGCTCACTTAGCCCGACCTTGCCAGGAAATAAGATTTGCTGCACATTCCAAGGACACTGCATTTTCCTGGGCAAGCTGCAACCTGCTGGCAGATGGCCGTGCTCTCTGCCCACTCCTGCCCAGTTCTTGCTACTAGCGGGCACGTTGCAGCCTGGCGAAGGCAAGAAACCTGGAGAGCTGTCACAGAGCAGAAGGGCAGCTGAGATGCTGAAAAGCAGCAAAGCTGAACTGCCTGCCTCAGCTTCAGCAGTGTGTAATTGACTGAAGGCGAAAAACCAAGCAGCAGAGCAGCGGGCTTCTGTGCGCACTGAAGGCAATTGCAAGAATCCAGCAGCTGCTCCTTGCCAAGCACAGGCAGCTGCCTGGGTTCTTGGTTTTTGACCAACTCACAGTTGCCCTTCTTTTCAGCAGCTGCCACCGTGTTCTCTGCATCTCGGAGCCTCTGGGGAGCAACGAGAATTTCCAAGGTGGCATGCATGAAAACTAAAATAAAAACTCAGGAAGGTTGTCCTGGAACACCTTCCATTGGCATGCCAAGGGTGAATTCAAGAGGCAGGAGAGCGGCAGCCACCGTCCTGCAGCTGTGTGCGAGTTTAGCACACAAGCCGGCTTCTTCGCGGCTTCGTTCTTCGCCTCTTGCAAGCTACCGCAATCTCCGGCTGCCGGAGGCGAAGAAGCGGCTACTTCGCGCACAGATCACAGGAGCGGCAGCGGTGCGCTCCGGAGCGCCGCTTCTGCCGAAAGACGCCGGGAAGCGGCACTTGCTTTCGGCCAGCTCCGGAGCTCCGTATTCTGCCTCTCTAGTCGCCTACATCTTAGCCAAAAGCTTTTCCGCTGCAGTTCTCAAGGAGAAAGTGTACCAGCAGTGCTCACTTAGCCCGACCTTGCCAGGAAATAAGATTTGCTGCACATTCCAAGGACACTGCATTTTCCTGGGCAAGCTGCAACCTGCTGGCAGATGGCCGTGCTCTCTGCCCACTCCTGCCCAGTTCTTGCTACTAGCGGGCACGTTGCAGCCTGGCGAAGGCAAGAAACCTGGAGAGCTGTCACAGAGCAGAAGGGCAGCTGAGATGCTGAAAAGCAGCAAAGCTGAACTGCCTGCCTCAGCTTCAGCAGTGTGTAATTGACTGAAGGCGAAAAACCAAGCAGCAGAGCAGCGGGCTTCTGTGCGCACTGAAGGCAATTGCAAGAATCCAGCAGCTGCTCCTTGCCAAGCACAGGCAGCTGCCTGGGTTCTTGGTTTTTGACCAACTCACAGTTGCCCTTCTTTTCAGCAGCTGCCACCGTGTTCTCTGCATCTCGGAGCCTCTGGGGAGCACCGAGAATTTCCAAGGTGGCATGCATGAAAACTAAAATAAAAACTCAGGAAGGTTGTCCTGGAACACCTTCCATTGGCATGCCAAGGGTGAATTCAAGAGGCAGGAGAGCGGCAGCCACCGTCCTGCAGCTGTGTGCGAGTTTCGCACACAAGCCGGCTTCTTCGCGGCTTCGTTCTTCGCCTCTTGCAAGCTACCGCAATCTCCGGCTGCCGGAGGTGAAGAAGCGGCTACTTCGCGCACAGATCACAGGAGCGGCAGCGGTGCGCTCCGGAGCGCCGCTTCTGCCGAAAGACGCCGGGAAGCGGCACTTGCTTTCGGCCAGCTCCGGAGCTCCGTATTCTGCCTCTCTAGTCGCCTACATCTTAGCCAAAAGCTTTTCCGCTCCAGTTCTCAAGGAGAAAGTGTACCAGCAGTGCTCACTTAGCCCGACCTTGCCAGGAAATAAGATTTGCTGCACATTCCAAGGACACTGCATTTTCCTGGGCAAGCTGCAACCTGCTGGCAGATGGCCGTGCTCTCTGCCCACTCCTGCCCAGTTCTTGGTACTAGCGGGCACCTTGCAGCCTGGCGAAGGCAAGAAGCCTCGAGAGCTGTCACAGAGCAGAAGGGCAGCTGAGATTCTGAAAAGCAGCCAAGCTGAACAGCCTGCCTCAGCTTCAGCAGTGTGCAATTGACTGAAGGCGAAAAACCAAGCAGCAGAGCAGCGGGCTTCTGTGCGCACTGAAGGCAATTGCAAGCAATCCAGCAGCTGCTCCTTGCCAAGCACAGGCAGCTGCCTAGGTTCTTGCTTCTTGACCAACTCACAGTTGCCCTTCTTTTCAGCAGCTGCCACCGTGTTCTCTGCATCTCGGAGCCTCTGGGGAGCAACAAGAATTTCCAAGGTGGGATGCATGAAAACTAAAATAAAAACTCAGGAAGGTTGTCCTGGAACACCTTCCATTGGCATGCCAAGGGTGAATTCAAGAGGCAGGAGAGCGGCAGCCACCGTCCTGCAGCAGTCTGCGAGCTTCGCACACAAGCCGGCTTCTTCGCGGCTTCGTTCTTCGCCTCTTGCAAGCTACCGCGATCTCCGGCTGCCGGAGGCCAAGAAGCCGCTACTTCCCGCACAGATCACTGGAGCGGCAGCGGTGCGCTCCGAAGCGCCGCTTTTGCCGAAAGACGCCGGGAAGTGGCACTTGCTTTCGGCCAGCTGCGGAGCTCCGTATTCTTGCCTCTCTAGTCGCCTACATCTTAGCCAAAAGCTTTTCGGCTCCAGTTCTCAAGGAGAAAGTGTACCAGCAGTGCTCACTTAGCCCGACCTTGCCAGGAAATAAGATTTGCTGCACATTCCAAGGACACTGCATTTTCCTGGGCAAGCTGCAACCTGCTGGCAGATGGCCCTGCTCTCTGCCCACTCCTGCCCAGTTCTTGCTACTAGCGGGCACGTTGCAGCCTGGCGAAGGCAAGAAACCTGGAGAGCTGTCACAGAGCAGAAGGGCAGCTGAGATGCTGAAAAGCAGCAAAGCTGAACTGCCTGCCTCAGCTTCAGCAGTGTGTAATTGACTGAAGGCGAAAAACCAAGCAGCAGAGCAGCGGGCTTCTGTGCGCACTGAAGGCAATTGCAAGAATCCAGCAGCTGCTCCTTGCCAAGCACAGGCAGCTGCCTAGGTTCTTGCTTCTTGACGAACTCACAGTTGCCCTTCTTTTCAGCAGCTGCCACCGGGTTCTCTGCATCTCGGAGCCTCTGGGGAGCAACAAGAATCTCCAAGGCGGGATGCATGAAAACTAAAATAAAAACCCAGGAAGGTTGTCCTGGAACACCTTCCATTGGCATGCCAAGGGTGAATTCAAGAGGCAGGAGAGCGGCAGCCACCGTCCTGCAGCTGTCTGCGAGCTTCGCACACAAGCCGGCTTCTTCGCGGCTTCGTTCTTCGCCTCTTGCAAGCTACCGCAATCTCCGGCTGCCGGAGGCGAAGAAGCGGCTACTTCGTGCACAGATCACAGGAGCGGCAGCGGTGCGCTCCGGAGCGCCGCTTCTGCCGAAAGACGCCGGGAAGCGGCACTTGCTTTCGGCCAGCTCCGGAGCTCCGTATTCTGCCTCTCTAGTCGCCTACATCTTAGCCAAAAGCTTTTCCGCTCCAGTTCTCAAGGAGAAAGTGTACCAGCAGTGCTCACTTAGCCCGACCTTGCCAGGAAATAAGATTTGCTGCACATTCCAAGGACACTGCATTTTCCTGGGCAAGCTGCAACCTGCTGGCAGATGGCCGTGCTCTCTGCCCACTCCTGCCCAGTTCTTGGTACTAGCGGGCACCTTGCAGCCTGGCGAAGGCAAGAAGCCTCGAGAGCTGTCACAGAGCAGAAGGGCAGCTGAGATTCTGAAAAGCAGCCAAGCTGAACAGCCTGCCTCAGCTTCAGCAGTGTGCAATTGACTGAAGGCGAAAAACCAAGCAGCAGAGCTGCGGGCTTCTGTGCGCACTGAAGGCAATTGCAAGCAATCCAGCAGCTGCTCCTTGCCAAGCACAGGCAGCTGCCTAGGTTCTTGCTTCTTGACCAACTCACAGTTGCCCTTCTTTTCAGCAGCTGCCACCGTGTTCTCTGCATCTCGGAGCCTCTGGGGAGCAACAAGAATTTCCAAGGTGGGATGCATGAAAACTAAAATAAAAACTCAGGAAGGTTGTCCTGGAACACCTTCCATTGGCATGCCAAGGGTGAATTCAAGAGGCAGGAGAGCGGCAGCCACCGTCCTGCAGCAGTCTGCGAGCTTCGCACACAAGCCGGCTTCTTCGCGGCTTCGTTCTTCGCCTCTTGCAAGCTACCGCGATCTCCGGCTGCCGGAGGCGAAGAAGCCGCTACTTCGCGCACAGATCACTGGAGCGGCAGCGGTGCGCTCCGAAGCGCCGCTTTTGCCGAAAGACGCCGGGAAGTGGCACTTGCTTTCGGCCAGCTGCGGAGCTCCGTATTCTTGCCTCTCTAGTCGCCTACATCTTAGCCAAAAGCTTTTCGGCTCCAGTTCTCAAGGAGAAAGTGTACCAGCAGTGCTCACTTAGCCCGACCTTGCCAGGAAATAAGATTTGCTGCACATTCCAAGGACACTGCATTTTCCTGGGCAAGCTGCAACCTGCTGGCAGATGGCCCTGCTCTCTGCCCACTCCTGCCCAGTTCTTGCTACTAGCGGGCACGTTGCAGCCTGGCGAAGGCAAGAAACCTGGAGAGCTGTCACAGAGCAGAAGGGCAGCTGAGATGCTGAAAAGCAGCAAAGCTGAACTGCCTGCCTCAGCTTCAGCAGTGTGTAATTGACTGAAGGCGAAAAACCAAGCAGCAGAGCAGCGGGCTTCTGTGCGCACTGAAGGCAATTGCAAGAATCCAGCAGCTGCTCCTTGCCAAGCACAGGCAGCTGCCTAGGTTCTTGGTTTTTGACCAACTCACAGTTGCCCTTCTTTGCAGCAGCTGCCACCGTGTTCTCTGCATCTCGGAGCCTCTGGGGAGCAACGAGAATTTCCAAGGTGGGATGCATGAAAACTAAAATAAAAACTCAGGAAGTTTGTCCTGGAACACCTTCCATTGGCATGCCAAGGGTGAATTCAAGAGGCAGGAGAGCGGCAGCCACCGTCCTGCAGCTGTGTGCGAGTTTCGCACACAAGCCGGCTTCTTCGCGGCTTCGTTCTTCGCCTCTTGCAAGCTACCGCGATCTCCGGCTGCCGGAGGCCAAGAAGCGGCTACTTCGTGCACAGATCACTGGAGCGGCAGCGGTGCGCTCTGGAGCGCCGCTTCTGCCGAAAGACGCCGGGAAGCGGCACTTGCTTTCGGCCAGCTCCGGAGCTCCGTATTCTGCCTCTCTAGTCGCCTACATCTTAGCGAAAAGCTTTTCCGCTCCAGTTCTCAAGGAGAAAGTGTACCAGCACTGCTCACTTAGCCCGACCTTGCCAGGAAATAAGATTTGCTGCACATTCCAAGGACACTGCATTTTCCTGGGCAAGCTGCAACCTGCTGGCAGATGGCCCTGCTCTCTGCCCACTCCTGCCCAGTTCTTGGTACTAGCGGGCACGTTGCAGCCTGGCGAAGGCAAGAAACCTGGAGAGCTGTCACAGAGCAGAAGGGCAGCTGAGATGCTGAAAAGCAGCAAAGCTGAACTGCCTGCCTCAGCTTCAGCAGTGTGTAATTGACTGAAGGCGAAAAACCAAGCAGCAGAGCAGCGGGCTTCTGTGCGCACTGAAGGCAATTGCAAGAATCCAGCAGCTGCTCCTTGCCAAGCACAGGCAGCTGCCTAGGTTCTTGCTTCTTGACGAACTCACAGTTGCCCTTCTTTTCAGCAGCTGCCACCGGGTTCTCTGCATCTCGGAGCCTCTGGGGAGCAACAAGAATCTCCAAGGCGGGATGCATGAAAACTAAAATAAAAACCCAGGAAGGTTGTCCTGGAACACCTTCCATTGGCATGCCAAGGGTGAATTCAAGAGGCAGGAGAGCGGCAGCCACCGTCCTGCAGCTGTCTGCGAGCTTCGCACACAAGCCGGCTTCTTCGCGGCTTCGTTCTTTGCCTCTTGCAAGCTACCGTGATCTCCGGCTGCCGGAGGCCAAGAAGCGGCTACTTCGCGCACAGCTCACTGGAGCGGCAGCGGTGAGCTCCGGAGCGCCGCTTTTGCCGAAAGACGCCGGGAAGCGGCACTTGCTTTCGGCCAGCTGCGGAGCTCCGTATTCTGCCTCTCGAGTCGCCTACATCTTAGCGAAAAGCTTTTCGGCTCCAGTTCTCAAGGAGAAAGTGTACCAGCAGTGCTCACTTAGCCCGACCTTGCCAGGAAATAAGATTTGCTGCACATTCCAAGGACACTGCATTTTCCTGGGCAAGCTGCAACCTGCTGGCAGATGGCCGTGCTCTCTGCCCACTCCTGCCCAGTTCTTGCTACTAGCGGGCACGTTGCAGCCTGGCGAAGGCAAGAAACCTGGAGAGCTGTCACAGAGCAGAAGGGCAGCTGAGATGCTGAAAAGCAGCAAAGCTGAACTGCCTGCCTCAGCTTCAGCAGTGTGTAATTGACTGAAGGCGAAAAACCAAGCAGCAGAGCAGCGGGCTTCTGTGCGCACTGAAGGCAATTGCAAGCATGCAGCAGCTGCTCCTTGCCAAGCACAGGCAGCTGCCTGGGTTCTTGGTTCTTGACCAACTCACAGTTGCCCTTCTTTTCAGCAGCTGCCACCTTGTTCTCTGCATCTCGGAGCCTCTGGGGAGCAACGAGAATTTCCAAGGTGGGATGCATGAAAACTAAAATAAAAACTCAGGAAGGTTGTCCTGGAACACCTTCCATTGGCATGCCAAGGGTGAATTCAAGAGGCAGGAGAGCGGCAGCCACCGTCCTGCAGCTGTCTGCGAGCTTCGCACAGAAGCCGGCTTCTTCGCGGCTTCGTTCTTCGCCTCTTGCAAGCTACCGCGATCTCCGGCTGCCGGAGGCCAAGAAGCGGCTACTTCGCGCACAGATCAGTGGAGCGGTAGCGGTGCGCTCCGGAGCGCCGCTTTTGCCGAAAGACGCCGGGAAGCGGCACTTGCTTTCGGCCAGCTGCGGAGCTCCGTATTCTGCCTCTCTAGTCGCCTACATCTTAGCCAAAAGCTTTTCCGCTCCAGTTCTCAAGGAGAAAGTGTACCAGCAGTGCTCACTTAGCCCGACCTTGCCAGGAAATAAGATTTGCTGCACATTCCAAGGACACTGCATTTTCCTGGGCAAGCTGCAACCTGCTGGCAGATGGCCCTGCTCTCTGCCCACTCCTGCCCAGTTCTTGGTACTAGCGGGCACCTTGCAGCCTGGCGAAGGCAAGAAACCTGGAGAGCTGTCACAGAGCAGAAGGGCAGCTGAGATGCTGAAAAGCAGCCAAGCTGAACAGCCTGCCTCAGCTTCAGCAGTGTGTAATTGACTGAAGGCGAAAAACCAAGCAGCAGGGCAGCGGGCTTCTGTGCGCACTGAAGGCAATTGCAAGAATCCAGCAGCTGCTCCTTGCCAAGCACAGGCAGCTGCCTGGGTTCTTGGTTTTTGACCAACTCACAGTTGCCCTTCTTTTCAGCAGCTGCCACCGTGTTCTCTGCATCTCGGAGCCTCTGGGGAGCAACAAGAATTTCCAAGGTGGCATGCATGAAAACTAAAATAAAAACTCAGGAAGTTTGTCCTGGAACACCTTCCATTGGCATGCCAAGGGTGAATTCAAGAGGCAGGAGAGCGGCAGCCACTGTCCTGCAGCAGTCTGCGAGCTTCGCACACAAGCCGGCTTCTTCGCGGCTTCGTTCTTCGCCTCTTGCAAGCTACCGCGATCTCCGGCTGCCGGAGGCGAAGAAGCCGCTACTTCGCGCAGAGATCACAGGAGCGGCAGCGGTGCGCTCCGGAGAGCCGCTTCTGCCTAAAGACGCCGGGAAGCGGCACTTGCTTTCGGCCAGCTCCGGAGCTGCGTATTCTGCCTCTCGAGTCGCCTACATCTTAGCGAAAAGCTTTTCGGCTCCAGTTCTCAAGGAGAAAGTGTACCAGCACTGCTCACTTAGCCCGACCTTGCCAGGAAATAAGATTTGCTGCACATTCCAAGGACACTGCATTTTCCTGGGCAAGCTGCAACCTGCTGGCAGATGGCCGTGCTCTCTGCCCACTCCTGCCCAGTTCTTGCTACTAGCGGGCACGTTGCAGCCTGGCGAAGGCAAGAAACCTGGAGAGCTGTCACAGAGCAGAATGGCAGCTGAGATGCTGAAAAGCAGCAAAGCTGAACAGCCTGCCTCAGCTTCAGCAGTGTGCAATTGACTGAAGGCGAAAAACCAAGCAGCAGAGCAGCGGGCTTCTGTGCGCACTGAAGGCAATTGCAAGAATCCAGCAGCTGCTCCTTGCCAAGCACAGGCAGCTGCCTATGTTCTTGCTTCTTGACGAACTCACAGTTGCCCTTCTTTTCAGCAGCTGCCACCGTGTTCTCTGCATCTCGGAGCCTCTGGGGAGCAACAAGAATTTCCAAGGTGGGATGCATGACGACGATGTCAAAACCCAGGAAAGTTGTCCTGGAACACCTCCCATTGGCATGCCAGAAGTGAATTCAAGAGGCAGGAGAGCAGCAGCCACCGTCCTGCAGCAGTCTGCGAGCTTCGCACACAAGCCGGCTTCTTCACGGCTTCGTTCTTCGCCTCTTGCTAGCTACCGTGATCTCCGGCTGCCGGAGGCCAAGAAGCCGCTACTTCGCGCAGAGATCACAGGAGCGGCAGCTGTGCGCTCCGAAGCGCCGCTTCTGCCTAAAGACGCCGGGAAGCGGCACTTGCTTTCGGCCAGCTCCGGAGCTGCATATTCTGCCTCTCTAGTCGCCTACATCTTAGCGAAAAGCTTTTCGGCTCCAGTTCTCAAGGAGAAAGTGTACCAGCAGTGCTCACTTAGCCCGACCTTGCCAGGAAATAAGATTTGCTGCACATTCCAAGGACACTGCATTTTCCTGGGCAAGCTGCAACCTGCTGGCAGATGGCCGTGCTCTCTGCCCACTCCTGCCCAGTTCTTGGTACTAGCGGGCACGTTGCAGCCTGGCGAAGGCAAGAAACCTGGAGAGCTGTCACAGAGCAGAAGGGCAGCTGAGATGCTGAAAAGCAGCAAAGCTGAACTGCCTGCCTCAGCTTCAGCAGTGTGTAATTGACTGAAGGCGAAAAACCAAGCAGCAGAGCAGCGGGCTTCTGTGCGCACTGAAGGCAATTGCAAGAATCCAGCAGCTGCTCCTTGCCAAGCACAGGCAGCTGCCTATGTTCTTGCTTCTTGACGAACTCACAGTTGCCCTTCTTTTCAGCAGCTGCCACCGTGTTCTCTGCATCTCGGAGCCTCTGGGGAGCAACGAGAATTTCCAAGGTGGGATGCATGAAAACTAAAATAAAAACTCAGGAAGGTTGTCCTGGAACACCTTCCATTGGCATGCCAAGGGTGAATTCAAGAGGCAGGAGAGCGGCAGCCACCGTCCTGCAGCTGTCTGCGAGCTTCGCACACAAGCCGGCTTCTTCGCGGCTTCGTTCTTCGCCTCTTGCAAGCTACCGCGATCTCCGGCTGCCGGAGGCCAAGAAGCCGCTACTTCGCGCACAGCTCACTGGAGCGGTAGCGGTGCGCTCCGAAGCACCGCTTCTGCCGAAAGACGCCGGGAAGCGGCACTTGCTTTCGGCCAGGTGCGGAGCTCCGTATTCTGCCTCTCTAGTCGCCTACATCTTAGCCAAAAGCTTTTCGGCTCCAGTTCTCAAGGAGAAAGTGTACCAGCAGTGCTCACT
Organism: Vidua macroura; assembly: GCF_024509145.1. Lineage (NCBI taxonomy): Eukaryota > Metazoa > Chordata > Aves > Passeriformes > Viduidae > Vidua > Vidua macroura. Next base: position 56,292,199 of record NC_071571.1, on the reverse strand, counting down.
TAGCCCGACCTTGCCAGGAAATAAGATTTGCTGCACATTCCAAGGACACTGCATTTTCCTGGGCAAGCTGCAACCTGCTGGCAGATGGCCGTGCTCTCTGCCCACTCCTGCCCAGTTCTTGCTACTAGCGGGCACGTTGCAGCCTGGCGAAGGCAAGAAACCTGGAGAGCTGTCACAGAGCAGAAGGGCAGCTGAGATGCTGAAAAGCAGCAAAGCTGAACTGCCTGCCTCAGCTTCAGCAGTGTGTAATTGACTGAAGGCGAAAAACCAAGCAGCAGAGCAGCGGGCTTCTGTGCGCACTGAAGGCAATTGCAAGAATCCAGCAGCTGCTCCTTGCCAAGCACAGGCAGCTGCCTGGGTTCTTGGTTTTTGACCAACTCACAGTTGCCCTTCTTTTCAGCAGCTGCCACCGTGTTCTCTGCATCTCGGAGCCTCTGGGTAGCAACGAGAATTTCCAAGGTGGGATGCATGAAAACTAAAATAAAAACTCAGGAAGGTTGTCCTGGAACACCTTCCATTGGCATGCCAAGGGTGAATTCAAGAGGCAGGAGAGCGGCAGCCACCGTCCTGCAGCAGTCTGCGAGCTTCGCACACAAGCCGGCTTCTTCGCGGCTTCGTTCTTCGCCTCTTGCAAGCTACCGCAATCTCCGGCTGCCGGAGGCGAAGAAGCGGCTACTTCGCGCACAGATCACTGGAGCGGCAGCGGTGCGCTCCGGAGCGCCGCTTCTGCCGAAAGACGCCGGGAAGCGGCACTTGCTTTCGGCCAGCTCCGGAGCTCCGTATTCTGCCTCTCTAGTCGCCTACATCTTAGCCAAAAGCTTTTCGGCTCCAGTTCTCAAGGAGAAAGTGTACCAGCAGTGCTCACTTAGCCCGACCTTGCCAGGAAATAAGATTTGCTGCACATTCCAAGGACACTGCATTTTCCTGGGCAAGCTGCAACCTGCTGGCAGATGGCCGTGCTCTCTGCCCACTCCTGCCCAGTTCTTGCTACTAGCGGGCACGTTGCAGCCTGGCGAAGGCAAGAAACCTGGAGAGCTGTCACAGAGCAGAAGGGCAGCTGAGATGCTGAAAAGCAGCCAAGCTGAACTGCCTGCCTCAGCTTCAGCAGTGTGTAATTGACTGAAGGCGAAAAACCAAGCAGCAGAGCAGCGGTCTTCTGTGCGCACTGAAGGCAATTGCAAGAATCCAGCAGCTGCTCCTTGCCAAGCACAGGCAGCTGCCTGGGTTCTTGGTTTTTGACCAACTCACAGTTGCCCTTCTTTTCAGCAGCTGCCACCGTGTTCTCTGCATCTCGGAGCCTCTGGGGAGCAACGAGAATTTCCAAGGTGGGATGCATGAAAACTAAAATAAAAACTCAGGAAAGTTGTCCTGGAACACCTTCCATTGGCATGCCAAGGGTGAATTCAAGAGGCAGGAGAGCGGCAGCCACCGTCCTGCAGCTGTCTGCGAGCTTCGCACACAAGCCGGCTTCTTCGCGGCTTCGTTCTTCGCCTCTTGCAAGCTACCGCGATCTCCGGCTGCCGGAGGCGAAGAAGCGGCTACTTCGCGCACAGCTCACTGGAGCGGCAGCGGTGCGCTCCGAAGCGCCGCTTTTGCCGAAGGACGCCGGCAAGCGGCACATGCTTTCGGCCAGCTGCAGAGCTCCGTATTCTGCCTCTCTAGTCGCCTACATCTTAGCCAAAAGCTTTTCGGCTCCAGTTCTCAAGGAGAAAGTGTACCAGCAGTGCTCACTTAGCCCGACCTTGCCAGGAAATAAGATTTGCTGCACATTCCAAGGACACTGCATTTTCCTGGGCAAGCTGCAACCTGCTGGCAGATGGCCCTGCTCTCTGCCCACTCCTGCCCACTTCTTGCTACTAGCGGGCACGTTGCAGCCTGGCGAAGGCAAGAAACCTGGAGAGCTGTCACAGAGCAGAAGGGCAGCTGAGATGCTGAAAAGCAGCCAAGCTGAACTGCCTGCCTCAGCTTCAGCAGTGTGTAATTGACTGAAGGCGAAAAACCAAGCAGCAGAGCAGCGGGCTTCTGTGCGCACTGGAGGCAATTGCAAGAATCCAGCAGCTGCTCCTTGCCAAGCACAGGCAGCTGCCTATGTTCTTGCTTCTTGACCAACTCACAGTTGCCCTTCTTTTCAGCAGCTGCCACCGTGTTCTCTGCATCTCGGAGCCTCTGGGGAGCAACGAGAATTTCCAAGGTGGCATGCATGAAATCTAAAATAAAAACTCAGGAAGGTTGTCCTGGAACACCTTCCATTGGCATGCCAAGGGTGAATTCAAGAGGCAGGAGAGCGGCAGCCACCGTCCTGCAGCTGTCTGCGAGCTTCGCACACAAGCCGGCTTCTTCGCGGCTTCGTTCTTCGCCTCTTGCAAGCTACCGCGATCTCCGGCTGCCGGAGGCCAAGAAGCGGCTACTTCGCGCACAGCTCACTGGAGCGGTAGCGGTGCGCTCCGAAGCACCGCTTCTGCCGAAAGACGCCGGGAAGCGGCGCTTGCTTTCGGCCAGCTGCGGAGCTCCGTATTCTGCCTCTCTAGTCGCCTTCATCTTAGCCAAAAGCTTTTCGGCTCCAGTTCTCAAGGAGAAATGTACCAGCAGTGCTCACTTAGCCCGACCTTGCCAGGAAATAAGATTTGCTGCACATTCCAAGGACACTGCATTTTCCTGGGCAAGCTGCAACCTGCTGGCAGATGGCCCTGCTCTCTGCCCACTCCTGCCCAGTTCTTGCTACTAGCGGGCACGTTGCAGCCTGGCGAAGGCAAGAAACCTGGAGAGCTGTCACAGAGCAGAAGGGCAGCTGAGATGCTGAAAAGCAGCAAAGCTGAACTGCCTGCCTCAGCTTCAGCAGTGTGTAATTGACTGAAGGCGAAAAACCAAGCAGCAGAGCAGCGGGCTTCTGTGCGCACTGAAGGCAATTGCAAGAATCCAGCAGCTGCTCCTTGCCAAGCACAGGCAGCTGCCTGGGTTCTTGGTTTTTGACCAACTCACAGTTGCCCTTCTTTTCAGCAGCTGCCACCGTGTTCTCTGCATCTCGGAGCCTCTGGGGAGCAACGAGAATTTCCAAGGTGGGATGCATGAAAACTAAAATAAAAACTCAGGAAGGTTGTCCTGGAACACCTTCCATTGGCATGCCAAGGGTGAATTCAAGAGGCAGGAGAGCGGCAGCCACCGTCCTGCAGCAGTCTGCGAGCTTCGCACACAAGCCGGCTTCTTCGCGGCTTCGTTCTTCGCCTCTTGCAAGCTACCGCGATCTCCGGCTGCCGGAGGCCAAGAAGCGGCTACTTCGCGCACAGATCACTGGAGCGGCAGCGGTGCGCTCCGGAGCGCCGCTTCTGCCGAAAGACGCCGGGAAGCGGCACTTGCTTTCGGCCAGCTCCGGAGCTCCGTATTCTGCCTCTCTAGTCGCCTACATCTTAGCGAAAAGCTTTTCGGCTCCAGTTCTCAAGGAGAAAGTGTACCAGCAGTGCTCACTTAGCCCGACCTTGCCAGGAAATAAGATTTGCTGGACATTCCAAGGACACTGCATTTTCCTGGGCAAGCTGCAACCTGCTGGCAGATGGCCGTGCTCTCTGCCCACTCCTGCCCAGTTCTTGGTACTAGCGGGCACGTTGCAGCCTGGCGAAGGCAAGAAACCTGGAGAGCTGTCACAGAGCAGAAGGGCAGCTGAGATGCTGAAAAGCAGCAAAGCTGAACTGCCTGCCTCAGCTTCAGCAGTGTGTAATTGACTGAAGGCGAAAAACCAAGCAGCAGAGCAGCGGGCTTCTGTGCGCACTGAAGGCAATTGCAAGCAATCCAGCAGCTGCTCCTTGCCAAGCACAGGCAGCTGCCTAGGTTCTTGCTTCTTGACCAACTCACAGTTGCCCTTCTTTTCAGCAGCTGCCACCGTGTTCTCTGCATCTCGGAGCCTCTGGGGAGCAACAAGAATTTCCAAGGTGGGATGCATGAAAGCTAAAATAAAAACTCAGGAAGGTTGTCCTGGAACACCTTCCATTGGCATGCCAAGGGTGAATTCAAGAGGCAGGAGAGCGGCAGCCACCGTCCTGCAGCTGTCTGCGAGCTTCGCACACAAGCCGGCTTCTTCGCGGCTTCCTTCTTCGCCTCTTGCAAGCTACCGCGATCTCCGGCTGCCGGAGGCCAAGAAGCGGCTACTTCGCGCACAGCTCACTGGAGCGGCAGCGGTGAGCTCCGGAGCGCCGCTTTTGCCGAAAGATGCCGGGAAGCGGCACTTGCTTCGGCCAGCTGCGGAGCTCCGTATTCTGCCTCTCTGCTCGCCTACATCTTAGCGAAAAGCTTTTCCGCTCCAGTTCTCAAGGAGAAAGTGTACCAGCACTGCTCACTTAGCCCGACCTTGCCAGGAAATAAGATTTGCTGCACATTCCAAGGACACTGCATTTTCCTGGGCAAGCTGCAACCTGCTGGCAGATGGCCGTGCTCTCTGCCCACTCCTGCCCAGTTCTTGGTACTAGCGGGCACGTTGCAGCCTGGCGAAGGCAAGAAACCTGGAGAGCTGTCACAGAGCAGAAGGGCAGCTGAGATGCTGAAAAGCAGCAAAGCTGAACTGCCTGCCTCAGCTTCAGCAGTGTGTAATTGACTGAAGGCGAAAAACCAAGCAGCAGAGCAGCGGGCTTCTGTGCGCACTGAAGGCAATTGCAAGAATCCAGCAGCTGCTCCTTGCCAAGCACAGGCAGCTGCCTGGGTTCTTGGTTTTTGACCAACTCACAGTTGCCCTTCTTTTCAGCAGCTGCCACCGTGTTCTCTGCATCTCGGAGCCTCTGGGGAGCAACGAGAATTTCCAAGGTGGCATGCATGAAAACTAAAATAAAAACTCAGGAAGGTTGTCCTGGAACACCTTCCATTGGCATGCCAAGGGTGAATTCAAGAGGCAGGAGAGCGGCAGCCACCGTCCTGCAGCTGTGTGCGAGTTTCGCACACAAGCCGGCTTCTTCGCGGCTTCGTTCTTCGCCTCTTGCAAGCTACCGCAATCTCCGGCTGCCGGAGGCGAAGAAGCGGCTACTTCGCGCACAGATCACAGGAGCGGCAGCGGTGCGCTCCGGAGCGCCGCTTCTGCCGAAAGACGCCGGGAAGCGGCACTTGCTTTCGGCCAGCTCCGGAGCTCCGTATTCTGCCTCTCTAGTCGCCTACATCTTAGCCAAAAGCTTTTCCGCTGCAGTTCTCAAGGAGAAAGTGTACCAGCAGTGCTCACTTAGCCCGACCTTGCCAGGAAATAAGATTTGCTGCACATTCCAAGGACACTGCATTTTCCTGGGCAAGCTGCAACCTGCTGGCAGATGGCCGTGCTCTCTGCCCACTCCTGCCCAGTTCTTGCTACTAGCGGGCACCTTGCAGCCTGGCGAAGGCAAGAAGCCTCGAGAGCTGTCACAGAGCAGAAGGGCAGCTGAGATTCTGAAAAGCAGCCAAGCTGAACAGCCTGCCTCAGCTTCAGCAGTGTGCAATTGACTGAAGGCGAAAAACCAAGCAGCAGAGCAGCGGGCTTCTGTGCGCACTGAAGGCAATTGCAAGCAATCCAGCAGCTGCTCCTTGCCAAGCACAGGCAGCTGCCTAGGTTCTTGCTTCTTGACCAACTCACAGTTGCCCTTCTTTTCAGCAGCTGCCACCGTGTTCTCTGCATCTCGGAGCCTCTGGGGAGCAACAAGAATTTCCAAGGTGGGATGCATGAAAACTAAAATAAAAACTCAGGAAGGTTGTCCTGGAACACCTTCCATTGGCATGCCAAGGGTGAATTCAAGAGGCAGGAGAGCGGCAGCCACCGTCCTGCAGCAGTCTGCGAGCTTCGCACACAAGCCGGCTTCTTCGCGGCTTCGTTCTTCGCCTCTTGCAAGCTACCGCGATCTCCGGCTGCCGGAGGCCAAGAAGCCGCTACTTCGCGCACAGATCACTGGAGCGGCAGCGGTGAGCTCCGGAGCGCCGCTTTTGCCGAAAGACGCCGGCAAGCGGCACTTGCTTTCGGCCAGCTGCGGAGCTCCGTATTCTGCCTCTCTGCTCGCCTACATCTTAGCGAAAAGCTTTTCGGCTCCAGTTCTCAAGGAGAAAGTGTACCAGCACTGCTCACTTAGCCCGACCTTGCCAGGAAATAAGATTTGCTGCACATTCCAAGGACACTGCATTTTCCTGGGCAAGCTGCAACCTGCTGGCAGATGGCCGTGCTCTCTGCCCACTCCTGCCCAGTTCTTGGTACTAGCGGGCACGTTGCAGCCTGGCGAAGGCAAGAAACCTGGAGAGCTGTCACAGAGCAGAAGGGCAGCTGAGATGCTGAAAAGCAGCCAAGCTGAACAGCCTGCCTCAGCTTCAGCAGTGTGCAATTGACTGAAGGCGAAAAACCAAGCAGCAGAGCAGCGGGCTTCTGTGCGCACTGAAGGCAATTGCAAGAATCCAGCAGCTGCTCCTTGCCAAGCACAGGCAGCTGCCTGGGTTCTTGGTTTTTGACCAACTCACAGTTGCCCTTCTTTTCAGCAGCTGCCACCGTGTTCTCTGCATCTCGGAGCCTCTGGGGAGCAACGAGAATTTCCAAGGTGCCATGCATGAAAACTAAAATAAAAACTCAGGAAGTTTGTCCTGGAACACCTTCCATTGGCATGCCAAGGGTGAATTCAAGAGGCAGGAGAGCGGCAGCCACCGTCCTGCAGCTGTCTGCGAGCTTCGCACACAAGCCGGCTTCTTCGCGGCTTCGTTCTTCGCCTCTTGCAAGCTACCGCGATCTCCGGCTGCCGGAGGCCAAGAAGCGGCTACTTCGCGCACAGCTCACTGGAGCGGCAGCGGTGAGCTCCGGAGCGCCGCTTTTGCCGAAAGACGCCGGGAAGTGGCACTTGCTTTCGGCCAGCTGCGGAGCTCCGTATTCTGCCTCTCTAGTCGCCTACATCTTAGCGAAAAGCTTTTCCGCTCCAGTTCTCAAGGAGAAAGTGTACCAGCACTGCTCACTTAGCCCGACCTTGCCAGGAAATAAGATTTGCTGCACATTCCAAGGACACTGCATTTTCCTGGGCAAGCTGCAACCTGCTGGCAGATGGCCGTGCTCTCTGCCCACTCCTGCCCAGTTCTTGGTACTAGCGGGCACGTTGCAGCCTGGCGAAGGCAAGAAACCTGGAGAGCTGTCACAGAGCAGAAGGGCAGCTGAGATGCTGAAAAGCAGCAAAGCTGAACTGCCTGCCTCAGCTTCAGCAGTGTGTAATTGACTGAAGGCGAAAAACCAAGCAGCAGAGCAGCGGGCTTCTGTGCGCACTGAAGGCAATTGCAAGAATCCAGCAGCTGCTCCTTGCCAAGCACAGGCAGCTGCCTATGTTCTTGCTTCTTGACGAACTCACAGTTGCCCTTCTTTTCAGCAGCTGCCACCGTGTTCTCTGCATCTCGGAGCCTCTGGGGAGCAACGAGAATTTCCAAGGTGGCATGCATGAAAACTAAAATAAAAACTCAGGAAGGTTGTCCTGGAACACCTTCCATTGGCATGCCAAGGGTGAATTCAAGAGGCAGGAGAGCGGCAGCCACCGTCCTGCAGCTGTCTGCGAGCTTCGCACACAAGCCGGCTTCTTCGCGGCTTCGTTCTCTTGCAAGCTACCGCGATCTCCGGCTGCCGGAGGCCAAGAAGCGGCTACTTCGCGCACAGCTCACTGGAGCGGCAGCGGTGCGCTCCGGAGCGCCGCTTTTGCCGAAAGACGCCGGGAAGCGGCACTTGCTTTCGGCCAGCTCCGGAGCTCCGTATTCTGCCTCTCTAGTCGCCTACATCTTAGCCAAAAGCTTTTCGGCTCCAGTTCTCAAGGAGAAAGTGTACCAGCACTGCTCACTTAGCCCGACCTTGCCAGGAAATAAGATTTGCTGCACATTCCAAGGACACTGCATTTTCCTGGGCAAGCTGCAACCTGCTGGCAGATGGCCGTGCTCTCTGCCCACTCCTGCCCAGTTCTTGGTACTAACGGGCACGTTGCAGCCTGGCGAAGGCAAGAAACCTGGAGAGCTGTCACAGAGCAGAAGGGCAGCTGAGATGCTGAAAAGCAGCAAAGCTGAACTGCCTGCCTCAGCTTCAGCAGTGTGTAATTGACTGAAGGCGAAAAACCAAGCAGCAGAGCAGCGGGCTTCTGTGTGCACTGAAGGCAATTGCAAGAATCCAGCAGCTGCTCCTTGCCAAGCACAGGCAGCTGCCTGGGTTCTTGGTTTTTGACCAACTCACAGTTGCCCTTCTTTTCAGCAGCTGCCACCGTGTTCTCTGCATCTCGGAGCCTCTGGGGAGCAACGAGAATTTCAAAGGTGGGATGCATGAAAACTAAAATAAAAAGTCAGGAAGGTTGTCCTGGAACACCTTCCATTGGCATGCCAAGGGTGAATTCAAGAGGCAGGAGAGCGGCAGCCACCGTCCTGCAGCAGTCTGCGAGCTTCGCACACAAGCCGGCTTCTTCGCGGCTTCGTTCTTCGCCTCTTGCAAGCTACCGCGATCTCCGGCTGCCGGAGGCCAAGAAGCGGCTACTTCGCGCACAGCTCACTGGAGCGGCAGCGGTGCGCTCCGAAGCGCCGCTTTTGCCGAAAGACGCCGGGAAGTGGCACTTGCTTTCGGCCAGCTGCGGAGCTCCGTATTCTTGCCTCTCTAGTCGCCTACATCTTAGCCAAAAGCTTTTCCGCTCCAGTTCTCAAGGAGAAAGTGTACCAGCAGTGCTCACTTAGCCCGACCTTGCCAGGAAATAAGATTTGCTGCACATTCCAAGGACACTGCATTTTCCTGGGCAAGCTGCAACCTGCTGGCAGATGGCCCTGCTCTCTGCCCACTCCTGCCCAGTTCTTGCTACTAGCGGGCACGTTGCAGCCTGGCGAAGGCAAGAAACCTGGAGAGCTGTCACAGAGCAGAAGGGCAGCTGAGATGCTAAAAAGCAGCAAAGCTGAACTGCCTGCCTCAGCTTCAGCAGTGTGTAATTGACTGAAGGCGAAAAACCAAGCAGCAGAGCAGCGGGCTTCTGTGCGCACTGAAGGCAATTGCAAGAATCCAGCAGCTGCTCCTTGCCAAGCACAGGCAGCTGCCTATGTTCTTGCTTCTTGACCAACTCACAGTTGCCCTTCTTTTCAGCAGCTGCCACCGTGTTCTCTGCATCTCGGAGACTCTGGGGAGCAACAAGAATTTCCAAGGTGGGATGCATGAAAACTAAAATAAAAACTCAGGAAGGTTGTCCTGGAACACCTTCCATTGGCATGCCAAGAGTGAATTCAAGAGGCAGGAGAGCGGCAGCCACCGTCCTGCAGCTGTCTGCGAGCTTCGCACACAAGCCGGCTTCTTCGCGGCTTCGTTCTTCGCCTCTTGCAAGCTACCGCGATCTCTGGCTGCCGGAGGCCAAGAAGCGGCTACTTCGCGCACAGATCACAGGAGCGGCAGCGGTGCGCTCCGGAGCGCCGCTTTTGCCGAAAGTCACCGGGAAGCGGCACTTGCTTTCGGCCAGCTGCGGAGCTCCGTATTCTGCCTCTCTAGTCGCCTACATCTTAGCCAAAAGCTTTTCGGCTCCAGTTCTCAAGGAGAAAGTGTACCAGCACTGCTCACTTAGCCCGACCTTGCCAGGAAATAAGATTTGCTGCACATTCCAAGGACACTGCATTTTCCTGGGCAAGCTGCAACCTGCTGGCAGATGGCCCTGCTCTCTGCCCACTCCTGCCCAGTTCTTGCTACTAGCGGGCACGTTGCAGCCTGGCGAAGGCAAGAAACCTGGAGAGCTGTCACAGAGCAGAAGGGCAGCTGAGATGCTGAAAAGCAGCAAAGCTGAACTGCCTGCCTCAGCTTCAGCAGTGTGTAATTGACTGAAGGCGAAAAACCAAGCAGCAGAGCAGCGGGCTTCTGTGCGCACTGAAGGCAATTGCAAGAATCCAGCAGCTGCTCCTTGCCAAGCACAGGCAGCTGCCTATGTTCTTGCTTCTTGACCAACTCACAGTTGCCCTTCTTTTCAGCAGCTGCCACCGTGTTCTCTGCATCTCGGAGCCTCTGGGGAGCAACGAGAATTTCCAAGGTGGCATGCATGAAAACTAAAATAAAAACTCAGGAAGGTTGTCCTGGAACACCTTCCATTGGCATGCCAAGGGTGAATTCAAGAGGCAGGAGAGCGGCAGCCACCGTCCTGCAGCAGTCTGCGAGCTTCGCACACAAGCCGGCTTCTTCGCGGCTTCGTTCTCTTGCAAGCTACCGCGATCTCCGGCTGCCGGAGGCCAAGAAGCGGCTACTTCGCGCACAGCTCACTGGAGCGGCAGCGGTGAGCTCCGGAGCGCCGCTTTTGCCGAAAGACGCCGGGAAGCGGCACTTGCTTTCAGCCAGCTGCGGAGCTCCGTATTCTGCCTCTCTGCTCGCCTACATCTTAGCGAAAAGCTTTTCCGCTCCAGTTCTCAAGGAGAAAGTGTACCAGCACTGCTCACTTAGCCCGACCTTGCCAGGAAATAAGATTTGCTGCACATTCCAAGGACACTGCATTTTCCTGGGCAAGCTGCAACCTGCTGGCAGATGGCCGTGCTCTCTGCCCACTCCTGCCCAGTTCTTGGTACTAGCGGGCACGTTGCAGCCTGGCGAAGGCAAGAAACCTGGAGAGCTGTCACAGAGCAGAAGGGCAGCTGAGATGCTGAAAAGCAGCAAAGCTGAACTGCCTGCCTCAGCTTCAGCAGTGTGTAATTGACTGAAGGCGAAAAACCAAGCAGCAGGGCAGCGGGCTTCTGTGCGCACTGAAGGCAATTGCAAGCATGCAGCAGCTGCTCCTTGCCAAGCACAGGCAGCTGCCTATATTCTTGCTTCTTGACCAACTCACAGTTGCCCTTTCTTTTCAGCAGCTGCCACCGTGTTCTCTGCATCTCGGAGCCTCTGGGGAGCAACAAGAATTTCCAAGGTGGGATGCATGAAAACTAAAATAAAAACTCAGGAAGGTTGTCCTGGAACACCTTCCATTGGCATGCCAAGGGTGAATTCAAGAGGCAGGAGAGCGGCAGCCACCGTCCTGCAGCTGTCTGCGAGCTTCGCACACAAGCCGGCTTCTTCGCGGCTTCGTTCTTCGCCTCTTGCAAGCTACCGTGAACTCCGGCTGCCGGAGGCCAAGAAGCGGCTACTTCGTGCACAGCTCACTGGAGCGGCAGCGGTGCGCTCCGAAGCGCCGCTTTTGCCGAAAGACGCCGGGAAGCGGCACTTGCTTTCGGCCAGCTCCGGAGCTCCGTATTCTGCCTCTCTAGTCGCCTACATCTTAGCCAAAAGCTTTTCGGCTCCAGTTCTCAAGGAGAAAGTGTACCAGCACTGCTCACTTAGCCCGACCTTGCCAGGAAATAAGATTTGCTGCACATTCCAAGGACACTGCATTTTCCTGGGCAAGCTGCAACCTGCTGGCAGATGGCCCTGCTGTCTGCCCACTCCTGCCCAGTTCTTGGTACTAACGGGCACGTTGCAGCCTGGCGAAGGCAAGAAACCTGGAGAGCTGTCACAGAGCAGAAGGGCAGCTGAGATGCTGAAAAGCAGCAAAGCTGAACTGCCTGCCTCAGCTTCAGCAGTGTGTAATTGACTGAAGGCGAAAAACCAAGCAGCAGAGCAGCGGGCTTCTGTGCGCACTGAAGGCAATTGCAAGAATCCAGCAGCTGCTCCTTGCCAAGCACAGGCAGCTGCCTGGGTTCTTGGTTTTTGACCAACTCACAGTTGCCCTTCTTTTCAGCAGCTGCCACCGTGTTCTCTGCATCTCGGAGCCTCTGGGGAGCAACGAGAATTTCAAAGGTGGGATGCATGAAAACTAAAATAAAAAGTCAGGAAGGTTGTCCTGGAACACCTTCCATTGGCATGCCAAGGGTGAATTCAAGAGGCAGGAGAGCGGCAGCCACCGTCCTGCAGCAGTCTGCGAGCTTCGCACACAAGCCGGCTTCTTCGCGGCTTCGTTCTTCGCCTCTTGCAAGCTACCGCGATCTCCGGCTGCCGGAGGCCAAGAAGCGGCTACTTCGCGCACAGCTCACTGGAGCGGCAGCGGTGCGCTCCGAAGCGCCGCTTTTGCCGAAAGACGCCGGGAAGTGGCACTTGCTTTCGGCCAGCTGCGGAGCTCCGTATTCTTGCCTCTCTAGTCGCCTACATCTTAGCCAAAAGCTTTTCCGCTCCAGTTCTCAAGGAGAAAGTGTACCAGCAGTGCTCACTTAGCCCGACCTTGCCAGGAAATAAGATTTGCTGCACATTCCAAGGACACTGCATTTTCCTGGGCAAGCTGCAACCTGCTGGCAGATGGCCCTGCTCTCTGCCCACTCCTGCCCAGTTCTTGCTACTAGCGGGCACGTTGCAGCCTGGCGAAGGCAAGAAACCTGGAGAGCTGTCACAGAGCAGAAGGGCAGCTGAGATGCTAAAAAGCAGCAAAGCTGAACTGCCTGCCTCAGCTTCAGCAGTGTGTAATTGACTGAAGGCGAAAAACCAAGCAGCAGAGCAGCGGGCTTCTGTGCGCACTGAAGGCAATTGCAAGAATCCAGCAGCTGCTCCTTGCCAAGCACAGGCAGCTGCCTATGTTCTTGCTTCTTGACCAACTCACAGTTGCCCTTCTTTTCAGCAGCTGCCACCGTGTTCTCTGCATCTCGGAGACTCTGGGGAGCAACAAGAATTTCCAAGGTGGGATGCATGAAAACTAAAATAAAAACTCAGGAAGGTTGTCCTGGAACACCTTCCATTGGCATGCCAAGATTGAATTCAAGAGGCAGGAGAGCGGCAGCCACCGTCCTGCAGCTGTCTGCGAGCTTCGCACACAAGCCGGCTTCTTCGCGGCTTCGTTCTTCGCCTCTTGCAAGCTACCGCGATCTCCGGCTGCCGGAGGCCAAGAAGCGGCTACTTCGCGCACAGATCACAGGAGCGGCAGCGGTGCGCTCCGGAGCGCCGCTTTTGCCGAAAGTCACCGGGAAGCGGCACTTGCTTTCGGCCAGCTCCGGAGCTCCGTATTCTGCCTCTCTAGTCGCCTACATCTTAGCCAAAAGCTTTTCCGCTCCAGTTCTCAAGGAGAAAGTGTACCAGCACTGCTCACTTAGCCCGACCTTGCCAGGAAATAAGATTTGCTGCACATTCCAAGGACACTGCATTTTCCTGGGCAAGCTGCAACCTGCTGGCAGATGGCCGTGCTCTCTGCCCACTCCTGCCCAGTTCTTGGTACTAGCGGGCACGTTGCAGCCTGGCGAAGGCAAGAAACCTGGAGAGCTGTCACAGAGCAGAAGGGCAGCTGAGATGCTGAAAAGCAGCAAAGCTGAACTGCCTGCCTCAGCTTCAGCAGTGTGTAATTGACTGAAGGCGAAAAACCAAGCAGCAGAGCAGCGGGCTTCTGTGCGCACTGAAGGCAATTGCAAGCAATCCAGCAGCTGCTCCTTGCCAAGCACAGGCAGCTGCCTAGGTTCTTGCTTCTTGACCAACTCACAGTTGCCCTTCTTTTCAGCAGCTGCCACCGTGTTCTCTGCATCTCGGAGCCTCTGGGGAGCAACAAGAATTTCCAAGGTGGGATGCATGAAAACTAAAATAAAAAGTCAGGAAGGTTGTCCTGGAACACCTTCCATTGGCATGCCAAGGGTGAATTCAAGAGGCAGGAGAGCGGCAGCCACCGTCCTGCAGCTGTGTGCGAGCTTCGCACACAAGCCGGCTTCTTCGCGGCTTCGTTCTTCGCCTCTTGCAAGCTACCGCGATCTCCGGCTGCCGGAGGCCAAGAAGCGGCTACTTCGCGCACAGATCACTGGAGCGGCAGCGGTGAGCTCCGGAGCGCCGCTTTTGCCGAAAGACGCCGGGAAGCGGCACTTGCTTTCGGCCAGCTGCGGAGCTCCGTATTCTGCCTCTCTAGTCGCCTACATCTTAGCCAAAAGCTTTTCGGCTCCAGTTCTCAAGGAGAAAGTGTACCAGCACTGCTCACTTAGCCCGACCTTGCCAGGAAATAAGATTTGCTGCACATTCCAAGGACACTGCATTTTCCTGGGCAAGCTGCAACCTGCTGGCAGATGGCCCTGCTCTCTGCCCACTCCTGCCCAGTTCTTGCTACTAGCGGGCACGTTGCAGCCTGGCGAAGGCAAGAAACCTGGAGAGCTGTCACAGAGCAGAAGGGCAGCTGAGATGCTGAAAAGCAGCAAAGCTGAACTGCCTGCCTCAGCGTCAGCAGTGTGTAATTGACTGAAGGCGAAAAACCAAGCAGCAGAGCAGCGGGCTTCTGTGCGCACTGAAGGCAATTGCAAGCAATCCAGCAGCTGCTCCTTGCCAAGCACAGGCAGCTGCCTATGTTCTTGGGTTTTGACCAACTCACAGTTGCCCTTCTTTTCAGCAGCTGCCACCGTGTTCTCTGCATCTCGGAGCCTCTGGGGAGCAACGAGAATTTCCAAGGTGGGATGCATGAAAACTAAAATAAAAACTCAGGAAGGTTGTCCTGGAACACCTTCCATTGGCATGCCAAGGGTGAATTCAAGAGGCAGGAGAGCGGCAGCCACCGTCCTGCAGCTGTCTGCGAGCTTCGCACACAAGCCGGCTTCTTCGCGGCTTCGTTCTTCGCCTCTTGCAAGCTAACGCGATCTCCGGCTGCCGGAGGCCAAGAAGCGGCTACTTCGCGCACAGCTCACTGGAGCGGCAGCGGTGAGCTCCGGAGCGCCGCTTTTGCCGAAAGACGCCGGCAAGCGGCACTTGCTTTCGGCCAGCTGCGGAGCTGCGTATTCTGCCTCTCGAGTCGCCTACATCTTAGCCAAAAGCTTTTCCGCACCAGTTCTCAAGGAGAAAGTGTACCAGCACTGCTCACTTAGCCCGACCTTGCCAGGAAATAAGATTTGCTGCACATTCCAAGGACACTGCATTTTCCTGGGCAAGCTGCAACCTGCTGGCAGATGGCCGTGCTCTCTGCCCACTCCTGCCCAGTTCTTGCTACTAGCGGGCACGTTGCAGCCTGGCGAAGGCAAGAAACCTGGAGAGCTGTCACAGAGCAGAAGGGCAGCTGAGATGCTGAAAAGCAGCAAAGCTGAACTGCCTGCCTCAGCTTCAGCAGTGTGTAATTGACTGAAGGCGAAAAACCAAGCAGCAGAGCAGCGGGCTTCTGTGCGCACTGAAGGCAATTGCAAGAATCCAGCAGCTGCTCCTTGCCAAGCACAGGCAGCTGCCTATGTTCTTGGGTTTTGACCAACTCACAGTTGCCCTTCTTTTCAGCAGCTGCCACCGTGTTCTCTGCATCTCGGAGCCTCTGGGGAGCAACAAGAATTTCCAAGGTGGGATGCATGAAAACTAAAATAAAAACTCAGGAAGGTTGTCCTGGAACACCTTCCATTGGCATGCCAAGAGTGAATTCAAGAGGCAGGAGAGCGGCAGCCACCGTCCTGCAGCTGTCTGCGAGCTTCGCACACAAGCCGGCTTCTTCGCGGCTTCGTTCTTCGCCTCTTGCAAGCTACCGCGATCTCCGGCTGCCGGAGGCCAAGAAGCGGCTACTTCGCGCACAGATCACTGGAGCGGCAGCGGTGCGCTCCGGAGCGCCGCTTTTGCCGAAAGACACCGGGAAGCGGCACTTGCTTTCGGCCAGCTCCGGAGCTCCGTATTCTGCCTCTCTAGTCGCCTACATCTTAGCCAAAAGCTTTTCGGCTCCAGTTCTCAAGGAGAAAGTGTACCAGCACTGCTCACTTAGCCCGACCTTGCCAGGAAATAAGATTTGCTGCACATTCCAAGGACACTGCATTTTCCTGGGCAAGCTGCAACCTGCTGGCAGATGGCCCTGCTCTCTGCCCACTCCTGCCCAGTTCTTGGTACTAGCGGGCACCTTGCAGCCTGGCGAAGGCAAGAAACCTGGAGAGCTGTCACAGAGCAGAAGGGCAGCTGAGATGCTAAAAAGCAGCAAAGCTGAACTGCCTGCCTCAGCTTCAGCAGTGTGTAATTGACTGAAGGCGAAAAACCAAGCAGCAGAGCAGCGGGCTTCTGTGCGCACTGAAGGCAATTGCAAGCAATCCAGCAGCTGCTCCTTGCCAAGCACAGGCAGCTGCCTATGTTCTTGGGTTTTGACCAACTCACAGTTGCCCTTCTTTTCAGCAGCTGCCACCGTGTTCTCTGCATCTCGGAGCCTCTGGGGAGCAACGAGAATTTCCAAGGTGGGATGCATGAAAACTAAAATAAAAACTCAGGAAGGTTGTCCTGGAACACCTTCCATTGGCACGCCAAAAGTGAATTCAAGAGGCAGGAGAGCAGCAGCCGCCGTCCTTCAGCTGTCTGCGAGCTTCGCACACAAGCCGGCTTCTTCGCGGCTTCGTTCTTCGCCTCTTGCAAGCTACCGCGATCTCCGGCTGCCGGAGGCCAAGAAGCGGCTACTTCGCGCACAGCTCACTGGAGCGGCAGCGGTGCGCTCCGGAGAGCCGCTTCTGCCGAAAGACGCCGGGATGCGGCACTTGCTTTCGGCCAGCTGCGGAGCCTCGTATTCTGCCTCTCGAGTCGCCTACATCTTAGCCAAACGCTTTTCCGCTCCAGTTCTCAAGGAGAAAGTGTACCAGCAGTGCTCACTTAGCCCGACCTTGCCAGGAAATAAGATTTGCTGCACATTCCAAGGACACTGCATTTTCCTGGGCAAGCTGCAACCTGCTGGCAGATGGCCGTGCTCTCTGCCCACTCCTGCCCAGTTCTTGCTACTAGCGGGCACGTTGCAGCCTGGCGAAGGCAAGAAACCTCTAGAGCTGTCACAGAGCAGAAGGGCAGCTGAGATGCGGAAAAGCAGCAAAGCTGAACAGCCTGCCTCAGCTTCAGCAGTGTGCAATTGACTGAAGGCGAAAAACCAAGCAGCAGAGCAGCGGGCTTCTGTGCGCACTGAAGGCAATTGCAAGAATCCAGCAGCTGCTCCTTGCCAAGCACAGGCAGCTGCCTATGTTCTTGCTTCCTGACGAACTCACAGTTGCCCTTCTTTTCAGCAGCTGCCACCGTGTTCTCTGCATCTCGGAGCCTCTGGGGAGCATCAAGAATTTCCAAGGTGGGATGCATGAAAACTAAAATAAAAACTCAGGAAGGTTGTCCTGGAACACCTTCCATTGGCATGCCAAGGGTGAATTCAAGAGGCAGGAGAGCGGCAGCCACCGTCCTGCAGCTGTGTGCGAGTGTCGCACACAAGCCGGCTTCTTCGCGGCTTCGTTCTTCGCCTCTTGCAAGCTACCGCGATCTCCGGCTGCCGGAGGCCAAGAAGCGGCTACTTCGCGCACAGATCACAGGAGCAGCAGCGGTGCGCTCCGGAGCGCCGCTTTTGCCGAAAGACGCCGGGAAGCGGCACTTGCTTTCGGCCAGCTGCGGAGCTCCGTATTCTGCCTCTCCAGTCGCCTACATCTTAGCAAAAAGCTTTTCGGCTCCAGTTCTCAAGGAGAAAGTGTACCAGCACTGCTCACTTAGCCCGACCTTGCCAGGAAATAAGATTTGCTGCACATTCCAAGGACACTGCATTTTCCTGGGCAAGCTGCAACCTGCTGGCAGATGGCCGTGCTCTCTGCCCACTCCTGCCCAGTTCTTGGTACTAGTGGGCACGTTGCAGCCTGGCGAAGGCAAGAAGCTTCGAGAGCTGTCACAGAGCAGAAGGGCAGCTGAGATGCTGAAAAGCAGCCAAGCTGAACTGCCTGCCTCAGCTTCAGCAGTGTGCAATTGACTGAAGGCGAAAAACCAAGCAGCAGAGCAGCGGGCTTCTGTGCGCACTGAAGGCAAATGCAAGAATCCAGCAGCTGCTCCTTGCCAAGCACAGGCAGCTGCCTAGGTTCTTGCTTCTTGACCAACTCACAGTTGCCCTTCTTTTCAGCAGCTGCCACTGTGTTCTCTGCATCTCGGAGACTCTGGGGAGCAACAAGAATTTCCAAGGTGGGATGCATGACGACTATGTCAAAACCCAGGAAAGTTGTCCTGGAACACCTCCCATTGGCATGCCAGAAGTGAATTCAAGAGACAGGAGAGCGGCAGCCACCGTCCTGCAGCTGTCTGCGAGCTTCGCACACAAGCCGGCTTCTTCGCGGCTTCGTTCTTCGCCTCTTGCAAGCCACCGTGATCTCCGGCTGCCGGAGGCGAAGAAGCCGCTACTTCGCGCACAGATCACAGGAGCGGCAGCGGTGCGCTCCGGAGAGCCGCTTCTGCCGAAAGACGCCGGGAAGCGGCACTTGCTTTCGGCCAGCTCCGGAGCTGCGTATTCTGCCTCTCGAGTCGCCTACATCTTAGCGAAAAGCTTTTCGGCTCCAGTTCTCAAGGAGAAAGTGTACCAGCACTGCTCACTTAGCCCGACCTTGCCAGGAAATAAGATTTGCTGCACATTCCAAGGACACTGCATTTTCCTGGGCAAGCTGCAACCTGCTGGCAGATGGCCGTGCTCTCTGCCCACTCCTGCCCAGTTCTTGGTACTAGCGGGCACGTTGCAGCCTGGCGAAGGCAAGAAACCTGGAGAGTTGTCACAGAGCAGAAGGGCAGCTGAGATGCTGAAAAGCAGCCAAGCTGAACAGCCTGCCTCAGCTTCAGCAGTGTGTAATTGACTGAAGGCGAAAAACCAAGCAGCAGAGCAGCGGGCTTCTGTGCGCACTGAAGGCAATTGCAAGAATCCAGCAGCTGCTCCTTGCCAAGCACAGGCAGCTGCCTAGGTTCTTGCTTCTTGACGAACTCACAGTTGCCCTTCTTTTCAGCAGCTGCCACCGTGTTCTCTGCATCTCGGAGCCTCTGGGGAGGAACGAGAATTTCCAAGGTGGGATGCATGAAAACTAAAATAAAAACTCAGGAAGGTTGTCCTGGAACACCTTCCATTGGCATGCCAAGGGTGAATTCAAGAGGCAGGAGAGCGGCAGCCACCGTCCTGCAGCTGTGTGCGAGTGTCGCACACAAGCCGGCTTCTTCGCGGCTTCGTTTTTCGCCTCTTGCAAGCTACCGCGATCTCCGGCTGCCGGAGGCCAAGAAGCGGCTACTTCGCGCACAGATCACAGGAGCAGCAGCGGTGCGCTCCGGAGAGCCGCTTCTGCCTAAAGACGCCGGGAAGCGGCACTTGCTTTCGGCCAGCTCCGGAGCTGCGTATTCTGCCTCTCGAGTCGCCTACATCTTAGCGAAAAGCTTTTCCGCTCCAGTTCTCAAGGAGAAAGTGTACCAGCACTGCTCACTTAGCCCGACCTTGCCAGGAAATAAGATTTGCTGCACATTCCAAGGACACTGCATTTTCCTGGGCAAGCTGCAACCTGCTGGCAGATGGCCGTGCTCTCTGCCCACTCCTGCCCAGTTCTTGGTACTAGTGGTCACGTTGCAGCCTGGCGAAGGCAAGAAACCTGGAGAGCTGTCACAGAGCAGAAGGGCAGCTGAGATGCTGAAAAGCAGCCAAGCTGAACTGCCTGCCTCAGCTTCAGCTGTGTGCAATTGACTGAAGGCGAAAAACCAAGCAGCAGAGCAGCGGGCTTCTGTGCGCACTGAAGGCAAATGCAAGAATCCAGCAGCTGCTCCTTGCCAAGCACAGGCAGCTGCCTAGGTTCTTGCTTCTTGACCAACTCACAGTTGCCCTTCTTTTCAGCAGCTGCCACCGTGTTCTCTGCATCTCGGAGACTCTGGGGAGCAACAAGAATTTCCAAGGTGGGATGCATGACGACTATGTCAAAACCCAGGAAAGTTGTCCTGGAACACCTCCCATTGGCACGCCAGAAGTGAATTCAAGAGGCAGGAGAGCGGCAGCCACCGTCCTGCAGCAGTCTGCGAGCTTCGCACACAAGCCGGCTTCTTCGCGGCTTCGTTCTTCGCCTCTTGCAAGCTACCGTGATCTCCGGCTGCCGGAGGCCAAGAAGCCGCTACTTCGCGCACAGCTGACTGGAGCGGCAGCGGTGCGCTCCGGAGAGCCGCTTCTGCCGAAAGACGCCGGGAAGCGGCACTTGCTTTCGGCCAGCTCCGGAGCTGCGTATTCTGCCTCTCGAGTCGCCTACATCTTAGCGAAAAGCTTTTCGGCTCCAGTTCTCAAGGAGAAAGTGTACCAGCACTGCTCACTTAGCCCGACCTTGCCAGGAAATAAGATTTGCTGCACATTCCAAGGACACTGCATTTTCCTGGGCAAGCTGCAACCTGCTGGCAGATGGCCGTGCTCTCTGCCCACTCCTGCCCAGTTCTTGCTACTAGCGGGCACGTTGCAGCCTGGCGAAGGCAAGAAACCTGGAGAGTTGTCACAGAGCAGAAGGGCAGCTGAGATGCTGAAAAGCAGCCAAGCTGAACAGCCTGCCTCAGCTTCAGCAGTGTGTAATTGACTGAAGGCGAAAAACCAAGCAGCAGAGCAGTGGGCTTCTGTGCGCACTGAAGGCAATTGCAAGAATCCAGCAGCTGCTCCTTGCCAAGCACAGGCAGCTGCCTAGGTTCTTGCTTCTTGACGAACTCACAGTTGCTCTTCTTTTCAGCAGCTGCCACCGTGTTCTCTGCATCTCGGAGCCTCTGGGGAGCAACAAGAATTTCCAAGGTGGGATGCATGAAAACTAAAATAAAAACTCAGGAAGGTTGTCCTGGAACACCTTCCATTGGCATGCCAAGGGTGAATTCAAGAGGCAGGAGAGCGGCAGCCACCGTCCTGCAGCTGTCTGCGAGCTTCGCACACAAGCCGGCTTCTTCGCGGCTTCGTTCTTCGCCTCTTGCAAGCTACCGCAATCTCCGGCTGCCGGAGGCCAAGAAGCGGCTACTTCGCGCACAGATCACTGGAGCGGCAGCGGTGAGCTCCGGAGCGCCGCTTTTGCCGAAAGACGCCGGGAAGCGGCACTTGCTTTCGGCCAGCTCCGGAGCTGCGTATTCTGCCTCTCTGCTCGCCTACATCTTAGCCAAAAGCTTTTCCGCTCCAGTTCTCAAGGAGAAAGTGTACCAGCAGTGCTCACTTAGCCCGACCTTGCCAGGAAATAAGATTTGCTGCACATTCCAAGGACACTGCATTTTCCTGCGCAAGCTGCAACCTGCTGGCAGATGGCCGTGCTCTCTGCCCACTCCTGCCCAGTTCTTGCTACTAGCGGGCACGTTGCAGCCTGGCGAAGGCAAGAAACCTGGAGAGCTGTCACAGAGCAGAAGGGCAGCTGAGATGCTGAAAAGCAGCCAAGCTGAACTGCCTGCCTCAGCTTCAGCAGTGTGTAATTGACTGAAGGCGAAAAACCAAGCAGCAGAGCAGCGGGCTTCTGTGCGCACTGAAGGCAATTGCAAGAATCCAGCAGCTGCTCCTTGCCAAGCACAGGCAGCTGCCTGGGTTCTTGGTTTTTGACCAACTCACAGTTGCCCTTCTTTTCAGCAGCTGCCACCGTGTTCTCTGCATCTCGGAGCCTCTGGGGAGCAACGAGAATTTCCAAGGTGGGATGCATGAAAACTAAAATAAAAACTCAGGAAGGTTGTCCTGGAACACCTTCCATTGGCATGCCAAGGGTGAATTCAAGAGGCAGGAGAGCGGCAGCCACCGTCCTGCAGCTGTCTGCGAGCTTCGCACACAAGCCGGCTTCTTCGCGGCTTCGTTCTTCGCCTCTTGCAAGCTACCGCGATCTCCGGCTGCCGGAGGCCAAGAAGCGGCTACTTCGCGCACAGATCACTGGAGCGGCAGCGGTGAGCTCCGGAGCGCCGCTTTTGCCGAAAGACGCCGGGAAGCGGCACTTGCTTTCGGCCAGCTCCGGAGCTCCGTATTCTGCCTCTCTAGTCGCCTACATCTTAGCCAAAAGCTTTTCCGCTCCAGTTCTCAAGGAGAAAGTGTACCAGCAGTGCTCACTTAGCCCGACCTTGCCAGGAAATAAGATTTGCTGCACATTCCAAGGACACTGCATTTTCCTGGGCAAGCTGCAACCTGCTGGCAGATGGCCGTGCTCTCTGCCCACTCCTGCCCAGTTCTTGGTACTAGCGGGCACGTTGCAGCCTGGCGAAGGCAAGAAACCTGGAGAGCTGTCACAGAGCAGAAGGGCAGCTGAGATGCTGAAAAGCAGCCAAGCTGAACTGCCTGCCTCAGCTTCAGCAGTGTGTAATTGACTGAAGGCGAAAAACCAAGCAGCAGAGCAGCGGGCTTCTGTGCGCACTGAAGGCAATTGCAAGAATCCAGCAGCTGCTCCTTGCCAAGCACAGGCAGCTGCCTGGGTTCTTGGTTTTTGACCAACTCACAGTTGCCCTTCTTTTCAGCAGCTGCCACCGTGTTCTCTGCATCTCGGAGCCTCTGGGGAGCAACGAGAATTTCCAAGGTGGGATGCATGAAAACTAAAATAAAAACTCAGGAAGGTTGTCCTGGAACACCTTCCATTGGCATGCCAAGGGTGAATTCAAGAGGCAGGAGAGCGGCAGCCACCGTCCTGCAGCAGTCTGCGAGCTTCGCACACAAGCCGGCTTCTTCGCGGCTTCGTTCTTCGCCTCTTGCAAGCTACCGCGATCTCCGGCTGCCGGAGGCCAAGAAGCGGCTACTTCGCGCACAGATCACTGGAGCGGCAGCGGTGCGCTCCGGAGCGCCGCTTTTGCCGAAAGACGCCGGGAAGCGGCACTTGCTTTCGGCCAGCTGCGGAGCTCCGTATTCTTGCCTCTCTAGTCGCCTACATCTTAGCCAAAAGCTTTTCCGCTCCAGTTCTCAAGGAGAAAGTGTACCAGCAGTGCTCACTTAGCCCGACCTTGCCAGGAAATAAGATTTGCTGCACATTCCAAGGACACTGCATTTTCCTGGGCAAGCTGCAACCTGCTGGCAGATGGCCGTGCTCTCTGCCCACTCCTGCCCAGTTCTTGCTACTAGCGGGCACGTTGCAGCCTGGTGAAGGCAAGAAACCTGGAGAGCTGTCACAGAGCAGAAGGGCAGCTGAGATGCTGAAAAGCAGCAAAGCTGAACAGCCTGCCTCAGCTTCAGCAGTGTGTAATTGACTGAAGGCGAAAAACCAAGCAGCAGAGCAGCGGGCTTCTGTGCGCACTGAAGGCAATTGCAAGAATCCAGCAGCTGCTCCTTGCCAAGCACAGGCAGCTGCCTATGTTCTTGCTTCTTGACCAACTCACAGTTGCCCTTCTTTTCAGCAGCTGCCACCGTGTTCTCTGCATCTCGGAGCCTCTGGGGAGCAACAAGAATTTCCAAGGTGGGATGCATGAAAACTAAAATAAAAACTCAGGAAGGTTGTCCTGGAACACCTTCCATTGGCATGCCAAGAGTGAATTCAAGAGGCAGGAGAGCGGCAGCCACCGTCCTGCAGCAGTCTGCGAGCTTCGCACACAAGCCGGCTTCTTCGCGGCTTCGTTCTTCGCCTCTTGCAAGCTACCGTGATCTCCGGCTGCCGGAGGCGAAGAAGCCGCTACTTCGCGCACAGATCACAGGAGCGGCAGCGGTGCGCTCCGGAGCAGGGCTTCTGCCGAAAGAGGCCGGGAAGCGGCACTTGCTTTCGGCCAGCTGCGGAGCTGCGTATTCTGCCTCTCGAGTCGCCTACATCTTAGCGAAAAGCTTTTCGGCTCCAGTTCTCAAGGAGAAAGTGTACCAGCAGTGCTCACTTAGCCCGACCTTGCCAGGAAATAAGATTTGCTGCACATTCCAAGGACACTGCATTTTCCTGGGCAAGCTGCAACCTGCTGGCAGATGGCCGTGCTCTCTGCCCACTCCTGCCCAGTTCTTGGTACTAGCGGGCACGTTGCAGCCTGGCGAAGGCAAGAAACTTAGAGAGTTGTCACAGAGCAGAAGGGCAGCTGAGATGCTGAAAAGCAGCCAAGCTGAACAGCCTGCCTCAGCTTCAGCAGTGTGTAATTGACTGAAGGCGAAAAACCAAGCAGCAGAGCAGCGGGCTTCTGTGCGCACTGAAGGCAAATGCAAGAATCCAGCAGCTGCTCCTTGCCAAGCACAGGCAGCTGCCTAGGTTCTTGCTTCTTGACGAACTCACAGTTGCCCTTCTTTTCAGCAGCTGCCACCGTGTTCTCTGCATCTCGGAGCCTCTGGGGAGCAACAAGAATTTCCAAGGTGGGATGCATGAAAACTAAAATAAAAACTCAGGAAGGTTGTCCTGGAACACCTTCCATTGGCATGCGAAGAGTGAATTCAAGAGGCAGGAGAGCGGCAGCCACCATCCTGCAGCTGTCTGCGAGCTTCGCACACAAGCCGGCTTCTTCGCGGCTTCGTTCTTCGCCTCTTGCAAGCTACCGCGATCTCCGGCTGCCGGAGGCCAAGAAGCGGCTACTTCGCGCACAGATCACTGGAGCGGCAGCGGTGCGCTCCGGAGCGCCGCTTTTGCCGAAAGACGCCGGGAAGCGGCACTTGCTTTCGGCCAGCTGCGGAGCTCCGTATTCTGCCTCTCTAGTCGCCTACATCTTAGCCAAAAGCTTTTCAGCTCCAGTTCTCAGGGAGAAAGTGTACCAGCACTGCTCACTTAGCCCGACCTTGCCAGGAAATAAGATTTGCTGCACATTCCAAGGACACTGCATTTTCCTGGGCAAGCTGCAACCTGCTGGCCGATGGTCGTGCTCTCTGCCCACTCCTGCCCAGTTCTTGCTACTAGCGGGCACGTTGCAGCCTGGCGAAGGCAAGAAACCTGGAGAGCTGTCACAGAGCAGAAGGGCAGCTGAGATGCTGAAAAGCAGCAAAGCTGAACTGCCTGCCTCAGCTTCAGCAGTGTGTAATTGACTGAAGGCGAAAAACCAAGCAGCAGAGCAGCGGGCTTCTGTGCGCACTGAAGGCAAATGCAAGAATCCAGCAGCTGCTCCTTGCCAAGCACAGGCAGCTGCCTAGGTTCTTGCTTCTTGACCAACTCACAGTTGCCCTTCTTTTCAGCAGCTGCCACCGTGTTCTCTGCATCTCGGAGACTCTGGGGAGCAACAAGAATTTCCAAGGTGGGATGCATGACGACTATGTCAAAACCCAGGAAAGTTGTCCTGGAACACCTCCCATTGGCATGCCAGAAGTGAATTCAAGAGGCAGGAGAGCGGCAGCCACCGTCCTGCAGCAGTCTGCGAGCTTCGCACACAAGCCGGCTTCTTCGCGGCTTCGTTCTTCGCCTCTTGCAAGCCACCGTGATCTCCGGCTGCCGGAGGCGAAGAAGCCGCTACTTCGCGCACAGATCACAGGAGCGGCAGCGGTGCGCTCCGGAGAGCCGCTTCTGCCGAAAGACGCCGGGAAGCGGCACTTGCTTTCGGCCAGCTCCGGAGCTGCGTATTCTGCCTCTCGAGTCGCCTACATCTTAGCGAAAAGCTTTTCGGCTCCAGTTCTCAAGGAGAAAGTGTACCAGCACTGCTCACTTAGCCCGACCTTGCCAGGAAATAAGATTTGCTGCACATTCCAAGGACACTGCATTTTCCTGGGCAAGCTGCAACCTGCTGGCAGATGGCCGTGCTCTCTGCCCACTCCTGCCCAGTTCTTGCTACTAGCGGGCACGTTGCAGCCTGGCGAAGGCAAGAAACCTGGAGAGTTGTCACAGAGCAGAAGGGCAGCTGAGATGCTGAAAAGCAGCCAAGCTGAACAGCCTGCCTCAGCTTCAGCAGTGTGTAATTGACTGAAGGCGAAAAACCAAGCAGCAGAGCAGCGGGCTTCTGTGCGCACTGAAGGCAAATGCAAGAATCCAGCAGCTGCTCCTTGCCAAGCACAGGCAGCTGCCTAGGTTCTTGCTTCTTGACGAACTCACAGTTGCCCTTCTTTTCAGCAGCTGCCACCGTGTTCTCTGCATCTCGGAGCCTCTGGGGAGCAACAAGAATTTCCAAGGTGGGATGCATGAAAACTAAAATAAAAACTCAGGAAGGTTGTCCTGGAACACCTTCCATTGGCATGCCAAGGGTGAATTCAAGAGGCAGGAGAGCGGCAGCCACCGTCCTGCAGCTGTGTGCGAGTGTCGCACACAAGCCGGCTACTTCGCGGCTTCGTTCTTCGCCTCTTGCAAGCTAACGCGATCTCCGGCTGCCGGAGGCCAAGAAGCGGCTACTTCGCGCACAGCTCACTGGAGCGGCAGCGGTGAGCTCCGGAGCGCCGCTTTTGCCGAAAGACGCCGGCAAGCGGCACTTGCTTTCGGCCAGCTGCGGAGCTCCGTATTCTGCCTCTCTAGTCGCCTACATCCTAGCCAAAAGCTTTTCGGCTCCAGTTCTCAAGGAGAAAGTGTACCAGCAGTGCTCACTTAGCCCGACCTTGCCAGGAAATAAGATTTGCTGCACATTCCAAGGACACTGCATTTTCCTGGGCAAGCTGCAACCTGCTGGCAGATGGCCCTGCTCTCTGCCCACTCCTGCCCAGTTCTTGGTACTAGTGGTCACGTTGCAGCCTGGCGAAGGCAAGAAACCTGGAGAGCTGTCACAGAGCAGAAGGGCAGCTGAGATGCTGAAAAGCAGCCAAGCTGAACTGCCTGCCTCAGCTTCAGCAGTGTGTAATTGACTGAAGGCGAAAAACCAAGCAGCAGAGCAGCGGGCTTCTGTGCGCACTGAAGGCAATTGCAAGAATCCAGCAGCTGCTCCTTGCCAAGCACAGGCAGCTGCCTAGGTTCTTGCTTCTTGACCAACTCACAGTTGCCCTTCTTTTCAGCAGCTGCCACCGTGTTCTCTGCATCTCGGAGACTCTGGGGAGCAACAAGAATTTCCAAGTTGGGATGCATGAAAACTAAAATAAAAACTCAGGAAGGTTGTCCTGGAACACCTTCCATTGGCATGCCAAAAGTGAATTCAAGAGGCAGGAGAGCGGCAGCCACCATCCTGCAGCTGTCTGCGAGCTACGCACACAAGCCGGCTTCTTCGCGGCTTCGTTCTTCGCCTCTTGCAAGCTACCGCGATCTCCGGCTGCCGGAGGCCAAGAAGCGGCTACTTCGCGCACAGATCACTGGAGCGGCAGCGGTGCGCTCCGGAGCGCCGCTTTTGCCGAAAGACGCCGGGAAGCGGCACTTGCTTTCGGCCAGCTGCGGAGCTCCGTATTCTGCCTCTCTAGTCGCCTACATCTTAGCCAAAAGCTTTTCAGCTCCAGTTCTCAAGGAGAAAGTGTACCAGCACTGCTCACTTAGCCCGACCTTGCCAGGAAATAAGATTTGCTGCACATTCCAAGGACACTGCATTTTCCTGGGCAAGCTGCAACCTGCTGGCAGATGGTCGTGCTCTCTGCCCACTCCTGCCCAGTTCTTGCTACTAGCGGGCACGTTGCAGCCTGGCGAAGGCAAGAAACCTGGAGAGCTGTCACAGAGCAGAAGGGCAGCTGAGATGCTGAAAAGCAGCAAAGCTGAACTGCCTGCCTCAGCTTCAGCAGTGTGTAATTGACTGAAGGCGAAAAACCAAGCAGCAGAGCAGCGGGCTTCTGTGCGCACTGAAGGCAAATGCAAGAATCCAGCAGCTGCTCCTTGCCAAGCACAGGCAGCTGCCTAGGTTCTTGCTTCTTGACCAACTCACAGTTGCCCTTCTTTTCAGCAGCTGCCACCGTGTTCTCTGCATCTCGGAGACTCTGGGGAGCAACAAGAATTTCCAAGGTGGGATGCATGACGACTATTTCAAAACCCAGGAAAGTTGTCCTGGAACACCTCCCATTGGCATGCCAGAAGTGAATTCAAGAGGCAGGAGAGCGGCAGCCACCGTCCTGCAGCAGTCTGCGAGCTTCGCACACAAGCCGGCTTCTTCGCGGCTTCGTTCTTCGCCTCTTGCAAGCCACCGTGATCTCCGGCTGCCGGAGGCGAAGAAGCCGCTACTTCGCGCAGAGATCACAGGAGCGGCAGCGGTGCGCTGCGGAGAGCCGCTTCTGCCGAAAGACGCCGGGAAGCGGCACTTGCTTTCGGCCAGCTCCGGAGCTGCGTATTCTGCCTCTCGAGTCGCCTACATCTTAGCGAAAAGCTTTTCGGCTCCAGTTCTCAAGGAGAAAGTGTACCAGCACTGCTCACTTAGCCCGACCTTGCCAGGAAATAAGATTTGCTGCACATTCCAAGGACACTGCATTTTCCTGGGCAAGCTGCAACCTGCTGGCAGATGGCCGTGCTCTCTGCCCACTCCTGCCCAGTTCTTGCTACTAGCGGGCACGTTGCAGCCTGGCGAAGGCAAGAAACCTGGAGAGTTGTCACAGAGCAGAAGGGCAGCTGAGATGCTGAAAAGCAGCCAAGCTGAACAGCCTGCCTCAGCTTCAGCAGTGTGTAATTGACTGAAGGCGAAAAACCAAGCAGCAGAGCAGTGGGCTTCTGTGCGCACTGAAGGCAATTGCAAGAATCCAGCAGCTGCTCCTTGCCAAGCACAGGCAGCTGCCTAGGTTCTTGCTTCTTGACGAACTCACAGTTGCCCTTCTTTTCAGCAGCTGCCACCGTGTTCTCTGCATCTCGGAGCCTCTGGGGAGCAACAAGAATTTCCAAGGTGGGATGCATGAAAACTAAAATAAAAACTCAGGAAGGTTGTCCTGGAACACCTTCCATTGGCATGCCAAGGGTGAATTCAAGAGGCAGGAGAGCGGCAGCCACCGTCCTGCAGCTGTCTGCGAGCTTCGCACACAAGCCGGCTTCTTCGCGGCTTCGTTCTTCGCCTCTTGCAAGCTACCGCGATCTCCGGCTGCCGGAGGCCAAGAAGCGGCTACTTCGCGCACAGATCACTGGAGCGGCAGCGGTGCGCTCCGGAGCGCCGCTTTTGCCGAAAGACGCCGGGAAGCGGCACTTGCTTTCGGCCAGCTCCGGAGCTGCGTATTCTGCCTCTCGAGTCGCCTACATCTTAGCGAAAAGCTTTTCCGCTCCAGTTCTCAAGGAGAAAGTGTACCAGCACTGCTCACTTAGCCCGACCTTGCCAGGAAATAAGATTTGCTGCACATTCCAAGGACACTGCATTTTCCTGGGCAAGCTGCAACCTGCTGGCAGATGGCCGTGCTCTCTGCCCACTCCTGCCCAGTTCTTGGTACTAGCGGGTACGTTGCAGCCTGGCGAAGGCAAGAAACCTGGAGAGTTGTCACAGAGCAGAAGGGCAGCTGAGATGCTGAAAAGCAGCCAAGCTGAACAGCCTGCCTCAGCTTCAGCAGTGTGTAATTGACTGAAGGCGAAAAACCAAGCAGCAGAGCAGTGGGCTTCTGTGCGCAGTGAAGGCAATTGCAAGAATCCAGCAGCTGCTCCTTGCCAAGCACAGGCAGCTGCCTAGGTTCTTGCTTCTTGACCAACTCACAGTTGCCCTTCTTTTCAGCAGCTGCCACCGTGTTCTCTGCATCTCGGAGCCTCTGGGGAGCAACAAGAATTTCCAAGGTGGGATGCATGAAAACTAAAATAAAAACTCAGGAAGGTTGTCCTGGAACACCTTCCATTGGCATGCCAAGGGTGAATTCAAGAGGCAGGAGAGCGGCAGCCACCGTCCTGCAGCTGTCTGCGAGCTTCGCACACAAGCCGGCTTCTTCGCGGCTTCGTTCTTCGCCTCTTGCAAGCTACCGCGATCTCTGGCTGCCGGAGGCCAAGAAGCGGCTACTTCGCGCACAGATCACTGGAGCGGCAGCGGTGAGCTCCGGAGCGCCGCTTTTGCCGAAAGACGCCGGGAAGCGGCACTTGCTTTCGGCCAGCTCCGGAGCTGCGTATTCTGCCTCTCTGCTCGCCTACATCTTAGCGAAAAGCTTTTCCGCTCCAGTTCTCAAGGAGAAAGTGTACCAGCACTGCTCACTTAGCCCGACCTTGCCAGGAAATAAGATTTGCTGCACATTCCAAGGACACTGCATTTTCCTGGGCAAGCTGCAACCTGCTGGCAGATGGCCGTGCTCTCTGCCCACTCCTGCCCAGTTCTTGCTACTAGCGGGCACGTTGCAGCCTGGCGAAGGCAAGAAACCTGGAGAGCTGTCACAGAGCAGAAGGGCAGCTGAGATGCTGAAAAGCAGCCAAGCTGAACAGCCTGCCTCAGCTTCAGCAGTGTGTAATTGACTGAAGGCGAAAAACCAAGCAGCAGAGCAGCGGGCTTCTGTGCGCACTGAAGGCAATTGCAAGAATCCAGCAGCTGCTCCTTGCCAAGCACAGGCAGCTGCCTGGGTTCTTGCTTCTTGACCAACTCACAGTTGCCCTTCTTTTCAGCAGCTGCCACCGTGTTCTCTGCATCTCGGAGCCTCTGGGGAGCAACGAGAATTTCCAAGGTGGGATGCATGAAAACTAAAATAAAAACTCAGGAAGGTTGTCCTGGAACACCTTCCATTGGCATGCCAGAAGTGAATTCAAGAGGCAGGAGAGCGGCAGCCACCGTCCTGCAGCTGTCTGCGAGCTTCGCACACAAGCCGGCTTCTTCGCGGCTTCGTTCTTCGCCTCTTGCAAGCCACCGTGATCTCCGGCTGCCGGAGGCGAAGAAGCCGCTACTTCGCGCACAGATCACAGGAGCGGCAGCGGTGCGCTCCGGAGAGCCGCTTCTGCCGAAAGACGCCGGGAAGCGGCACTTGCTTTCGGCCAGCTCCGGAGCTGCGTATTCTGCCTCTCGAGTCGCCTACATCTTAGCGAAAAGCTTTTCCGCTCCAGTTCTCAAGGAGAAAGTGTACCAGCACTGCTCACTTAGCCCGACCTTGCCAGGAAATAAGATTTGCTGCACATTCCAAGGACACTGCATTTTCCTGGGCAAGCTGCAACCTGCTGGCAGATGGCCGTGCTCTCTGCCCACTCCTGCCCAGTTCTTGGTACTAGCGGGCACGTTGCAGCCTGGCGAAGGCAAGAAACCTGGAGAGCTGTCACAGAGCAGAAGGGCAGCTGAGATGCTGAAAAGCAGCAAAGCTGAACTGCCTGCCTCAGCTTCAGCAGTGTGTAATTGACTGAAGGCGAAAAACCAAGCAGCAGAGCAGCGGGCTTCTGTGCGCACTGAAGGCAATTGCAAGAATCCAGCAGCTGCTCCTTGCCAAGCACAGGCAGCTGCCTAGGTTCTTGCTTCTTGACCAACTCACAGTTGCCCTTCTTTTCAGCAGCTGCCACCGTGTTCTCTGCATCTCGGAGACTCTGGGGAGCAACAAGAATTTCCAAGGTGGGATGCATGAAAACTAAAATAAAAACTCAGGAAAGTTGTCCTGGAACACCTTCCATTGGCATGCCAAGAGTGAATTCAAGAGGCAGGAGAGCGGCAGCCACCGTCCTGCAGCTGTGTGCGAGCTTCGCACACAAGCCGGCTTCTTCGCGGCTTCGTTCTTCTGCTGTTGCAAGCTACCGCGATCTCCGGCTGCCGGAGGCCAAGAAGCGGCTACTTCGCGCACAGATCACTGGAGCGGCAGCGGTGCGCTCCGGAGCGCCGCTTTTGCCGAAAGACGCCGGGAAGCGGCACTTGCTTTCGGCCAGCTGCGGAGCTGCGTATTCTGCCTCTCGAGTCGCCTACATCTTAGCCAAAAGCTTTTCCGCACCAGTTCTCAAGGAGAAAGTGTACCAGCACTGCTCACTTAGCCCGACCTTGCCAGGAAATAAGATTTGCTGCACATTCCAAGGACACTGCATTTTCCTGGGCAAGCTGCAACCTGCTGGCAGATGGCCGTGCTCTCTGCCCACTCCTGCCCAGTTCTTGGTACTAGCGGGCACCTTGCAGCCTGGCGAAGGCAAGAAACCTGGAGAGCTGTCACAGAGCAGAAGGGCAACTGAGATGCTGAAAAGCAGCCAAGCTGAACTGCCTGCCTCAGCTTCAGCAGTGTGTAATTGACTGAAGGCGAAAAACCAAGCAGCAGAGCAGCGGGCTTCTGTGCGCACTGAAGGCAATTGCAAGAATCCAGCAGCTGCTCCTTGCCAAGCACAGGCAGCTGCCTATGTTCTTGCTTCTTGACCAACTCACAGTTGCCCTTCTTTTCAGCAGCTGCCACCGTGTTCTCTGCATCTCGGAGCCTCTGGGGAGCAACAAGAATTTCCAAGGTGGGATGCATGAAAACTAAAATAAAAACTCAGGAAAGTTGTCCTGGAACACCTTCCATTGGCATGCCAAGAGTGAATTCAAGAGGCAGGAGAGCGGCAGCCACCGTCCTGCAGCTGTCTGCGAGTGTCGCACACAAGTCGGCTTCTTCGCGGCTTCGTTCTTCGCCTCTTGCAAGCTACCGCGATCTCCGGCTGCCGGAGGCCAAGAAGCGGCTACTTCGCGCACAGATCACTGGAGCGGCAGCGGTGCGCTCCGGAGCGCCGCTTTTGCCGAAAGACGCCGGGAAGCGGCACTTGCTTTCGGCCAGCTGCGGAGCTCCGTATTCTGCCTCTCTGCTCGCCTACATCTTAGCCAAAAGCTTTTCGGCTCCAGTTCTCAAGGAGAAAGTGTACCAGCACTGCTCACTTAGCCCGACCTTGCCAGGAAATAAGATTTGCTGCACATTCCAAGGACACTGCATTTTCCTGGGCAAGCTGCAACCTGCTGGCAGATGGCCCTGCTCTCTGCCCACTCCTGCCCACTTCTTGCTACTAGCGGGCACGTTGCAGCCTGGCGAAGGCAAGAAACCTGGAGAGCTGTCACAGAGCAGAAGGGCAGCTGAGATGCTGAAAAGCAGCAAAGCTGAACTGCCTGCCTCAGCTTCAGCAGTGTGTAATTGACTGAAGGCGAAAAACCAAGCAGCAGAGCAGCGGGCTTCTGTGCGCACTGAAGGCAATTGCAAGAATCCAGCAGCTGCTCCTTGCCAAGCACAGGCAGCTGCCTATGTTCTTGCTTCTTGACCAACTCACAGTTGCCCTTCTTTTCAGCAGCTGCCACCGTGTTCTCTGCATCTCGGAGACTCTGGGGAGCAACAAGAATTTCCAAGGTGGGATGCATGAAAACTAAAATAAAAACTCAGGAAAGTTGTCCTGGAACACCTTCCATTGGCATGCTAAGAGTGAATTCAAGAGGCAGGAGAGCGGCAGCCACCGTCCTGCAGCTGTCTGCGAGCTTCGCACACAAGCCGGCTTCTTCGCGGCTTCGTTCTTCGCCTCTTGCAAGCCACCGTGATCTCCGGCTGCCGGAGGCGAAGAAGCCGCTACTTCGCGCACAGATCACAGGAGCGGCAGCGGTGCGCTCCGGAGAGCCGCTTCTGCCGAAAGACGCCGGGAAGCGGCACTTGCTTTCGGCCAGCTCCGGAGCTGCGTATTCTGCCTCTCGAGTCGCCTACATCTTAGCGAAAAGCTTTTCCGCTCCAGTTCTCAAGGAGAAAGTGTACCAGCACTGCTCACTTAGCCCGACCTTGCCAGGAAATAAGATTTGCTGCACATTCCAAGGACACTGCATTTTCCTGGGCAAGCTGCAACCTGCTGGCAGATGGCCGTGCTCTCTGCCCACTCCTGCCCAGTTCTTGGTACTAGCGGGTACGTTGCAGCCTGGCGAAGGCAAGAAACCTGGAGAGTTGTCACAGAGCAGAAGGGCAGCTGAGATGCTGAAAAGCAGCCAAGCTGAACAGCCTGCCTCAGCTTCAGCAGTGTGTAATTGACTGAAGGCGAAAAACCAAGCAGCAGAGCAGTGGGCTTCTGTGCGCAGTGAAGGCAATTGCAAGAATCCAGCAGCTGCTCCTTGCCAAGCACAGGCAGCTGCCTAGGTTCTTGCTTCTTGACCAACTCACAGTTGCCCTTCTTTTCAGCAGCTGCCACCGTGTTCTCTGCATCTCGGAGCCTCTGGGGAGCAACAAGAATTTCCAAGGTGGGATGCATGAAAACTAAAATAAAAACTCAGGAAGGTTGTCCTGGAACACCTTCCATTGGCATGCCAAGGGTGAATTCAAGAGGCAGGAGAGCGGCAGCCACCGTCCTGCAGCTGTCTGCGAGCTTCGCACACAAGCCGGCTTCTTCGCGGCTTCGTTCTTCGCCTCTTGCAAGCTACCGCGATCTCTGGCTGCCGGAGGCCAAGAAGCGGCTACTTCGCGCACAGATCACTGGAGCGGCAGCGGTGAGCTCCGGAGCGCCGCTTTTGCCGAAAGACGCCGGGAAGCGGCACTTGCTTTCGGCCAGCTCCGGAGCTGCGTATTCTGCCTCTCTGCTCGCCTACATCTTAGCGAAAAGCTTTTCCGCTCCAGTTCTCAAGGAGAAAGTGTACCAGCACTGCTCACTTAGCCCGACCTTGCCAGGAAATAAGATTTGCTGCACATTCCAAGGACACTGCATTTTCCTGGGCAAGCTGCAACCTGCTGGCAGATGGCCGTGCTCTCTGCCCACTCCTGCCCAGTTCTTGCTACTAGCGGGCACGTTGCAGCCTGGCGAAGGCAAGAAACCTGGAGAGCTGTCACAGAGCAGAAGGGCAGCTGAGATGCTGAAAAGCAGCCAAGCTGAACAGCCTGCCTCAGCTTCAGCAGTGTGTAATTGACTGAAGGCGAAAAACCAAGCAGCAGAGCAGCGGGCTTCTGTGCGCACTGAAGGCAATTGCAAGAATCCAGCAGCTGCTCCTTGCCAAGCACAGGCAGCTGCCTGGGTTCTTGCTTCTTGACCAACTCACAGTTGCCCTTCTTTTCAGCAGCTGCCACCGTGTTCTCTGCATCTCGGAGCCTCTGGGGAGCAACGAGAATTTCCAAGGTGGGATGCATGAAAACTAAAATAAAAACTCAGGAAGGTTGTCCTGGAACACCTTCCATTGGCATGCCAGAAGTGAATTCAAGAGGCAGGAGAGCGGCAGCCACCGTCCTGCAGCTGTCTGCGAGCTTCGCACACAAGCCGGCTTCTTCGCGGCTTCGTTCTTCGCCTCTTGCAAGCCACCGTGATCTCCGGCTGCCGGAGGCGAAGAAGCCGCTACTTCGCGCACAGATCACAGGAGCGGCAGCGGTGCGCTCCGGAGAGCCGCTTCTGCCGAAAGACGCCGGGAAGCGGCACTTGCTTTCGGCCAGCTCCGGAGCTGCGTATTCTGCCTCTCGAGTCGCCTACATCTTAGCGAAAAGCTTTTCCGCTCCAGTTCTCAAGGAGAAAGTGTACCAGCACTGCTCACTTAGCCCGACCTTGCCAGGAAATAAGATTTGCTGCACATTCCAAGGACACTGCATTTTCCTGGGCAAGCTGCAACCTGCTGGCAGATGGCCGTGCTCTCTGCCCACTCCTGCCCAGTTCTTGGTACTAGCGGGCACGTTGCAGCCTGGCGAAGGCAAGAAACCTGGAGAGCTGTCACAGAGCAGAAGGGCAGCTGAGATGCTGAAAAGCAGCAAAGCTGAACTGCCTGCCTCAGCTTCAGCAGTGTGTAATTGACTGAAGGCGAAAAACCAAGCAGCAGAGCAGCGGGCTTCTGTGCGCACTGAAGGCAATTGCAAGAATCCAGCAGCTGCTCCTTGCCAAGCACAGGCAGCTGCCTAGGTTCTTGCTTCTTGACCAACTCACAGTTGCCCTTCTTTTCAGCAGCTGCCACCGTGTTCTCTGCATCTCGGAGACTCTGGGGAGCAACAAGAATTTCCAAGGTGGGATGCATGAAAACTAAAATAAAAACTCAGGAAAGTTGTCCTGGAACACCTTCCATTGGCATGCCAAGAGTGAATTCAAGAGGCAGGAGAGCGGCAGCCACCGTCCTGCAGCTGTGTGCGAGCTTCGCACACAAGCCGGCTTCTTCGCGGCTTCGTTCTTCTGCTGTTGCAAGCTACCGCGATCTCCGGCTGCCGGAGGCCAAGAAGCGGCTACTTCGCGCACAGATCACTGGAGCGGCAGCGGTGCGCTCCGGAGCGCCGCTTTTGCCGAAAGACGCCGGGAAGCGGCACTTGCTTTCGGCCAGCTGCGGAGCTGCGTATTCTGCCTCTCGAGTCGCCTACATCTTAGCCAAAAGCTTTTCCGCACCAGTTCTCAAGGAGAAAGTGTACCAGCACTGCTCACTTAGCCCGACCTTGCCAGGAAATAAGATTTGCTGCACATTCCAAGGACACTGCATTTTCCTGGGCAAGCTGCAACCTGCTGGCAGATGGCCGTGCTCTCTGCCCACTCCTGCCCAGTTCTTGGTACTAGCGGGCACCTTGCAGCCTGGCGAAGGCAAGAAACCTGGAGAGCTGTCACAGAGCAGAAGGGCAACTGAGATGCTGAAAAGCAGCCAAGCTGAACTGCCTGCCTCAGCTTCAGCAGTGTGTAATTGACTGAAGGCGAAAAACCAAGCAGCAGAGCAGCGGGCTTCTGTGCGCACTGAAGGCAATTGCAAGAATCCAGCAGCTGCTCCTTGCCAAGCACAGGCAGCTGCCTATGTTCTTGCTTCTTGACCAACTCACAGTTGCCCTTCTTTTCAGCAGCTGCCACCGTGTTCTCTGCATCTCGGAGCCTCTGGGGAGCAACAAGAATTTCCAAGGTGGGATGCATGAAAACTAAAATAAAAACTCAGGAAAGTTGTCCTGGAACACCTTCCATTGGCATGCCAAGAGTGAATTCAAGAGGCAGGAGAGCGGCAGCCACCGTCCTGCAGCTGTCTGCGAGTGTCGCACACAAGTCGGCTTCTTCGCGGCTTCGTTCTTCGCCTCTTGCAAGCTACCGCGATCTCCGGCTGCCGGAGGCCAAGAAGCGGCTACTTCGCGCACAGCTCACTGGAGCGGCAGCGGTGCGCTCCGGAGCGCCGCTTTTGCCGAAAGACGCCGGGAAGCGGCACTTGCTTTCGGCCAGCTGCGGAGCTCCGTATTCTGCCTCTCTGCTCGCCTACATCTTAGCCAAAAGCTTTTCGGCTCCAGTTCTCAAGGAGAAAGTGTACCAGCACTGCTCACTTAGCCCGACCTTGCCAGGAAATAAGATTTGCTGCACATTCCAAGGACACTGCATTTTCCTGGGCAAGCTGCAACCTGCTGGCAGATGGCCCTGCTCTCTGCCCACTCCTGCCCAGTTCTTGCTACTAGCGGGCACGTTGCAGCCTGGCGAAGGCAAGAAACCTGGAGAGCTGTCACAGAGCAGAAGGGCAGCTGAGATGCTGAAAAGCAGCAAAGCTGAACTGCCTGCCTCAGCTTCAGCAGTGTGTAATTGACTGAAGGCGAAAAACCAAGCAGCAGAGCAGCGGGCTTCTGTGCGCACTGAAGGCAATTGCAAGAATCCAGCAGCTGCTCCTTGCCAAGCACAGGCAGCTGCCTATGTTCTTGCTTCTTGACCAACTCACAGTTGCCCTTCTTTTCAGCAGCTGCCACCGTGTTCTCTGCATCTCGGAGACTCTGGGGAGCAACAAGAATTTCCAAGGTGGGATGCATGAAAACTAAAATAAAAACTCAGGAAAGTTGTCCTGGAACACCTTCCATTGGCATGCTAAGAGTGAATTCAAGAGGCAGGAGAGCGGCAGCCACCGTCCTGCAGCTGTCTGCGAGCTTCGCACACAAGCCGGCTTCTTCGCGGCTTCGTTCTTCGCCTCTTGCAAGCCACCGTGATCTCCGGCTGCCGGAGGCGAAGAAGCCGCTACTTCGCGCACAGATCACAGGAGCGGCAGCGGTGCGCTCCGGAGAGCCGCTTCTGCCGAAAGACGCCGGGAAGCGGCACTTGCTTTCGGCCAGCTCCGGAGCTGCGTATTCTGCCTCTCGAGTCGCCTACATCTTAGCGAAAAGCTTTTCCGCTCCAGTTCTCAAGGAGAAAGTGTACCAGCACTGCTCACTTAGCCCGACCTTGCCAGGAAATAAGATTTGCTGCACATTCCAAGGACACTGCATTTTCCTGGGCAAGCTGCAACCTGCTGGCAGATGGCCGTGCTCTCTGCCCACTCCTGCCCAGTTCTTGGTACTAGCGGGCACGTTGCAGCCTGGCGAAGGCAAGAAACCTGGAGAGCTGTCACAGAGCAGAAGGGCAGCTGAGATGCTGAAAAGCAGCAAAGCTGAACTGCCTGCCTCAGCTTCAGCAGTGTGTAATTGACTGAAGGCGAAAAACCAAGCAGCAGAGCAGCGGGCTTCTGTGCGCACTGAAGGCAATTGCAAGAATCCAGCAGCTGCTCCTTGCCAAGCACAGGCAGCTGCCTAGGTTCTTGCTTCTTGACCAACTCACAGTTGCCCTTCTTTTCAGCAGCTGCCACCGTGTTCTCTGCATCTCGGAGACTCTGGGGAGCAACAAGAATTTCCAAGGTGGGATGCATGAAAACTAAAATAAAAACTCAGGAAAGTTGTCCTGGAACACCTTCCATTGGCATGCCAAGAGTGAATTCAAGAGGCAGGAGAGCGGCAGCCACCGTCCTGCAGCTGTGTGCGAGCTTCGCACACAAGCCGGCTTCTTCGCGGCTTCGTTCTTCTGCTCTTGCAAGCTACCGCGATCTCCGGCTGCCGGAGGCCAAGAAGCGGCTACTTCGCGCACAGATCACTGGAGCGGCAGCGGTGCGCTCCGGAGCGCCGCTTTTGCCGAAAGACGCCGGGAAGCGGCACTTGCTTTCGGCCAGCTGCGGAGCTGCGTATTCTGCCTCTCGAGTCGCCTACATCTTAGCCAAAAGCTTTTCCGCACCAGTTCTCAAGGAGAAAGTGTACCAGCACTGCTCACTTAGCCCGACCTTGCCAGGAAATAAGATTTGCTGCACATTCCAAGGACACTGCATTTTCCTGGGCAAGCTGCAACCTGCTGGCAGATGGCCGTGCTCTCTGCCCACTCCTGCCCAGTTCTTGGTACTAGCGGGCACCTTGCAGCCTGGCGAAGGCAAGAAACCTGGAGAGCTGTCACAGAGCAGAAGGGCAACTGAGATGCTGAAAAGCAGCCAAGCTGAACTGCCTGCCTCAGCTTCAGCAGTGTGTAATTGACTGAAGGCGAAAAACCAAGCAGCAGAGCAGCGGGCTTCTGTGCGCACTGAAGGCAATTGCAAGAATCCAGCAGCTGCTCCTTGCCAAGCACAGGCAGCTGCCTATGTTCTTGCTTCTTGACCAACTCACAGTTGCCCTTCTTTTCAGCAGCTGCCACCGTGTTCTCTGCATCTCGGAGCCTCTGGGGAGCAACAAGAATTTCCAAGGTGGGATGCATGAAAACTAAAATAAAAACTCAGGAAAGTTGTCCTGGAACACCTCCCATTGGCATGCCAGAAGTGAATTCAAGAGGCAGGAGAGCGGCAGCCACCGTCCTGCAGCAGTCTGCGAGCTTCGCACACAAGCCGGCTTCTTCGCGGCTTCGTTCTTCGCCTCTTGCAAGCCACCGTGATCTCCGGCTGCCGGAGGCGAAGAAGCCGCTACTTCGCGCAGAGATCACAGGAGCGGCAGCGGTGCGCTGCGGAGAGCCGCTTCTGCCGAAAGACGCCGGGAAGCGGCACTTGCTTTCGGCCAGCTCCGGAGCTGCGTATTCTGCCTCTCGAGTCGCCTACATCTTAGCGAAAAGCTTTTCGGCTCCAGTTCTCAAGGAGAAAGTGTACCAGCACTGCTCACTTAGCCCGACCTTGCCAGGAAATAAGATTTGCTGCACATTCCAAGGACACTGCATTTTCCTGGGCAAGCTGCAACCTGCTGGCAGATGGCCGTGCTCTCTGCCCACTCCTGCCCAGTTCTTGGTACTAGCGGGCACGTTGCAGCCTGGCGAAGGCAAGAAACCTGGAGAGTTGTCACAGAGCAGAAGGGCAGCTGAGATGCTGAAAAGCAGCCAAGCTGAACAGCCTGCCTCAGCTTCAGCAGTGTGTAATTGACTGAAGGCGAAAAACCAAGCAGCAGAGCAGTGGGCTTCTGTGCGCACTGAAGGCAATTGCAAGAATCCAGCAGCTGCTCCTTGCCAAGCACAGGCAGCTGCCTAGGTTCTTGCTTCTTGACGAACTCACAGTTGCCCTTCTTTTCAGCAGCTGCCACCGTGTTCTCTGCATCTCGGAGCCTCTGGGGAGCAACAAGAATTTCCAAGGTGGGATGCATGAAAACTAAAATAAAAACTCAGGAAGGTTGTCCTGGAACACCTTCCATTGGCATGCCAAGGGTGAATTCAAGAGGCAGGAGAGCGGCAGCCACCGTCCTGCAGCTGTCTGCGAGCTTCGCACACAAGCCGGCTTCTTCGCGGCTTCGTTCTTCGCCTCTTGCAAGCTACCGCGATCTCCGGCTGCCGGAGGCCAAGAAGCGGCTACTTCGCGCACAGATCACTGGAGCGGCAGCGGTGCGCTCCGGAGCGCCGCTTTTGCCGAAAGACGCCGGGAAGCGGCACTTGCTTTCGGCCAGCTCCGGAGCTGCGTATTCTGCCTCTCGAGTCGCCTACATCTTAGCGAAAAGCTTTTCGGCTCCAGTTCTCAAGGAGAAAGTGTACCAGCACTGCTCACTTAGCCCGACCTTGCCAGGAAATAAGATTTGCTGCACATTCCAAGGACACTGCATTTTCCTGGGCAAGCTGCAACCTGCTGGCAGATGGCCGTGCTCTCTGCCCACTCCTGCCCAGTTCTTGGTACTAGCGGGTACGTTGCAGCCTGGCGAAGGCAAGAAACCTGGAGAGTTGTCACAGAGCAGAAGGGCAGCTGAGATGCTGAAAAGCAGCCAAGCTGAACTGCCTGCCTCAGCTTCAGCAGTGTGTAATTGACTGAAGGCGAAAAACCAAGCAGCAGAGCAGTGGGCTTCTGTGCGCAGTGAAGGCAATTGCAAGAATCCAGCAGCTGCTCCTTGCCAAGCACAGGCAGCTGCCTAGGTTCTTGCTTCTTGACCAACTCACAGTTGCCCTTCTTTTCAGCAGCTGCCACCGTGTTCTCTGCATCTCGGAGCCTCTGGGGAGCAACAAGAATTTCCAAGGTGGGATGCATGAAAACTAAAATAAAAACTCAGGAAGGTTGTCCTGGAACACCTTCCATTGGCATGCCAAGGGTGAATTCAAGAGGCAGGAGAGCGGCAGCCACCGTCCTGCAGCTGTCTGCGAGCTTCGCACACAAGCCGGCTTCTTCGCGGCTTCGTTCTTCGCCTCTTGCAAGCTACCGCGATCTCTGGCTGCCGGAGGCCAAGAAGCGGCTACTTCGCGCACAGATCACTGGAGCGGCAGCGGTGAGCTCCGGAGCGCCGCTTTTGCCGAAAGACGCCGGGAAGCGGCACTTGCTTTCGGCCAGCTCCGGAGCTGCGTATTCTGCCTCTCTGCTCGCCTACATCTTAGCGAAAAGCTTTTCCGCTCCAGTTCTCAAGGAGAAAGTGTACCAGCACTGCTCACTTAGCCCGACCTTGCCAGGAAATAAGATTTGCTGCACATTCCAAGGACACTGCATTTTCCTGGGCAAGCTGCAACCTGCTGGCAGATGGCCGTGCTCTCTGCCCACTCCTGCCCAGTTCTTGCTACTAGCGGGCACGTTGCAGCCTGGCGAAGGCAAGAAACCTGGAGAGCTGTCACAGAGCAGAAGGGCAGCTGAGATGCTGAAAAGCAGCCAAGCTGAACAGCCTGCCTCAGCTTCAGCAGTGTGTAATTGACTGAAGGCGAAAAACCAAGCAGCAGAGCAGCGGGCTTCTGTGCGCACTGAAGGCAATTGCAAGAATCCAGCAGCTGCTCCTTGCCAAGCACAGGCAGCTGCCTGGGTTCTTGCTTCTTGACCAACTCACAGTTGCCCTTCTTTTCAGCAGCTGCCACCGTGTTCTCTGCATCTCGGAGCCTCTGGGGAGCAACGAGAATTTCCAAGGTGGGATGCATGAAAACTAAAATAAAAACTCAGGAAGGTTGTCCTGGAACACCTTCCATTGGCATGCCAGAAGTGAATTCAAGAGGCAGGAGAGCGGCAGCCACCGTCCTGCAGCTGTCTGCGAGCTTCGCACACAAGCCGGCTTCTTCGCGGCTTCGTTCTTCGCCTCTTGCAAGCCACCGTGATCTCCGGCTGCCGGAGGCGAAGAAGCCGCTACTTCGCGCACAGATCACAGGAGCGGCAGCGGTGCGCTCCGGAGAGCCGCTTCTGCCGAAAGACGCCGGGAAGCGGCACTTGCTTTCGGCCAGCTCCGGAGCTGCGTATTCTGCCTCTCGAGTCGCCTACATCTTAGCGAAAAGCTTTTCCGCTCCAGTTCTCAAGGAGAAAGTGTACCAGCACTGCTCACTTAGCCCGACCTTGCCAGGAAATAAGATTTGCTGCACATTCCAAGGACACTGCATTTTCCTGGGCAAGCTGCAACCTGCTGGCAGATGGCCGTGCTCTCTGCCCACTCCTGCCCAGTTCTTGGTACTAGCGGGCACGTTGCAGCCTGGCGAAGGCAAGAAACCTGGAGAGCTGTCACAGAGCAGAAGGGCAGCTGAGATGCTGAAAAGCAGCAAAGCTGAACTGCCTGCCTCAGCTTCAGCAGTGTGTAATTGACTGAAGGCGAAAAACCAAGCAGCAGAGCAGCGGGCTTCTGTGCGCACTGAAGGCAATTGCAAGAATCCAGCAGCT
The DNA here is from genome assembly GCF_024509145.1 of Vidua macroura. Lineage (NCBI taxonomy): Eukaryota > Metazoa > Chordata > Aves > Passeriformes > Viduidae > Vidua > Vidua macroura. Next base: position 56,250,312 of record NC_071571.1, on the reverse strand, counting down.
GCTCCTTGCCAAGCACAGGCAGCTGCCTAGGTTCTTGCTTCTTGACCAACTCACAGTTGCCCTTCTTTTCAGCAGCTGCCACCGTGTTCTCTGCATCTCGGAGACTCTGGGGAGCAACAAGAATTTCCAAGGTGGGATGCATGAAAACTAAAATAAAAACTCAGGAAAGTTGTCCTGGAACACCTTCCATTGGCATGCCAAGAGTGAATTCAAGAGGCAGGAGAGCGGCAGCCACCGTCCTGCAGCTGTGTGCGAGCTTCGCACACAAGCCGGCTTCTTCGCGGCTTCGTTCTTCTGCTGTTGCAAGCTACCGCGATCTCCGGCTGCCGGAGGCCAAGAAGCGGCTACTTCGCGCACAGATCACTGGAGCGGCAGCGGTGCGCTCCGGAGCGCCGCTTTTGCCGAAAGACGCCGGGAAGCGGCACTTGCTTTCGGCCAGCTGCGGAGCTGCGTATTCTGCCTCTCGAGTCGCCTACATCTTAGCCAAAAGCTTTTCCGCACCAGTTCTCAAGGAGAAAGTGTACCAGCACTGCTCACTTAGCCCGACCTTGCCAGGAAATAAGATTTGCTGCACATTCCAAGGACACTGCATTTTCCTGGGCAAGCTGCAACCTGCTGGCAGATGGCCGTGCTCTCTGCCCACTCCTGCCCAGTTCTTGGTACTAGCGGGCACCTTGCAGCCTGGCGAAGGCAAGAAACCTGGAGAGCTGTCACAGAGCAGAAGGGCAACTGAGATGCTGAAAAGCAGCCAAGCTGAACTGCCTGCCTCAGCTTCAGCAGTGTGTAATTGACTGAAGGCGAAAAACCAAGCAGCAGAGCAGCGGGCTTCTGTGCGCACTGAAGGCAATTGCAAGAATCCAGCAGCTGCTCCTTGCCAAGCACAGGCAGCTGCCTATGTTCTTGCTTCTTGACCAACTCACAGTTGCCCTTCTTTTCAGCAGCTGCCACCGTGTTCTCTGCATCTCGGAGCCTCTGGGGAGCAACAAGAATTTCCAAGGTGGGATGCATGAAAACTAAAATAAAAACTCAGGAAAGTTGTCCTGGAACACCTTCCATTGGCATGCCAAGAGTGAATTCAAGAGGCAGGAGAGCGGCAGCCACCGTCCTGCAGCTGTCTGCGAGTGTCGCACACAAGTCGGCTTCTTCGCGGCTTCGTTCTTCGCCTCTTGCAAGCTACCGCGATCTCCGGCTGCCGGAGGCCAAGAAGCGGCTACTTCGCGCACAGATCACTGGAGCGGCAGCGGTGCGCTCCAGAGCGCCGCTTTTGCCGAAAGACGCCGGGAAGCGGCACTTGCTTTCGGCCAGCTGCGGAGCTCCGTATTCTGCCTCTCTGCTCGCCTACATCTTAGCCAAAAGCTTTTCGGCTCCAGTTCTCAAGGAGAAAGTGTACCAGCACTGCTCACTTAGCCCGACCTTGCCAGGAAATAAGATTTGCTGCACATTCCAAGGACACTGCATTTTCCTGGGCAAGCTGCAACCTGCTGGCAGATGGCCCTGCTCTCTGCCCACTCCTGCCCAGTTCTTGCTACTAGCGGGCACGTTGCAGCCTGGCGAAGGCAAGAAACCTGGAGAGCTGTCACAGAGCAGAAGGGCAGCTGAGATGCTGAAAAGCAGCAAAGCTGAACTGCCTGCCTCAGCTTCAGCAGTGTGTAATTGACTGAAGGCGAAAAACCAAGCAGCAGAGCAGCGGGCTTCTGTGCGCACTGAAGGCAATTGCAAGAATCCAGCAGCTGCTCCTTGCCAAGCACAGGCAGCTGCCTAGGTTCTTGCTTCTTGACCAACTCACAGTTGCCCTTCTTTTCAGCAGCTGCCACCGTGTTCTCTGCATCTCGGAGACTCTGGGGAGCAACAAGAATTTCCAAGGTGGGATGCATGAAAACTAAAATAAAAACTCAGGAAAGTTGTCCTGGAACACCTTCCATTGGCATGCTAAGAGTGAATTCAAGAGGCAGGAGAGCGGCAGCCACCGTCCTGCAGCTGTCTGCGAGCTTCGCACACAAGCCGGCTTCTTCGCGGCTTCGTTCTTCGCCTCTTGCAAGCCACCGTGATCTCCGGCTGCCGGAGGCGAAGAAGCCGCTACTTCGCGCACAGATCACAGGAGCGGCAGCGGTGCGCTCCGGAGAGCCGCTTCTGCCGAAAGACGCCGGGAAGCGGCACTTGCTTTCGGCCAGCTCCGGAGCTGCGTATTCTGCCTCTCGAGTCGCCTACATCTTAGCGAAAAGCTTTTCCGCTCCAGTTCTCAAGGAGAAAGTGTACCAGCACTGCTCACTTAGCCCGACCTTGCCAGGAAATAAGATTTGCTGCACATTCCAAGGACACTGCATTTTCCTGGGCAAGCTGCAACCTGCTGGCAGATGGCCGTGCTCTCTGCCCACTCCTGCCCAGTTCTTGGTACTAGCGGGCACGTTGCAGCCTGGCGAAGGCAAGAAACCTGGAGAGCTGTCACAGAGCAGAAGGGCAGCTGAGATGCTGAAAAGCAGCAAAGCTGAACTGCCTGCCTCAGCTTCAGCAGTGTGTAATTGACTGAAGGCGAAAAACCAAGCAGCAGAGCAGCGGGCTTCTGTGCGCACTGAAGGCAATTGCAAGAATCCAGCAGCTGCTCCTTGCCAAGCACAGGCAGCTGCCTAGGTTCTTGCTTCTTGACCAACTCACAGTTGCCCTTCTTTTCAGCAGCTGCCACCGTGTTCTCTGCATCTCGGAGACTCTGGGGAGCAACAAGAATTTCCAAGGTGGGATGCATGAAAACTAAAATAAAAACTCAGGAAAGTTGTCCTGGAACACCTTCCATTGGCATGCCAAGAGTGAATTCAAGAGGCAGGAGAGCGGCAGCCACCGTCCTGCAGCTGTGTGCGAGCTTCGCACACAAGCCGGCTTCTTCGCGGCTTCGTTCTTCTGCTCTTGCAAGCTACCGCGATCTCCGGCTGCCGGAGGCCAAGAAGCGGCTACTTCGCGCACAGATCACTGGAGCGGCAGCGGTGCGCTCCGGAGCGCCGCTTTTGCCGAAAGACGCCGGGAAGCGGCACTTGCTTTCGGCCAGCTGCGGAGCTGCGTATTCTGCCTCTCGAGTCGCCTACATCTTAGCCAAAAGCTTTTCCGCACCAGTTCTCAAGGAGAAAGTGTACCAGCACTGCTCACTTAGCCCGACCTTGCCAGGAAATAAGATTTGCTGCACATTCCAAGGACACTGCATTTTCCTGGGCAAGCTGCAACCTGCTGGCAGATGGCCGTGCTCTCTGCCCACTCCTGCCCAGTTCTTGGTACTAGCGGGCACCTTGCAGCCTGGCGAAGGCAAGAAACCTGGAGAGCTGTCACAGAGCAGAAGGGCAACTGAGATGCTGAAAAGCAGCCAAGCTGAACTGCCTGCCTCAGCTTCAGCAGTGTGTAATTGACTGAAGGCGAAAAACCAAGCAGCAGAGCAGCGGGCTTCTGTGCGCACTGAAGGCAATTGCAAGAATCCAGCAGCTGCTCCTTGCCAAGCACAGGCAGCTGCCTATGTTCTTGCTTCTTGACCAACTCACAGTTGCCCTTCTTTTCAGCAGCTGCCACCGTGTTCTCTGCATCTCGGAGCCTCTGGGGAGCAACAAGAATTTCCAAGGTGGGATGCATGAAAACTAAAATAAAAACTCAGGAAAGTTGTCCTGGAACACCTTCCATTGGCATGCCAAGAGTGAATTCAAGAGGCAGGAGAGCGGCAGCCACCGTCCTGCAGCTGTCTGCGAGTGTCGCACACAAGTCGGCTTCTTCGCGGCTTCGTTCTTCGCCTCTTGCAAGCTACCGCGATCTCCGGCTGCCGGAGGCCAAGAAGCGGCTACTTCGCGCACAGATCACTGGAGCGGCAGCGGTGCGCTCCGGAGCGCCGCTTTTGCCGAAAGACGCCGGGAAGCGGCACTTGCTTTCGGCCAGCTGCGGAGCTCCGTATTCTGCCTCTCTGCTCGCCTACATCTTAGCCAAAAGCTTTTCCGCTCCAGTTCTCAAGGAGAAAGTGTACCAGCACTGCTCACTTAGCCCGACCTTGCCAGGAAATAAGATTTGCTGCACATTCCAAGGACACTGCATTTTCCTGGGCAAGCTGCAACCTGCTGGCAGATGGCCCTGCTCTCTGCCCACTCCTGCCCAGTTCTTGCTACTAGCGGGCACGTTGCAGCCTGGCGAAGGCAAGAAACCTGGAGAGCTGTCACAGAGCAGAAGGGCAGCTGAGATGCTGAAAAGCAGCAAAGCTGAACTGCCTGCCTCAGCTTCAGCAGTGTGTAATTGACTGAAGGCGAAAAACCAAGCAGCAGAGCAGCGGGCTTCTGTGCGCACTGAAGGCAATTGCAAGAATCCAGCAGCTGCTCCTTGCCAAGCACAGGCAGCTGCCTATGTTCTTGCTTCTTGACCAACTCACAGTTGCCCTTCTTTTCAGCAGCTGCCACCGTGTTCTCTGCATCTCGGAGACTCTGGGGAGCAACAAGAATTTCCAAGGTGGGATGCATGAAAACTAAAATAAAAACTCAGGAAAGTTGTCCTGGAACACCTTCCATTGGCATGCTAAGAGTGAATTCAAGAGGCAGGAGAGCGGCAGCCACCGTCCTGCAGCTGTCTGCGAGCTTCGCACACAAGCCGGCTTCTTCGCGGCTTCGTTCTTCTCCTCTTGCAAGCTACCCCGATCTCCGGCTGCCGGAGGCCAAGAAGCGGCTACTTCGCGCACAGATCACTGGAGCGGCAGCGGTGCGCTCCGGAGCGCCGCTTTTGCCGAAAGACGCCGGGAAGCGGCACTTGCTTTCGGCCAGCTGCGGAGCTCCGTATTCTGCATCTCTGCTCGCCTACATCTTAGCCAAAAGCTTTTCGGCTCCAGTTCTCAAGGAGAAAGTGTACCAGCACTGCTCACTTAGCCCGACCTTGCCAGGAAATAAGATTTGCTGCACATTCCAAGGACACTGCATTTTCCTGGGCAAGCTGCATCCTGCTGGCAGATGGCCCTGCTCTCTGCCCACTCCTGCCCAGTTCTTGGTACTAGCGGGCACGTTGCAGCCTGGCGAAGGCAAGAAACCTGGAGAGCTGTCACAGAGCAGAAGGGCAGCTGAGATGCTGAAAAGCAGCCAAGCTGAACAGCCTGCCTCAGCTTCAGCAGTGTGCAATTGACTGAAGGCGAAAAACCAAGCAGCAGAGCAGCGGGCTTCTGTGCGCACTGAAGGCAAATGCAAGAATCCAGCAGCTGCTCCTTGCCAAGCACAGGCAGCTGCCTAGGTTCTTGCTTCTTGACGAACTCACAGTTGCCCTTCTTTTCAGCAGCTGCCACCGTGTTCTCTGCATCTCGGAGCCTCTGGGGAGCAACAAGAATTTCCAAGGTGGGATGCATGAAAACTAAAATAAAAACTCAGGAAGATTGTCCTGGAACACCTTCCATTGGCATGCCAAGGGTGAAATCAAGAGGCAGGAGAGCGGCAGCCACCGTCCTGCAGCTGTGTGCGAGTTTCGCACACAAGCCGGCTTCTTCGCGGCTTCGTTCTTCGCCTCTTGCAAGCTACCGCGATCTCCGGCTGCCGGAGGCCAAGAAGCGGCTACTTCGCGCACAGATCACTGGAGCGGCAGCGGTGCGCTCCGGAGCGCCGCTTCTGCCGAAAGACGCCGGGAAGCGGCACTTCCTTTCGGCCAGCTGCGGAGCTCCGTATTCTGCCTCTCTAGTCGCCTACATCTTAGCCAAAAGCTTTTCGGCTCCAGTTCTCAAGGAGAAAGTGTACCAGCAGTGCTCACTTAGCCCGACCTTGCCAGGAAATAAGATTTGCTGCACATTCCAAGGACACTGCATTTTCCTGGGCAAGCTGCAACCTGCTGGCAGATGGCCCTGCTCTCTGCCCACTCCTGCCCAGTTCTTGCTACTAGCGGGCACGTTGCAGCCTGGCGAAGGCAAGAAACCTGGAGAGCTGTCACAGAGCAGAAGGGCAGCTGAGATGCTGAAAAGCAGCCAAGCTGAACAGCCAGCCTCAGCTTCAGCAGTGTGCAATTGACTGAAGGCGAAAAACCAAGCAGCAGAGCAGCGGGCTTCTGTGCGCACTGAAGGCAAATGCAAGAATCCAGCAGCTGCTCCTTGCCAAGCACAGGCAGCTGCCTATGTTCTTGCTTCTTGACCAACTCACAGTTGCCCTTCTTTTCAGCAGCTGCCACCGTGTTCTCTGCATCTCGGAGCCTCTGGGGAGCAACAAGAATTTCCAAGGTGGGATGCATGAAAACTAAAATAAAAACTCAGGAAGATTGTCCTGGAACACCTTCCATTGGCATGCCAAGGGTGAAATCAAGAGGCAGGAGAGCGGCAGCCACCGTCCTGCAGCTGTCTGCGAGCTTCGCACACAAGCCGGCTTCTTCGCGGCTTCGTTCTTCGCCTCTTGCAAGCTACCGCGATCTCCGGCTGCCGGAGGCCAAGAAGCGGCTACTTCGCGCACAGCTCACTGGAGCGGCAGCGGTGAGCTCCGGAGCGCCGCTTTTGCCGAAAGACGCCGGGAAGCGGCACTTGCTTTTGGCCAGCTGCGGAGCTCCGTATTCTGCCTCTCTGCTCGCCTACATCTTAGCGAAAAGCTTTTCGGCTCCAGTTCTCAAGGACAAAGTGTACCAGCACTGCTCACTTAGCCCGACCTTGCCAGGAAATAAGATTTGCTGCACATTCCAAGGACACTGCATTTTCCTGGGCAAGCTGCAACCTGCTGGCAGATGGCCGTGCTCTCTGCCCACTCCTGCCCAGTTCTTGCTACTAGCGGGCACGTTGCAGCCTGGCGAAGGCAAGAAACCTGGAGAGCTGTCACAGAGCAGAAGGGCAGCTGAGATGCTGAAAAGCAGCAAAGCTGAACTGCCTGCCTCAGCTTCAGCAGTGTGTAATTGACTGAAGGCGAAAAACCAAGCAGCAGAGCAGCGGGCTTCTGTGCGCACTGAAGGCAATTGCAAGAATCCAGCAGCTGCTCCTTGCCAAGCACAGGCAGCTGCCTATGTTCTTGCTTCTTGACCAACTCACAGTTGCTCTTCTTTTCAGCACCTGCCACCGTGTTCTCTGCATCTCGGAGCCTCTGGGGAGCAACGAGAATTTCCAAGGTGGGATGCATGAAAACTAAAATAAAAACTCAGGAAGGTTGTCCTGGAACACCTTCCATTGGCATGCCAAGAGTGAATTCAAGAGGCAGGAGAGCGGCAGCCACCGTCCTGCAGCTGTGTGCGAGTTTCGCACACAAGCCGGCTTCTTCGCGGCTTCGTTCTTCGCCTCTTGCAAGCTACCGCGATCTCCGGCTGCCGGAGGCCAAGAAGCGGCTACTTCGCGCACAGATCACTGGAACGGCAGCGGTGCGCTCTGGAGAGCCGCTTCTGCCGAAAGACGCCGGGAAGTGGCACTTCCTTTCGGCCAGCTGCGGAGCTCCGTATTCTGCCTCTCGAGTCGCCTACATCTTAGCCAAACGCTTTTCGGCTCCAGTTCTCAAGGAGAAAGTGTACCAGCACTGCTCACTTAGCCCGACCTTGCCAGGAAATAAGATTTGCTGCACATTCCAAGGACACTGCATTTTCCTGGGCAAGCTGCAACCTGCTGGCAGATGGCCCTGCTCTCTGCCCACTCCTGCCCAGTTCTTGGTACTAGCGGGCACGTTGCAGCCTGGGGAAGGCAAGAAACCTGGAGAGCTGTCACAGAGCAGAAGGGCAGCTGAGATGCGGAAAAGCAGCAAAGCTGAACTGCCTGCCTCAGCTTCAGCAGTGTGCAATTGACTGAAGGCGAAAAACCAAGCAGCAGAGCAGCGGGCTTCTGTGCGCACTGAAGGCAATTGCAAGAATCCGGCAGCTGCTCCCTGCCAAGCACAGGCAGCTGCCTAGGTTCTTGCTTCTTGACGAACTCACAGTTGCCCTACTTTTCAGCAGCTGCCACCGTGTTCTCTGCATCTCGGAGCCTCTGGGGAGCAACAAGAATTTCCAAGGTGGGATGCATGACGACTATGTCAAAACCCAGGAAAGTTGTCCTGGAACACCTCCCATTGGCATGCCAGAAGTTAATTCAAGAGGCAGGAGAGCGGCAGCCACCGTCCTGCAGCTGTCTGCGAGCTTCGCACACAAGCCGGCTTCTTCGCGGCTTCGTTCTTCGCCTCTTGCAAGCTACCGTGATCTCCGGCTGCCGGAGGCGAAGAAGCCGCTACTTCGCGCAGAGATCACAGGAGCGGCAGCGGTGCGCTCCGGAGAGCCGCTTCTGCCGAAAGACGCCGGGAAGCGGCACTTCCTTTCGGCCAGCTGCGGAGCCTCGTATTCTGCCTCTCGAGTCGCCTACATCTTAGCCAAACGCTTTTCCGCTCCAGTTCTCAAGGAGAAAGTGTACCAGCACTGCTCACTTAGCCCGACCTTGCCAGGAAATAAGATTTGCTGCACATTCCAAGGACACTGCATTTTCCTGCGCAAGCTGCAACCTGCTGGCAGATGGCCCTGCTCTCTGCCCACTCCTGCCCAGTTCTTGCTACTAGCGGGCACGTTGCAGCCTGGCGAAGGCAAGAAGCCTCGAGAGCTGTCACAGAGCAGAAGGGCAGCTGAGATGCTGAAAAGCAGCAAAGCTGAACTGCCTGCCTCAGCTTCAGCAGTGTGTAATTGACTGAAGGCGAAAAACCAAGCAGCAGAGCAGCGGGCTTCTGTGCGCACTGAAGGCAATTGCAAGAATCCAGCAGCTGCTCCTTGCCAAGCACAGGCAGCTGCCTAGGTTCTTGCTTCTTGACCAACTCACAGTTGCCCTTCTTTTCAGCAGCTGCCACCGTGTTCTCTGCATCTCGGAGCCTCTGGGGAGCAACAAGAATTTCCAAGGTGGGATGCATGACGACTATGTCAAAACCCAGGAAGGTTGTCCTGGAACACCTTCCATTGGCACGCCAAAAGTGAATTCAAGAGGCAGGAGAGGAGCAGCCGCCGTCCTTCAGCTGTCTGCGAGCTTCGCACACAAGCCGGCTTCTTCGCGGCTTCGTTCTTCGCCTCTTGCAAGCTACCGCGATCTCCAGCTGCCGGAGGCCAAGAAGCGGCTACTTCGCGCACAGCTGACTGGAGCGGCAGCGGTGCGCTCCGGAGAGCCGCTTCTGCCGAAAGACGGCGGGAAGCGGCACTTCCTTTCGGCCAGCTGCGGAGCCTCGTATTCTGCCTCTCGAGTCGCCTACATCTTAGCCAAACGCTTTTCCGCTCCAGTTCTCAAGGAGAAAGTGTACCAGCACTGCTCACTTAGCCCGACCTTGCCAGGAAATAAGATTTGCTGCACATTCCAAGGACACTGCATTTTCCTGCGCAAGCTGCAACCTGCTGGCAGATGGCCCTGCTCTCTGCCCACTCCTGCCCAGTTCTTGCTACTAGCGGGCACGTTGCAGCCTGGGGAAGGCAAGAAACCTGGAGAGCTGTCACAGAGCAGAAGGGCAGCTGAGATGCTGAAAAGCAGCAAAGCTGAACTGCCTGCCTCAGCTTCAGCAGTGTGCAATTGACTGAAGGCGAAAAACCAAGCAGCAGAGCAGCGGGCTTCTCTGCGCACTGAAGGCAATTGCAAGAATCCAGCAGCTGCTCCTTGCCAAGCACAGGCAGCTGCCTAGGTTCTTGCTTCATGACGAACTCACAGTTGCCCTACTTTTCAGCAGCTGCCACCGTGTTCTCTGCATCTCGGAGCCTCTGGGGAGCAACAAGAATTTCCAAGGTGGGATGCATGACGACTATGTCAAAACCCAGGAAAGTTGTCCTGGAACACCTTCCATTGGCATGCCAGAAGTGAATTCAATAGGCAGGAGAGCGGCAGCCACCGTCCTGCAGCTGTCTGCGAGCTTCGCACACAAGCCGGCTTCTTCGCGGCTTCGTTCTTCGCCTCTTGCAAGCTACCGTGATCTCCGGCTGCCGGAGGCGAAGAAGCCGCTACTTCGCGCAGAGATCACAGGAGCGGCAGCGGTGCGCTCTGGAGAGCCGCTTCTGCCGAAAGACGCCGGGAAGCGGCACTTCCTTTCGGCCAGCTGCGGAGCCTCGTATTCTGCCTCTCGAGTCGCCTACATCTTAGCCAAACGCTTTTCGGCTCCAGTTCTCAAGGAGAAAGTGTACCAGCACTGCTCACTTAGCCCGACCTTGCCAGGAAATAAGATTTGCTGCACATTCCAAGGACACTGCATTTTCCTGCGCAAGCTGCAACCTGCTGGCAGATGGCCCTGCTCTCTGCCCACTCCTGCCCAGTTCTTGGTACTAGCGGGCACGTTGCAGCCTGGGGAAGGCAAGAAACCTCGAGAGCTGTCACAGAGCAGAAGGGCAGCTGAGATGCGGAAAAGTAGCAAAGCTGAACTGCCTGCCTCAGCTTCAGCAGTGTGCAATTGACTGAAGGCGAAAAACCAAGCAGCAGAGCAGCGGGCTTCTGTGCGCACTGAAGGCAATTGCAAGAATCCGGCAGCTGCTCCTTGCCAAGCACAGGCAGCTGCCTAGGTTCTTGCTTCTTGACGAACTCACAGTTGCCCAACTTTTCAGCAGCTGCCACCGTGTTCTCTGCATCTCGGAGCCTCTGGGGAGCAACAAGAATTTCCAAGGTGGGATGCATGACGACTATGTCAAAACCCAGGAAAGTTGTCCTGGAACACCTTCCATTGGCATGCCAAGGGTGAATTCAATAGGCAGGAGAGCGGCAGCCACCGTCCTGCAGCTGTCTGCGAGCTTCGCACACAAGCCGGCTTCTTCGCGGCTTCGTTCTTCGCCTCTTGCAAGCTACCGTGATCTCCGGCTGCCGGAGGCCAAGAAGCCGCTACTTCGCGCAGAGATCACAGGAGCGGCAGCGGTGCGCTCCGGAGAGCCGCTTCTGCCGAAAGACGCCGGGAAGCGGCACTTGCTTTCGGCCAGCTCCGGAGCTGCGTATTCTGCCTCTCGAGTCGCCTACATCTTAGCGAAAAGCTTTTCGGCTCCAGTTCTCAAGGAGAAAGTGTACCAGCACTGCTCACTTAGCCCGACCTTGCCAGGAAATAAGATTTGCTGCACATTCCAAGGACACTGCATTTTCCTGGGCAAGCTGCAACCTGCTGGCAGATGGCCGTGCTCTCTGCCCACTCCTGCCCAGTTCTTGCTACTAGCGGGCACGTTGCAGCCTGGCGAAGGCAAGAAACCTGGAGAGCTGTCACAGAGCAGAAGGGCAGCTGAGATGCTGAAAAGCAGCCAAGCTGAACAGCCTGCCTCAGCTTCAGCAGTGTGTAATTGACTGAAGGCGAAAAACCAAGCAGCAGAGCAGCGGGCTTCTGTGCGCACTGAAGGCAAATGCAAGAATCCGGCAGCTGCTCCTTGCCAAGCACAGGCAGCTGCCTAGGTTCTTGCTTCTTGACCAACTCACAGTTGCCCTCCTTTTCAGCAGCTGCCACCGTGTTCTCTGCATCTCGGAGCCTCTGGGGAGCAACAAGAATTTCCAAGGTGGGATGCATGACGACTATGTCAAAACCCAGGAAAGTTGTCCTGGAACACCTTCCATTGGCACGCCAAAAGTGAATTCAAGAGGCAGGAGAGCAGCAGCCGCCGTCCTGCAGCTGAGAGCTTCGCACACAAGCTGGCTTCTTCGCGGCTTCGTTCTTCGCCTCTTGCAAGTTACCGCGATCTCCGGCTGCCGGAGGCCAAGAAGCGGCTACTTCGCGCAGAGATCACAGGAGCGGCAGCGGTGCGCTCCGGAGCGCCGCTTCTGCCGAAAGATGCCGGGAAGCGGCACTTGCTTTCGGCCAGCTCCGGAGCTGCGTATTCTGCCTCTCGAGTCGCCTACATCTTAGCGAAAAGCTTTTCGGCTCCAGTTCTCACGGAGAAAGTGTACCAGCACTGCTCACTTAGCCCGACCTTGCCAGGAAATAAGATTTGCTGCACATTCCAAGGACACTGCATTTTCCTGGGCAAGCTGCAACCTGCTGGCAGATGGCCGTGCTCTCTGCCCACTCCTGCCCAGTTCTTGCTACTAGCGGGCACGTTGCAGCCTGGCGAAGGCAAGAAGCCTCGAGAGCTGTCACAGAGCAGAAGGGCAGCTGAGATTCTGAAAAGCAGCCAAGCTGAACTGCCTGCCTCAGCTTCAGCAGTGTGCAATTGACTGAAGGCGAAAAACCAAGCAGCAGAGCAGCGGGCTTCTGTGCGCACTGAAGGCAATTGCAAGAATCCAGCAGCTGCTCCTTGCCAAGCACAGGCAGCTGCCTATGTTCTTGCTTCTTGACCAACTCACAGTTGCCCTCCTTTTCAGCAGCTGCCACCGTGTTCTCTGCATCTCGGAGCCTCTGGGGAGCAACAAGAATTTCCAAGGTGGGATGCATGACGACTATGACAAAACCCAGGAAAGTTGTCCTGGAACACCTCCCATTGGCATGCCAGAAGTGAATTCAAGAGGCAGGAGAGCGGCAGCCACCGTCCTGCAGCAGTCTGCGAGCTTCACACACAAGCTGGCTTCTTCGCGGCTTCTTTCTTCGCCTCTTGCTAGCTACCGTGATCTCCGGCTGCCGGAGGCCAAGAAGCCGCTACTTCGCGCAGAGATCACAGGAGCGGCAGCGGTGCGCTCCGGAGAGCCGCTTCTGCCTAAAGACGCCGGGAAGCGGCACTTGCTTTCGGCCAGCTCCGGAGCCTCATATTCTGCCTCTCTAGTCGCCTACATCTTAGCCAAAAGCTTTTCGGCTCCATTTCTCAAGGAGAAAGTGTACCAGCACTGCTCACTTAGCCCGACCTTGCCAGGAAATAAGATTTGCTGCACATTCCAAGGACACTGCATTTTCCTGGGCAAGCTGCAACCTGCTGGCAGATGGCCCTGCTCTCTGCCCACTCCTGCCCAGTTCTTGCTACTAGCGGGCACGTTGCAGCCTGGCGAAGGCAAGAAGCCTCGAGAGCTGTCACAGAGCAGAAGGGCAGCTGAGATTCTGAAAAGCAGCCAAGCTGAACAGCCTGCCTCAGCTTCAGCAGTGTGCAATTGACTGAAGGCGAAAAACCAAGCAGCAGAGCAGCGGGCTTCTGTGCGCACTGAAGGCAATTGCAAGAATCCAGCAGCTGCTCCTTGCCAAGCACAGGCAGCTGCCTAGGTTCTTGCTTCTTGACCAACTCACAGTTGCTCTTCTTTTCAGCAGCTGCCACCGTGTTCTCTGCATCTCGGAGCCTCTGGGGAGCAACAAGAATTTCCAAGGTGGGATGCATGACGACTATGTCAAAACCCAGGAAAGTTGTCCTGGAACACCTCCCATTGGCATGCCAGAAGTTAATTCAAGAGGCAGGAGAGCGGCAGCCACCGTCCTGCAGCTGTCTGCGAGCTTCGCACACAAGCCGGCTTCTTCGCGGCTTCGTTCTTCGCCTCTTGCTAGCTACCGTGATCTCCGGCTGCCGGAGGCCAAGAAGCCGCTACTTCGCGCAGAGATCACAGGAGCGGCAGCGGTGCGCTCCGAAGCGCCGCTTCTGCCGAAAGACGCCGGGAAGCGGCACTTCCTTTCGGCCAGCTGCGGAGCTGCGTATTCTGCCTCTCTGCTCGCCTACATCTTAGCGAAAAGCTTTTCCGCTCCAGTTCTCAAGGAGAAAGTGTACCAGCACTGCTCACTTAGCCCGACCTTGCCAGGAAATAAGATTTGCTGCACATTCCAAGGACACTGCATTTTCCTGGGCAAGCTGCAACCTGCTGGCAGATGGCCCTGCTCTCTGCCCACTCCTGCCCAGTTCTTGCTACTAGCGGGCACGTTGCAGCCTGGCGAAGGCAAGAAGCCTCGAAAGCTGTCACAGAGCAGAAGGGCAGCTGAGATGCTGAAAAGCAGCAAAGCTGAACTGCCTGCCTCAGCTTCAGCAGTGTGTAATTGACTGAAGGCGAAAAACCAAGCAGCAGAGCAGCGGGCTTCTGTGCGCACTGAAGGCAATTGCAAGAATCCAGCAGCTGCTCCTTGCCAAGCACAGGCAGCTGCCTAGGTTCTTGCTTCTTGACCAACTCACAGTTGCCCTTCTTTTCAGCAGCTGCCACCGTGTTCTCTGCATCTCGGAGCCTCTGGGGAGCAACAAGAATTTCCAAGGTGGGATGCATGACGACTATGTCAAAACCCAGGAAAGTTGTCCTGGAACACCTTCCATTGTCACGCCAAAAGTGAATTCAAGAGGCAGGAGAGCAGCAGCCGCCGTCCTTCAGCTGTCTGCGAGCTTCGCACACAAGCTGGCTTCTTCGCGGCTTCGTTCTTCGCCTCTTGCAAGCTACCGCGATCTCCGGCTGCCGGAGGCCAAGAAGCGGCTACTTCGCGCACAGCTGACTGGAGCGGCAGCGGTGCGCTCCGGAGAACCGCTTCTGCCGAAAGACGCCGGGAAGCGGCACTTCCTTTCGGCCAGCTGCGGAGCCTCGTATTCTGCCTCTCGAGTCGCCTACATCTTAGCCAAACGCTTTTCCGCTCCAGTTCTCAAGGAGAAAGTGTACCAGCACTGCTCACTTAGCCCGACCTTGCCAGGAAATAAGATTTGCTGCACATTCCAAGGACACTGCATTTTCCTGCGCAAGCTGCAACCTGCTGGCAGATGGCCGTGCTCTCTGCCCACTCCTGCCCAGTTCTTGGTACTAGCGGGCACGTTGCAGCCTGGGGAAGGCAAGAAACCTCGAGAGCTGTCACAGAGCAGAAGGGCAGCTGAGATGCTGAAAAGCAGCAAAGCTGAACTGCCTGCCTCAGCTTCAGCAGTGTGCAATTGACTGAAGGCGAAAAACCAAGCAGCAGAGCAGCGGGCTTCTGTGCGCACTGAAGGCAATTGCAAGAATCCGGCAGCTGCTCCTTGCCAAGCACAGGCAGCTGCCTAGGTTCTTGCTTCTTGACGAACTCACAGTTGCCCTACTTTTCAGCAGCTGCCACCGTGTTCTCTGCATCTCGGAGCCTCTGGGGAGCAACAAGAATTTCCAAGGTGGGATGCATGACGACTATGTCAAAACCCAGGAAAGTTGTCCTGGAACACCTTCCATTGGCATGCCAGAAGTGAATTCAATAGGCAGGAGAGCGGCAGCCACCGTCCTGCAGCTGTCTGCGAGCTTCGCACACAAGCCGGCTTCTTCGCGGCTTCGTTCTTCGCCTCTTGCAAGCTACCGTGATCTCCGGCTGCCGGAGGCGAAGAAGCCGCTACTTCGCGCAGAGATCACAGGAGCGGCAGCGGTGCGCTCCGGAGAACCGCTTCTGCCGAAAGACGCCGGGAAGCGGCACTTCCTTTCGGCCAGCTGCGGAGCCTCATATTCTGCCTCTCGAGTCGCCTACATCTTAGCCAAACGCTTTTCCGCTCCAGTTCTCAAGGAGAAAGTGTACCAGCACTGCTCACTTAGCCCGACCTTGCCAGGAAATAAGATTTGCTGCACATTCCAAGGACACTGCATTTTCCTGCGCAAGCTGCAACCTGCTGGCAGATGGCCGTGCTCTCTGCCCACTCCTGCCCAGTTCTTGCTACTAGCGGGCACGTTGCAGCCTGGCGAAGGCAAGAAGCCTCGAGAGCTGTCACAGAGCAGAAGGGCAGCTGAGATGCTGAAAAGCAGCAAAGCTGAACTGCCTGCCTCAGCTTCAGCAGTGTGTAATTGACTGAAGGCGAAAAACCAAGCAGCAGAGCAGCGGGCTTCTGTGCGCACTGAAGGCAATTGCAAGAATCCAGCAGCTGCTCCTTGCCAAGCACAGGCAGCTGCCTAGGTTCTTGCTTCTTGACCAACTCACAGTTGCCCTTCTTTTCAGCAGCTGCCACCGTGTTCTCTGCATCTCGGAGCCTCTGGGGAGCAACAAGAATTTCCAAGGTGGGATGCATGACGACTATGTCAAAACCCAGGAAGGTTGTCCTGGAACACCTTCCATTGGCACGCCAGAAGTGAATTCAAGAGGCAGGAGAGGAGCAGCCGCCGTCCTTCAGCTGTCTGCGAGCTTCGCACACAAGCCGGCTTCTTCGCGGCTTCGTTCTTCGCCTCTTGCAAGCTACCGCGATCTCCGGCTGCCGGAGGCCAAGAAGCGGCTACTTCGCGCACAGCTCACTGGAGCGGCAGCGGTGCGCTCCGGAGAGCCGCTTCTGCCGAAAGACGGCGGGAAGCGGCACTTCCTTTCGGCCAGCTGCGGAGCCTCGTATTCTGCCTCTCTAGTCGCCTACATCTTAGCCAAACGCTTTTCCGCTCCAGTTCTCAAGGAGAAAGTGTACCAGCACTGCTCACTTAGCCCGACCTTGCCAGGAAATAAGATTTGCTGCACATTCCAAGGACACTGCATTTTCCTGCGCAAGCTGCAACCTGCTGGCAGATGGCCCTGCTCTCTGCCCACTCCTGCCCAGTTCTTGGTACTAGCGGGCACGTTGCAGCCTGGCGAAGGCAAGAAACCTCGAGAGCTGTCACAGAGCAGAAGGGCAGCTGAGATGCGGAAAAGCAGCAAAGCTGAACTGCCTGCCTCAGCTTCAGCAGTGTGCAATTGACTGAAGGCGAAAAACCAAGCAGCAGAGCAGCGGGCTTCTCTGCGCACTGAAGGCAATTGCAAGAATCCAGCAGCTGCTCCTTGCCAAGCACAGGCAGCTGCCTAGGTTCTTGCTTCATGACGAACTCACAGTTGCCCTACTTTTCAGCAGCTGCCACCGTGTTCTCTGCATCTCGGAGCCTCTGGGGAGCAACAAGAATTTCCAAGGTGGGATGCATGACGACTATGTCAAAACCCAGGAAAGTTGTCCTGGAACACCTTCCATTGGCATGCCAGAAGTGAATTCAATAGGCAGGAGAGCGGCAGCCACCGTCCTGCAGCTGTCTGCGAGCTTCGCACACAAGCCGGCTTCTTCGCGGCTTCGTTCTTCGCCTCTTGCAAGCTACCGTGATCTCCGGCTGCCGGAGGCGAAGAAGCCGCTACTTCGCGCAGAGATCACAGGAGCGGCAGCGGTGCGCTCTGGAGAGCCGCTTCTGCCGAAAGACGCCGGGAAGCGGCACTTCCTTTCGGCCAGCTGCGGAGCCTCGTATTCTGCCTCTCGAGTCGCCTACATCTTAGCCAAACGCTTTTCGGCTCCAGTTCTCAAGGAGAAAGTGTACCAGCACTGCTCACTTAGCCCGACCTTGCCAGGAAATAAGATTTGCTGCACATTCCAAGGACACTGCATTTTCCTGCGCAAGCTGCAACCTGCTGGCAGATGGCCGTGCTCTCTGCCCACTCCTGCCCAGTTCTTGGTACTAGCGGGCACGTTGCAGCCTGGGGAAGGCAAGAAACCTCGAGAGCTGTCACAGAGCAGAAGGGCAGCTGAGATGCGGAAAAGTAGCAAAGCTGAACTGCCTGCCTCAGCTTCAGCAGTGTGCAATTGACTGAAGGCGAAAAACCAAGCAGCAGAGCAGCGGGCTTCTGTGCGCACTGAAGGCAATTGCAAGAATCCGGCAGCTGCTCCTTGCCAAGCACAGGCAGCTGCCTAGGTTCTTGCTTCTTGACGAACTCACAGTTGCCCTACTTTTCAGCAGCTGCCACCGTGTTCTCTGCATCTCGGAGCCTCTGGGGAGCAACAAGAATTTCCAAGGTGGGATGCATGACGACTATGTCAAAACCCAGGAAAGTTGTCCTGGAACACCTTCCATTGGCATGCCAAGGGTGAATTCAATAGGCAGGAGAGCGGCAGCCACCGTCCTGCAGCTGTCTGCGAGCTTCGCACACAAGCCGGCTTCTTCGCGGCTTCGTTCTTCGCCTCTTGCAAGCTACCGTGATCTCCGGCTGCCGGAGGCCAAGAAGCCGCTACTTCGCGCAGAGATCACAGGAGCGGCAGCGGTGCGCTCCGGAGAGCCGCTTCTGCCGAAAGACGCCGGGAAGCGGCACTTGCTTTCGGCCAGCTCCGGAGCTGCGTATTCTGCCTCTCGAGTCGCCTACATCTTAGCGAAAAGCTTTTCGGCTCCAGTTCTCAAGGAGAAAGTGTACCAGCACTGCTCACTTAGCCCGACCTTGCCAGGAAATAAGATTTGCTGCACATTCCAAGGACACTGCATTTTCCTGGGCAAGCTGCAACATGCTGGCAGATGGCCGTGCTCTCTGCCCACTCCTGCCCAGTTCTTGCTACTAGCGGGCACGTTGCAGCCTGGCGAAGGCAAGAAACCTGGAGAGCTGTCACAGAGCAGAAGGGCAGCTGAGATGCTGAAAAGCAGCCAAGCTGAACAGCCTGCCTCAGCTTCAGCAGTGTGTAATTGACTGAAGGCGAAAAACCAAGCAGCAGAGCAGCGGGCTTCTGTGCGCACTGAAGGCAAATGCAAGAATCCGGCAGCTGCTCCTTGCCAAGCACAGGCAGCTGCCTAGGTTCTTGCTTCTTGACCAACTCACAGTTGCCCTCCTTTTCAGCAGCTGCCACCGTGTTCTCTGCATCTCGGAGCCTCTGGGGAGCAACAAGAATTTCCAAGGTGGGATGCATGACGACTATGTCAAAACCCAGGAAAGTTGTCCTGGAACACCTTCCATTGGCACGCCAAAAGTGAATTCAAGAGGCAGGAGAGCAGCAGCCGCCGTCCTGCAGCTGAGAGCTTCGCACACAAGCTGGCTTCTTCGCGGCTTCGTTCTTCGCCTCTTGCAAGCTACCGCGATCTCCGGCTGCCGGAGGCCAAGAAGCGGCTACTTCGCGCACAGATCACTGGAGCGGCAGCGGTGCGCTCCGGAGAGCCGCTTTTGCCGAAAGACTCCGGGAAGCGGCACTTCCTTTCGGCCAGCTGCGGAGCCTCGTATTCTGCCTCTCGAGTCGCCTGCGTCTTAGCCAAACGCTTTTCGGCTCCAGTTCTCAAGGAGAAAGTGTACCAGCACTGCTCACTTAGCCCGACCTTGCCAGGAAATAAGATTTGCTGCAGATTCCAAGGACACTGCACTTTCCTGGGCAAGCTGCAACCTGCTGGCAGATGGCCCTGCTCTCTGCCCACTCCTGCCCACTTCTTGCTACTAGCGGGCACGTTGCAGCCTGGCGAAGGCAAGAAGCCTCGAGAGCTGTCACAGAGCAGAAGGGCAGGTGAGATTCTGAAAAGCAGCAAAGCTGAACTGCCTGCCTCAGCTTCAGCAGTGTGTAATTGACTGAAGGCGAAAAACCAAGCAGCAGAGCAGCGGGCTTCTGTGCGCACTGAAGGCAATTGCAAGAATCCAGCAGCTGCTCCTTGCCAAGCACAGGCAGCTGCCTAGGTTCTTGCTTCTTGACGCACTCACAGTTGCCCTTCTTTTCAGCAGCTGCCACCTTGTTCTCTGCATCTCAGAGCCTCTGGGGAGCAACAAGAATTTCCAAGGTGGGATGCATGACGACTATGTCAAAACCCAGGAAAGTTGTCCTGGAACACCTCCCATTGGCATGCCAGAAGTGAATTCAAGAGGCAGGAGAGCGGCAGCCACCGTCCTGCAGCAGTCTGCGAGCTACGCACACAAGCCGGCTTCTTCGCGGCTTCGTTCTTCGCCTCTTGCAAGCTACCGCGATCTCCGGCTGCCGGAGGCCAAGAAGCCGCTACTTCGCGCAGAGATCACAGGAGCGGTAGCGGTGCGCTCCGGAGAGCCGCTTCTGCCGAAAGACGCCGGCAAGCGGCACTTGCTTTCGGCCAGCTGCGGAGCTCCGTATTCTGCCTCTCGAGTCGCCTACATCTTAGCGAAAAGCTTTTCGGCTCCAGTTCTCAAGGAGAAAGTGTACCAGCACTGCTCACTTAGCCCGACCTTGCCAGGAAATAAGATTTGCTGCACATTCCAAGGACACTGCATTTTCCTGGGCAAGCTGCAACCTGCTGGCAGATGGCCGTGCTCTCTGCCCACTCCTGCCAAGTTCTTGGTACTAGTGGGCACGTTTCAGCCTGGCGAAGGCAAGAAACCTCGAGAGCTGTCACAGAGCAGAAGGGCAGCTGAGATGCTGAAAAGCAGCAAAGCTGAACAGCCTGCCTCAGCTTCAGCAGTGTGCAATTGACTGAAGGCGAAAAACCAAGCAGCAGAGCAGCGGGCTTCTGTGCGCACTGAAGGCAAATGCAAGAATCCAGCAGCTGCTCCTTGCCAAGCACAGGCAGCTGCCTAGGTTCTTGCTTCTTGACGAACTCACAGTTGCCCTTCTTTTCAGCAGCTGCCACCGTGTTCTCTGCATCTCGGAGCCTCTGGGGAGCAACAAGAATTTCCAAGGTGGGATGCATGACGACTATGTCAAAACCCAGGAAAGTTGTCCTGGAACACCTTCCATTGGCACGCCAAAAGTGAATTCAAGAGGCAGGAGAGCAGCAGCCGCCGTCCTGCAGCTGTCTGCGAGCTTCGCACACAAGCCGGCTTCTTCGCGGTTTCGTTCTTCGCCTCTTGCAAGCTACCGCGATCTCCGGCTGCCGGAGGCCAAGAAGCGGGTACTTCGCGCACAGATCACTGGAGCAGCAGCGGTGTGCTCCGGAGAGCCGCTTTTGCCGAAAGACGCCGGCAAGCGGCACTTCCTTTCGGCCAGCTGCGGAGCCTCATATTCTGCCTCTCGAGTCGCCTACATCTTAGCGAAAAGCTTTTCCGCTCCAGTTCTCAAGGAGAAAGTGTACCAGCAGTGCTCACTTAGCCCGACCTTGCCAGGAAATAAGATTTGCTGCACATTCCAAGGACACTGCACTTTCCTGGGCAAGCTATAACCTGCTGGCAGATGGCCGTGCTCTCTGCCCACTCCTGCCCAGTTCTTGGTACTAGCGGGCACGTTGCAGCCTGGCGAAGGTAAGAAGCCTCGAGAGCTGTCACAGAGCAGAAGGGCAGCTGAGATGCTGAAAAGCAGCCAAGCTGAACAGCCTGCCTCAGCTTCAGCAGTGTGCAATTGACTGAAGGCGAAAAACCAAGCAGCAGAGCAGCGGGCTTCTGTGCGCACTGAAGGCAAATGCAAGAATCCGGCAGCTGCTCCTTGCCAAGCACAGTCAGCTGCCTAGGTTCTTGCTTCTTGACCAACTCACAGTTGCCCTTCTTTTCAGCAGCTGCCACCGTGTTCTCTGCATCTCGGAGCCTCTGGGGAGCAACAAGAATTTCCAAGGTGGGATGCATGACGACTATGTCAAAACCCAGGAAAGTTGTCCTGGAACACCTTCCATTGGCACGCCAAAAGTGAATTCAAGAGGCAGGAGAGCAGCAGCCGCCGTCCTGCAGCTGTCTGCGAGGTTCGCACACAAGCTGGCTTCTTCGCGGTTTCGTTCTTCGCCTCTTGCAAGCTACCGCGATCTCCGGCTACCGGAGGACAAGAAGCGGGTACTTCGCGCACAGATCACTGGAGCGGCAGCGGTGCGCTCCGGAGAGCCGCTTTTGCCGAAAGACGCCGGCAAGCGGCACTTCCTTTCGGCCAGCTGCGGAGCCTCGTATTCTGCCTCTCGAGTCGCCTACATCTTAGCGAAAAGCTTTTCGGCTCCAGTTCTCAAGGAGAAAGTGTACCAGCACTGCTCACTTAGCCCGACCTTGCCAGGAAATAAGATTTGCTGCACATTCCAAGGACACTGCATTTTCCTGGGCAAGCTGCAACCTGCTGGCAGATGGCCGTGCTCTCTGCCCACTCCTGCCCAGTTCTTGGTACTAGCGGGCACGTTGCAGCCTGGCGAAGGCAAGAAGCCTCGAGAGCTGTCACAGAGCAGAAGGGCAGCTGAGATGCTGAAAAGCAGCAAAGCTGAACAGCCTGCCTCAGCTTCAGCAGTGTGTAATTGACTGAAGGCGAAAAACCAAGCAGCAGAGCAGCGGGCTTCTGTACGCACTGAAGGCAATTACAAGAATCCAGCAGCTGCTCCTTGCCAAGCACAGGCAGCTGCCTAGGTTCTTGCTTCTTGACCAACTCACAGTTGCCCTTCTTTTCAGCAGCTGCCACCGTGTTCTCTGCATCTCGGAGCCTCTGGGGAGCAACAAGAATTTCCAAGGGGGGATGCATGACGACTGTGTCAAAACCCAGGAAAGTTGTCCTGGAACACCTCCCATTGGCACGCCAAAAGTGAATTCAAGAGGCAGGAGAGCAGCAGCCGCCGTCCTTCAGCTGTCTGCGAGCTTCGCACACAAGGTGGCTTCTTCGCGGCTTCGTTCTTCGCCTCTTGCAAGCTACCGCGATCTCCGGCTGCCGGGGACAAGAAGCGGCTACTTCGCGCACAGATCACTGGAGCGGCAGCGGTGCGCTGCGGAGAGCCGCTTCTGCCGAAAGACGCCGGGAAGCGGCACTTACTTTCGGCCAGCTGCGGAGCCTCGTATTCTGCCTCTCGAGTCGCCTACATCTTAGCGAAAAGTTTTTCCGCTCCAGTTCTCAAGGAGAAAGTGTACTAGCACTGCTCACTTAGCCCGACCTTGCCAGGAAATAAGATTTGCTGCAGATTCCAAGGACACTGCATTTTCCTGGGCAAGCTGCAACCTGCTGGCAGATGGCTGTGCTCTCTGCCCACTCCTGCCCAGTTCTTGGTACTAGCGGGCACGTTTCAGCCTGGCGAAGGCAAGAAACCTGGAGAGCTGTCACAGAGCAGAAGGGCAGCTGAGATGCTGAAAAGCAGCAAAGCTGAACAGCCTGCCTCAGCTTCAGCAGTGTGCAATTGACTGAAGGCGAAAAACCAAGCAGCAGAGCAGCGGGCTTCTGTGCGCACTGAAGGCAAATGCAAGAATCCAGCAGCTGCTCCTTGCCAAGCACAGGCAGCTGCCTAGGTTCTTGCTTCTTGACGAACTCACAGTTGCCCTTCTTTTCAGCAGCTGCCACCGTGTTCTCTGCATCTCGGAGCCTCTGGGGAGCAACAAGAATTTCCAAGGTGGGATGCATGACGACTATGTCAAAACCCAGGAAAGTTGTCCTGGAACACCTTCCATTGGCACGCCAAAAGTGAATTCAAGAGGCAGGAGAGCAGCAGCCGCCGTCCTGCAGCTGTCTGCGAGCTTCGCACACAAGCCGGCTTCTTCGCGGCTTCGTTCTTCGCCTCTTGCAAGCTACCGCGATCTCCGGCTGCCGGAGGACAAGAAGCGGGTACTTCGCGCACAGATCACTGGAGCGGCAGCGGTGCGCTCCGGAGAGCCGCTTTTGCCGAAAGACGCTGGCAAGCGGCACTTCCTTTCGGCCAGCTGCGGAGCCTCGTATTCTGCCTCTCGAGTCGCCTACATCTTAGTGAAAAGTTTTTCCGCTCCAGTTCTCAAGGAGAAAGTGTACCAGCAGTGCTCACTTAGCCCGACCTTGCCAGGAAATAAGATTTGCTGCACATTCCAAGGACACTGCATTTTCCTGGGCAAGCTGCAACCTGCTGGCAGATGGCCATGCTCTCTGCCCACTCCTGCCCAGTTCTTGGTACTAGCGGGCACGTTGCAGCCTGGCGAAGGGAAGAAGCCTCGAGAGCTGTCACAGAGCAGAAGGGCAGCTGAGATGCTGAAAAGCAGCCAAACTGAACAGCCTGCCTCAGCTTCAGCAGTGTGCAATTGACTGAAGGCGAAAAACCAAGCAGCAGAGCAGCGGGCTTCTGTACGCACTGAAGGCAATTGCAAGAATCCAGCAGCTGCTCCTTGCCAAGCACAGGCAGCTGCCTAGGTTCTTGCTTCTTGACGAACTCACAGTTGCCCTTCTTTTCAGCAGCTGCCACCGTGTTCTCTGCATCTCGGAGCCTCTGGGGAGCAACAAGAATTTCCAAGGTGGGATGCATGACGACTATGTCAAAACCCAGGAAAGTTGTCCTGGAACACCTCCCATTGGCACGCCAAAAGTGAATTCAACAGGCAGGAGAGCAGCAGCCGCCGTCCTGCAGCTGCGAGCTTCGCACACAAGCTGGCTTCTTCGCGGCTTCGTTCTTCGCCTCTTGCAAGCTACCGCGATCTCCGGCTGCCGGAGGCCAAGAAGCGGCTACTTCGCGCACAGATCACTGGAGCGGCAGCGGTGCGCTCCGGAGCGCCGCTTCTGCCGAAAGACGCCGGGAAGTGGCACTTACTTTCGGCCAGCTCCGGAGCTGCGTATTCTGCCTCTCTAGTCGCCTACATCTTAGCCAAAAGCTTTTCCGCTCCAGTTCTCAAGGAGAAAGTGTACCAGCACTACTCACTTAGCCCGACCTTGCCAGGAAATAAGATTTGCTGCAGATTCCAAGGACACTGCACTTTCCTGGGCAAGCTGCAACCTGCTGGCAGATGGCCGTGCTCTCTGCCCACTCCTGCCCAGTTCTTGGTACTAGCGGATACGTTTCAGCCTGGCGAAGGCAAGAAGCCTCGAGAGCTGTCACAGAGCAGAAGGGCAGCTGAGATGCTGAAAAGCAGCAAAGCTGAACAGCCTGCCTCAGCTTCAGCAGTGTGCAATTGACTGAAGGCGAAAAACCAAGCAGCAGAGCAGCGGGCTTCTGTGCGCACTGAAGGCAATTGCAAGAATCCAGCAGCTGCTCCTTGCCAAGCACAGGCAGCTGCCTAGGGTCTTGCTTCTTGACCAACTCACAGTTGCCCTTCTTTTCAGCAGCTGCCACCGTGTTCTCTGCATCTCGGAGCCTCTGGGGAGCAACAAGAATTTCCAAGGTGGGATGCATGACGACTATGTCAAAACCTAGGATAGTTGTCCTGGAACACCTCCCATTGGCACGCCAAAAGTGAATTCAACAGGCAGGAGAGCAGCAGCCGCCGTCCTGCAGCTGTTTGCGAGCTTTGCACACAAGCCGGCTTCTTCGCGGCTTCGTTCTTCGCCTCTTGCAAGCTACCGCGATCTCCGGCTGCCGGAGGCCAAGAAGCGGCTACTTCGCGCACAGATCACTGGAGCGGCAGAGGTGCGCTCCGGAGCGCCGCTTCTGCCGAAAGACGCCGGGAAGCGGCACTTGCTTTCGGCCAGCTCCGGAGCTGCGTATTCTGCCTCCCGAGTCGCCTACATCTTAGCGAAAAGCTTTTCCGCTCCAGTTCTCAAGGAGAAAGTGTACCAGCACTGCTCACTTAGCCCGACCTTGCCAGGAAATAAGATTTGCTGCACATTCCAAGGACACTGCATTTTCCTGGGCAAGCTGCAACCTGCTGGCAGATGGCCGTGCTCTCTGCCCACTCCTGCCCAGTTCTTGGTACTAGCGGGCACGTTGCAGCCTGGCGAAGGCAAGTAACCTCGAGAGCTGTCACAGAGCAGAAGGGCAGCTGAGATGCTGAAAAGCAGCAGAGCTGAACAGCCTGCCTCAACTTAAGCAGTGTGCAATTGACTGAAGGCGAAAAACCAAGCAGCAGAGCAGCGGGCTTCTGTGCGCACTGAAGGTAAATGCAAGAATCCGGCAGCTGCTCCTTGCCAAGCACAGTCAGCTGCCTAGGTTCTTGCTTCTTGACCAACTCACAGTTGCCCTTCTTTTCAGCAGCTGCCACCGTGTTCTCTGCATCTCGGAGCCTCTGGGGAGCAACAAGAATTTCCAAGGTGGGATGCATGACGACTATGTCAAAACCCAGGAAAGTTGTCCTGGAACACCTTCTATTGGCACGCCTAAAGTGAATTCAACAGGCAGGAGAGCAGCAGCCGCCGTCCTGCAGCTGTCTGCGAGCTTCGCACACAAGCTGGCTTCTTCGCGGCTTCGTTCTTCGCCTCTTGCAAGCTACCGCGATCTCCGGCTGCCGGAGGCCAAGAAGCGGCTATTTCGCGCACAGATCACTGGAGCGGCAGCGGTGCGCTCCGGAGAGCCGCTTCTGCCGAAAGACGCCGGGAAGTGGCACTTACTTTCGGCCAGCTGCGGAGCCTCGTATTCTGCCTCTCGAGTCGCCTACATCTTAGCCAAACGCTTTTCGGCTCCAGTTCTCAAGGAGAAAGTGTACCAGCACTGCTCACTTAGCCCGACCTTGCCAGGAAATAAGATTTGCTGCACATTCCAAGGACACTGCATTTTCCTGCGCAAGCTGCAACCTGCTGGCAGATGGCCGTGCTCTCTGCCCACTCCTGCCCAGTTCTTGCTACTAGCGGGCACGTTGCAGCCTGGCGAAGGCAAGAAGCCTCGAGAGCTGTCACAGAGCAGAAGGGCAGCTGAGATGCTGAAAAGCAGCAAAGCTGAACTGCCTGCCTCAGCTTCAGCAGTGTGTAATTGACTGAAGGCGAAAAACCAAGCAGCAGAGCAGCGGGCTTCTGTGCGCACTGAAGGCAATTGCAAGAATCCAGCAGCTGCTCCTTGCCAAGCACAGGCAGCTGCCTAGGGTCTTGCTTCTTGACCAACTCACAGTTGCCCTTCTTTTCAGCAGCTGCCACCGTGTTCTCTGCATCTCGGAGCCTCTGGGGAGCAACAAGAATTTCCAAGGTGGGATGCATGACGACTATGTCAAAACCTAGGATAGTTGTCCTGGAACACCTCCCATTGGCACGCCAAAAGTGAATTCAACAGGCAGGAGAGCAGCAGCCGCCGTCCTGCAGCTGTCTGCGAGCTTCGCACACAAGCTGGCTTCTTCGCGGTTTCGTTCTTCGCCTCTTGCAAGCTACCGCGATCTCCGGCTACCGGAGGACAAGAAGCGGGTACTTCGCGCACAGATCACTGGAGCGGCAGCGGTGCGCTCCGGAGAGCCGCTTTTGCCGAAAGACGCCGGCAAGCGGCACTTCCTTTCGGCCAGCTGCGGAGCCTCGTATTCTGCCTCTCGAGTCGCCTACATCTTAGCGAAAAGCTTTTCGGCTCCAGTTCTCAAGGAGAAAGTGTACCAGCACTGCTCACTTAGCCCGACCTTGCCAGGAAATAAGATTTGCTGCACATTCCAAGGACACTGCATTTTCCTGGGCAAGCTGCAACCTGCTGGCAGATGGCCGTGCTCTCTGCCCACTCCTGCCCAGTTCTTGGTACTAGCGGGCACGTTGCAGCCTGGCGAAGGCAAGAAGCCTCGAGAGCTGTCACAGAGCAGAAGGGCAGCTGAGATGCTGAAAAGCAGCAAAGCTGAACAGCCTGCCTCAGCTTCAGCAGTGTGTAATTGACTGAAGGCGAAAAACCAAGCAGCAGAGCAGCGGGCTTCTGTACGCACTGAAGGCAATTACAAGAATCCAGCAGCTGCTCCTTGCCAAGCACAGGCAGCTGCCTAGGTTCTTGCTTCTTGACCAACTCACAGTTGCCCTTCTTTTCAGCAGCTGCCACCGTGTTCTCTGCATCTCGGAGCCTCTGGGGAGCAACAAGAATTTCCAAGGGGGGATGCATGACGACTATGTCAAAACCCAGGAAAGTTGTCCTGGAACACCTCCCATTGGCACGCCAAAAGTGAATTCAAGAGGCAGGAGAGCAGCAGCCGCCGTCCTTCAGCTGTCTGCGAGCTTCGCACACAAGGTGGCTTCTTCGCGGCTTCGTTCTTCGCCTCTTGCAAGCTACCGCGATCTCCGGCTGCCGGGGACAAGAAGCGGCTACTTCGCGCACAGATCACTGGAGCGGCAGCGGTGCGCTGCGGAGAGCCGCTTCTGCCGAAAGACGCCGGGAAGCGGCACTTACTTTCGGCCAGCTGCGGAGCCTCGTATTCTGCCTCTCGAGTCGCCTACATCTTAGCGAAAAGTTTTTCCGCTCCAGTTCTCAAGGAGAAAGTGTACTAGCACTGCTCACTTAGCCCGACCTTGCCAGGAAATAAGATTTGCTGCAGATTCCAAGGACACTGCATTTTCCTGGGCAAGCTGCAACCTGCTGGCAGATGGCTGTGCTCTCTGCCCACTCCTGCCCAGTTCTTGGTACTAGCGGGCACGTTTCAGCCTGGCGAAGGCAAGAAACCTGGAGAGCTGTCACAGAGCAGAAGGGCAGCTGAGATGCTGAAAAGCAGCAAAGCTGAACAGCCTGCCTCAGCTTCAGCAGTGTGCAATTGACTGAAGGCGAAAAACCAAGCAGCAGAGCAGCGGGCTTCTGTGCGCACTGAAGGCAAATGCAAGAATCCAGCAGCTGCTCCTTGCCAAGCACAGGCAGCTGCCTAGGTTCTTGCTTCTTGACGAACTCACAGTTGCCCTTCTTTTCAGCAGCTGCCACCGTGTTCTCTGCATCTCGGAGCCTCTGGGGAGCAACAAGAATTTCCAAGGTGGGATGCATGACGACTATGTCAAAACCCAGGAAAGTTGTCCTGGAACACCTTCCATTGGCACGCCAAAAGTGAATTCAAGAGGCAGGAGAGCAGCAGCCGCCGTCCTGCAGCTGTCTGCGAGCTTCGCACACAAGCCGGCTTCTTCGCGGCTTCGTTCTTCGCCTCTTGCAAGCTACCGCGATCTCCGGCTGCCGGAGGACAAGAAGCGGGTACTTCGCGCACAGATCACTGGAGCGGCAGCGGTGCGCTCCGGAGAGCCGCTTTTGCCGAAAGACGCTGGCAAGCGGCACTTCCTTTCGGCCAGCTGCGGAGCCTCGTATTCTGCCTCTCGAGTCGCCTACATCTTAGTGAAAAGTTTTTCCGCTCCAGTTCTCAAGGAGAAAGTGTACCAGCACTACTCACTTAGCCCGACCTTGCCAGGAAATAAGATTTGCTGCAGATTCCAAGGACACTGCACTTTCCTGGGCAAGCTGCAACCTGCTGGCAGATGGCCGTGCTCTCTGCCCACTCCTGCCCAGTTCTTGGTACTAGCGGATACGTTTCAGCCTGGCGAAGGCAAGAAGCCTCGAGAGCTGTCACAGAGCAGAAGGGCAGCTGAGATGCTGAAAAGCAGCAAAGCTGAACAGCCTGCCTCAGCTTCAGCAGTGTGCAATTGACTGAAGGCGAAAAACCAAGCAGCAGAGCAGCGGGCTTCTGTGCGCACTGAAGGCAATTGCAAGAATCCAGCAGCTGCTCCTTGCCAAGCACAGGCAGCTGCCTAGGGTCTTGCTTCTTGACCAACTCACAGTTGCCCTTCTTTTCAGCAGCTGCCACCGTGTTCTCTGCATCTCGGAGCCTCTGGGGAGCAACAAGAATTTCCAAGGTGGGATGCATGACGACTATGTCAAAACCTAGGATAGTTGTCCTGGAACACCTCCCATTGGCACGCCAAAAGTGAATTCAACAGGCAGGAGAGCAGCAGCCGCCGTCCTGCAGCTGTTTGCGAGCTTTGCACACAAGGTGGCTTCTTCGCGGCTTCGTTCTTCGCCTCTTGCAAGCTACCGCGATCTCCGGCTGCCGGAGGCCAAGAAGCGGCTACTTCGCGCACAGATCACTGGAGCGGCAGAGGTGCGCTCCGGAGCGCCGCTTCTGCCGAAAGACGCCGGGAAGCGGCACTTGCTTTCGGCCAGCTCCGGAGCTGCGTATTCTGCCTCCCGAGTCGCCTACATCTTAGCGAAAAGCTTTTCCGCTCCAGTTCTCAAGGAGAAAGTGTACCAGCACTGCTCACTTAGCCCGACCTTGCCAGGAAATAAGATTTGCTGCACATTCCAAGGACACTGCATTTTCCTGGGCAAGCTGCAACCTGCTGGCAGATGGCCGTGCTCTCTGCCCACTCCTGCCCAGTTCTTGGTACTAGCGGGCACGTTGCAGCCTGGCGAAGGCAAGTAACCTCGAGAGCTGTCACAGAGCAGAAGGGCAGCTGAGATGCTGAAAAGCAGCAGAGCTGAACAGCCTGCCTCAACTTAAGCAGTGTGCAATTGACTGAAGGCGAAAAACCAAGCAGCAGAGCAGCGGGCTTCTGTGCGCACTGAAGGTAAATGCAAGAATCCGGCAGCTGCTCCTTGCCAAGCACAGTCAGCTGCCTAGGTTCTTGCTTCTTGACCAACTCACAGTTGCCCTTCTTTTCAGCAGCTGCCACCGTGTTCTCTGCATCTCGGAGCCTCTGGGGAGCAACAAGAATTTCCAAGGTGGGATGCATGACGACTATGTCAAAACCCAGGAAAGTTGTCCTGGAACACCTTCTATTGGCACGCCTAAAGTGAATTCAACAGGCAGGAGAGCAGCAGCCGCCGTCCTGCAGCTGTCTGCGAGCTTCGCACACAAGCTGGCTTCTTCGCGGCTTCGTTCTTCGCCTCTTGCAAGCTACCGCGATCTCCGGCTGCCGGAGGCCAAGAAGCGGCTATTTCGCGCACAGATCACTGGAGCGGCAGCGGTGCGCTCCGGAGAGCCGCTTCTGCCGAAAGACGCCGGGAAGTGGCACTTACTTTCGGCCAGCTGCGGAGCCTCGTATTCTGCCTCTCGAGTCGCCTACATCTTAGCCAAACGCTTTTCGGCTCCAGTTCTCAAGGAGAAAGTGTACCAGCACTGCTCACTTAGCCCGACCTTGCCAGGAAATAAGATTTGCTGCACATTCCAAGGACACTGCATTTTCCTGCGCAAGCTGCAACCTGCTGGCAGATGGCCGTGCTCTCTGCCCACTCCTGCCCAGTTCTTGCTACTAGCGGGCACGTTGCAGCCTGGCGAAGGCAAGAAGCCTCGAGAGCTGTCACAGAGCAGAAGGGCAGCTGAGATGCTGAAAAGCAGCAAAGCTGAACTGCCTGCCTCAGCTTCAGCAGTGTGTAATTGACTGAAGGCGAAAAACCAAGCAGCAGAGCAGCGGGCTTCTGTGCGCACTGAAGGCAATTGCAAGAATCCAGCAGCTGCTCCTTGCCAAGCACAGGCAGCTGCCTAGGGTCTTGCTTCTTGACCAACTCACAGTTGCCCTTCTTTTCAGCAGCTGCCACCGTGTTCTCTGCATCTCGGAGCCTCTGGGGAGCAACAAGAATTTCCAAGGTGGGATGCATGACGACTATGTCAAAACCTAGGATAGTTGTCCTGGAACACCTCCCATTGGCACGCGAAAAGTGAATTCAACAGGCAGGAGAGCAGCAGCCGCCGTCCTGCAGCTGTTTGCGAGCTTCGCACACAAGCCGTCTTCTTCGCGGCTTCGTTCTTCGCCTCTTGCAAGCTACCGCGATCTCCGGCTGCCGGAGGCCAAGAAGCGGCTACTTCGCGCACAGATCACTGGAGCGGCAGAGGTGCGCTCTGGAGCGCCGCTTCTGCCGAAAGACGCCGGGAAGCGGCACTTGCTTTCGGCCAGCTCCGGAGCTGCGTATTCTGCCTCCCGAGTCGCCTACATCTTAGCGAAAAGCTTTTCCGCTCCAGTTCTCAAGGAGAAAGTGTACCAGCACTGCTCACTTAGCCCGACCTTGCCAGGAAATAAGATTTGCTGCACATTCCAAGGACACTGCATTTTCCTGGGCAAGCTGCAACCTGCTGGCAGATGGCCGTGCTCTCTGCCCACTCCTGCCCAGTTCTTGGTACTAGCGGGCACGTTGCAGCCTGGCGAAGGCAAGTAACCTCGAGAGCTGTCACAGAGCAGAAGGGCAGCTGAGATGCTGAAAAGCAGCAGAGCTGAACAGCCTGCCTCAACTTAAGCAGTGTGCAATTGACTGAAGGCGAAAAACCAAGCAGCAGAGCAGCGGGCTTCTGTGCGCACTGAAGGTAAATGCAAGAATCCGGCAGCTGCTCCTTGCCAAGCACAGTCAGCTGCCTAGGTTCTTGCTTCTTGACCAACTCACAGTTGCCCTTCTTTTCAGCAGCTGCCACCGTGTTCTCTGCATCTCGGAGCCTCTGGGGAGCAACAAGAATTTCCAAGGTGGGATGCATGACGACTATGTCAAAACCCAGGAAAGTTGTCCTGGAACACCTTCTATTGGCACGCCAAAAGTGAATTCAACAGGCAGGAGAGCAGCAGCCGCCGTCCTGCAGCTGTCTGCGAGCTTCGCACACAAGCTGGCTTCTTCGCGGCTTCGTTCTTCGCCTCTTGCAAGCTACCGCGATCTCCGGCTGCCGGAGGCCAAGAAGCGGCTATTTCGCGCACAGATCACTGGAGCGGCAGCGGTGCGCTCCGGAGAGCCGCTTCTGCCGAAAGACGCCGGGAAGTGGCACTTACTTTCGGCCAGCTGCGGAGCCTCGTATTCTGCCTCTCGAGTCGCCTACATCTTAGCCAAACGCTTTTCGGCTCCAGTTCTCAAGGAGAAAGTGTACCAGCACTGCTCACTTAGCCCGACCTTGCCAGGAAATAAGATTTGCTGCACATTCCAAGGACACTGCATTTTCCTGCGCAAGCTGCAACCTGCTGGCAGATGGCCGTGCTCTCTGCCCACTCCTGCCCAGTTCTTGCTACTAGCGGGCACGTTGCAGCCTGGCGAAGGCAAGAAGCCTCGAGAGCTGTCACAGAGCAGAAGGGCAGCTGAGATGCTGAAAAGCAGCAAAGCTGAACTGCCTGCCTCAGCTTCAGCAGTGTGTAATTGACTGAAGGCGAAAAACCAAGCAGCAGAGCAGCGGGCTTCTGTGCGCACTGAAGGCAATTGCAAGAATCCAGCAGCTGCTCCTTGCCAAGCACAGGCAGCTGCCTAGGTTCTTGCTTCTTGACCAACTCACAGTTGCCCTTCTTTTCAGCAGCTGCCACCGTGTTCTCTGCATCTCGGAGCCTCTGGAGAGCAGCAGGACTTTGCAAGGAGGGATGCATGACGACTACGTCAAAATCCAGGAAAGTTGTCCTGGAACACCTCCCATTGGCATGCCAAGAGTGAATTCAACAGGCAGGAGAGCAGCAGCCACCGTCCTGCAGCTGTTTGCGAGCTTCGCACACAAGCCGGCTTCTTCGCGGCTTCGTTCTTCGCCTCTTGCAAGCTACCGTGATCTCCGGCTGCCGGAGGCCAAGAAGCGGCTACTTCACACACAGATGACTGGAGCGGCAGCGGTGCGCTCCGGGGCGCCGCTTTTGCCGAAAGACGCCGGGAAGCGGCACTTGCTTTCCGCCAGCCCCGGAGCTGCGTATTCTGCCTCTCTGCTCGCCTACATCTTAGCGAAAAGCTTTTCCGCTCCATTTCTCAAGGAGAAAGTGTACCAGCACTGCGCACTTAGCCCGACCTTGCCAGGAAATAAGATTTGCTGCACATTCCAAGGACACTGCATTTTCCTGGGCAAGCTGCAACCTGCTGGCAGATAGCCGTGCTCTCTGCCCACTCCTGTCCAGTTCTTGGTACTAGCGGGCACGTTGCAGCGTGGCGAAGGGAAGAAACCTCTGAAACGGTACGCGGAATAAATAAATAGACTCCATAAGCTGGGGTAGTTATGAAGTGGGTATGTATGTCAGCGCCCGGCACAAGTGAGATAGCTCTCCAAAACGTGTGCCCCGAGCCTCAGTCTGACCCACACTTTTATTCTTAAAGACATTCCATATGCAATAGGCTGCACGACTTTTTCATGCGTATTCAACCCCTGGCCCTGCCTGTCCTCGCTTCTCATGCTAAGTCCACGCCCTTCTGGGCATGCGTGGTTTGCTGTGGTGGTCGTACGGGGGTCTCTTGGTGGTCCTGAGGCTGAAGATTGTGGTCTTCCTCATGATTGAACTTTTGAACTTTTCCTCTCTGCGCGTGCGCTTTTGGTCCTTTGGTGCTTATCTGAGTACGTCTGTCAGTCTTGATAGGCTTGGAGACAGAGGAGCTTCTTTATCTGGGTTCT
The DNA here is from genome assembly GCF_024509145.1 of Vidua macroura. NCBI lineage: Eukaryota > Metazoa > Chordata > Aves > Passeriformes > Viduidae > Vidua > Vidua macroura. The sequence continues at coordinate 56,217,172 of NC_071571.1, read as the reverse complement.
TTGCTTCTTCTGGTATTGTTCTTTATGCAAGACGCTTCAGAAATTTGCATTTTCCTATGCCCTTTTTATTAGGCAGAGGTTTCTTAAGTAAAAGGTTGAAAATTCAACACATAACTCTACAAGCTAAATTAGAAATGCTTCATTCATTTTGTTAACCTAACTCTAAAAATCTCTGCTTCAGTCCCCCCTTTTCTTAAAATAGAGTAAATTCTTTTACTACAGGGGTCTTGATTTAAATTCTGATCTACTATCATGACCGTCCTCTTTCAGTAAGATTCTATGAGTTCTAGAGAGTGATGTCAGACTAGCCATGTGTTTTAACATCCTCGAATTCTACATGAGTCATAAAGTAGACATCATTAAACTTACAGTAACTAAAATTAATAGAATTATAATTGGGTGACATAAAGTCTTCTAAACAGTGTATTTCACTAGTTATGACTTGTGTTTATTAGCTAGTGATTGGTGCTGGATACACCAAGTTAAGAGACTTAACATACAGGAGGTTAGTGACATGTCTTGGCTAGACATTCTCTTTCGCACCCCATATGGTTTTTCATAAAGCAATTCAAAGTGCTTTAGCTTTTCTTTAGTCTTGGGTTTGGTTCGGATCTGCAGTAGTGCTAATGGGAGGGATTGAGTCCATGACAAATTAGCTTCTTGTCCCAATTGTACAATTTGTTGTTTGATCAAATGATTCATTTTTTTTTACCTGACCACTTGATTGTGGGTTATATGGGGTGTGAAGTTCTCAGTCTGTGTTCAAGTATTGGCTAACTTGTTGCACAAATTTTACAATAAAATGTGGTCCTCTATTTGAGGAGATTGTGGCCAGGACTCTAAAGCGTGGTATGTTTTCTTGTACCAATACCTTAGTTACTTCTTGAGCTCTAGAAGTCCTGGTGGGGAATGCTTCTGGCCATCTGAAAAGGTATCTGTTAGCACCAGGAAAAACTTATACCCCCCTTTTCTTGGCAATTCTGTACAATCAATCTGCCATTGCTGCTCCGGCCCATGACCCTTCCTCATCTGGCTAAGCTTTGGTTTGGGAGTATTTTTGGGGTTGGTCTGGAGGCAAAGGTCACATTGTCGAGTTGTAAATGTCTAGTTATGCTAGAGCATCAATACCCCAATGGTTTTCTGGTGTTCTTCCTTTATTAGCGACCATAATAAATAGGAGGGTAGAACAAATTTTCCTTCTATGGTGGCCCATCCCTCTTGGTTATAGTCTCCTTTTTGCTCATAGATTAATTTTTTTTCTAGTTTGTTGTATCTTGGCTTACCTTTAGGGGAAATTTGCCCGTCTGGAATCAGGGCTGCCTCAGTTATGACCTCAATTCTTGCTGCTTCTTTTGCTTCCCTATCTGCCAGCTCGTTTCCTTCTTCCAATTCTGAGTTGATCTTCTGATGTGCCTTAATGTGCATGATCGCTACTTTCTCTGGCAACTGGACTGCTTCTAGAAGTCGCAGTACTTCTGATGCATCTTTAATATTTTTCCCTTGAGACTTCAGCAGTCCTCTCTCTTTCTAAATGGCTCTGTGAGCATGCACTACTCCAAATGCATACTTCGAGTCCGTGTATATGTTTATTTCTTTCCCTCTTGCCAATTCTAGGGCCCGAGTTAGAGCAATTATCTCGGCCTTCTGTGCAGAGGTATTTGTTGGCAGGGGCCCAGATGATATTACTTCCTTGCACGTTGTAACTGCGTACCCAGCGTGCCGTTTTCCACTGATGATATAACTGCTTCCATCAGTAAACGAGACTTCTGCATTCTCGAGAGGGGTGTCCTTCAAGTCAGGGCAGCTGGAGTAGGTGGCTTCAATGGTCTCCAGGCAGTCATGTTCCACTGGTTCCCCTTGGTTTCTACTGAGGAAGGAGGCTGGATTGACAATGTTAGTCACTACTATCTCTACATCATCTTGCTCCGCTATGATAGCTTGGTATCTCAGGAGCCGTTGTGGGGAAAGCCAATGCCCACCTTTTACCTCTAGCACTGCAGACACTGTGTGAGACACTAGCACAGTTCTTTTCTGGCCTAGGGTGAATTTGTGTGCCTCTTGGATGTTCAGGACGACTGCTGCAACAGCTCTGAGGCACCCAGGCCACCCTTTAGCTGCTGTATCCAATTGCTTAGAGAAGTAAGCCACTGCTCTCCGATATGGGCCCAGGTCCTGTGCTAGTATTCCTAAGGCGATTCCTTGCTTCTCATTGGAGAATAAAAGGAAAGGCTTACTCACGTCCGGCAATCTCAGGGCTGGAGCTGACATGAGGGCTTTTTTCAGCTGGTTGAAAGCTTGCGTAGCTTCCTTTGTCTCTTGGATGTTCCTGCTTTCAGTTGCAATCAGTTCATAGAAGGGCTTAACAAACAGTCCATAGTTATAGATCCATAACCTGCACCACCCTGTCATCCTCAGGAAAGTTCGTAGTTCCTTTACCGTCTGAGGTTTTGGGCTCTGGCATATTGCCTCCTTCCGGCTTTGGCCCAAGGTACGTTGTCTAGCACTGACTTCGTAACCCAGATAAGTTACTTTCTGGTTTACTACTTGGGCTTTTTTCTTTGATACTCGGTACCCTTGGAGCCCCAAAAAGTTCAAGAGGCTTATCGTCCAGGCCATGCATGCTTCCCTTGTCCGTGTGGCTATCAGGATGTCATCTACGTACTCTAGCAACTTCCCTTCCTCTGGAGGGGCTTCTCAGGTCTCTAATTCTTTTGCAAGTTGTTCTCCAAACAAAGTGGGTGAGTTTTTGAATCCTTGTGGGAGTCTGGTCCATGTCAGTTGAGTTCTTCGCCCGCTCTTAGGATTTTCCCATTCAAATGCAAAAATTTTCTGGCTTCGTGGATAGGAAGGCAAAAGAAGGCATCTTTTAGATCTAAAACGGTAAACCAAGTTAGCTCGGCTGTTAAGCAAGTTAATAACGTGTAGGGATTGGCCACCACAGGATACAGATCCTCAGTTACCTTGTTTATGGCCCGTAGATCCTGTACTAACCGGTATGACCCATCAGGTTTACGAACTGGTAGGATAGGGGTATTAACACTTACATAACATAAGTTGGAACAAGGTATTATAGACAATATCATGGTCATCAATGGAAGCAATATTTGATTGAACTTTTTCAGTTCTGAGGGTTCGTAACTTGTGTTTGTCGGTGACAGCAGGGAAGCACAGTGAGGCTGCTTAACAGGGCAGGATGCATACATATACTTTCCTTCGTCTACATTCACTTAACTTTATTTTTACTTACTCTTACACATAACAAAACAACCACAACAACAAGGTACCTTTTCTTTTTCAACACACCTATTACACTTGTAGGTGTCCCTGGCTAGTCCCAGTGTTCTTGGATACCCCTCAATCTAGCTGTGTGGTTCCCAACTCTAGATCCTGTCAGACTTCTCTTCAAACTGGCAAAATTTTTACTCAATCTTGGCTGCTCTCAACAACCCAGCAAACTTAATTCTGGGTGCTCTTGGAATGTTAATCCCTCAACCCAGCAGGTTTGACTTAACCCTGGATGCTCTTGGAACATTAATCCCTCAATCCAGCAGGTTTGAATCAACCCTGGATGCTCTTGGAATATTAAAACCCCCAATCCAGCAGGTTTGATCTTGGATGTTCTTGGGCATTCTTATCCCTCAATCCAGCAGAATTTTTAGGGGCCCCTCCTACACATTTTACCTTTTATTTTTCCCCAATAGATTATGCCAAGAAAACCCTCTTTTTACCTTTTAATTCATTTTTTTTTCTAATTAATTACCTTTTACTCCCCCCCCACACACACACTAAGGGGTCCCACTCTTTCTCTGAGACCCAGTCCCAGGGGGGGTTCTCTCACTCTTTTTATCACTCGCTTCGTCTCTTTACTCGCCGCTTTTCTCGCGAAAAAGACGGAAACGCAGCATGGGAGACTGCCGCTCTCGCTTAGCAGGTCTGGGGTAACCAGCCCGCCTCTCATTCACACACATTCATCCCCCCTTTATTCGCCCTGTAATGCAAAGGATCTCCCAGTTGCCGAGCCGTGGGGGCTTTTAGCCACTCGGCACGAAGCTCGGATAGCTGGTACATCTGAGGGTCCACCAGAAGAATGGGAGGGACACTCGGGTTGCTGAAATCCTGCTCGTTTATTGAAGGGTCGCAGAAGGGGCAAACAGGGAGACAACGAAGCAGAAGGGAGGCAGATTCCGAGAGCCCCGAAGGGCGGGGTGAGGATTCTTTTACTGCGTAGGGGTAGGAGGGTTTAGCATTCGAGGGTACAATTGGGAGAAGGCTAAAGGGAGGGGAAATATAACATCAAGCAGTGGGGAAAAGGGAAAGGAGTGTTCTTGGTGGAAGAACCAAAGGGAAAACATGGAACAGAGAAGATTCTAGGCTAAGGGGCAGACTTGAACAATAACTGTCAGGACAGGGGGAGGGTACAATTCTCTTCCAAAAGGGGGTGGAGAACTCATACAACTGCTGTTTCCCATGGCAACCCTAGACTGCCTTCCCCAACCCCTCCTCGTTTTTATTTATTAAATAAGCACTTCCCAACCTTTTAAGCAACATACATCTAAACAAAAATAAAGCAACCAAGATAATGAACATTATCAGAAAGATCCAAAAGAGTCCCCTGAGGATGATAGCAACCCACCCTGGGACACCCCATTGAGACAGCAGTTTATTCACAGGATCTACAGTCGAGGTCTCAGTCTTGAGGTCGTCAACTTGCTCTCGGATCCGCTGGATATTAGCTCGGATGGATGTGCTCTTTGATGCCAGATTGAAGCAGCACATTCCTTCAAAGTCCTCACAGCCGTGGCCATGGGCGAGCAGTAAGAAGTCAATAGCAGCCCTATTTTGCAGTGTGGCGTGCCGGGTGACTTCTTCGTCCGCTAGCAAGTTGGAAAGGGCAGCGGACGTGGCGTTGGCCTGCTTACTGAGCCAACACTCGAGGTGAGAAAGCTCACCGAGGGCCTTTGCTGCGGCATACCATGGTAAAAATATGGATACCGTGACTCTCTTCGTCTTTCCCCATTTGTAAATTTTTGAATCACAATTTTTGTCGAATTGGTTATAGGATCTCTTTTTGCGAGCCAATTTATTTTCGTTTTTCCAATTTAAAATTTGGGTTTTGTTCGGTGTCAGTGTGGTAAGCTGCCCAAGGCTGCAGGGGCCTCCCTGGATTTGGGAGGGAATCCCTGCCCACACCCTGTCGCCGCAGATGAGAAAAATCCCCCTGCGGAGCACCCTGGGAACTGAGGAGGACCTAGATAGGATGGTCGAGGTGTAATTGCACCAATTTGCTGCATGGTATCTCCGATTGTGGGGAGATACATCGTGTCTTTTTACTTCTTGGGTACCAGCGGGGTGGAGTTTAGCCATTTGATCCCAGTCTTTCTGGGAGGGCTGGTACCTAAACCTGACACAATATGTTGCCTGAGAGGAGCCCAATAGGTCCAATTCTTGGGGCTCCTGTGGTGCATGTGGCAGAATCCTCGTCCACTCATCCCAGGTGTCCACAGGATTAGGTTTTTTTCCTGCATATAGATAGTCGTTTGGCGACAGGGGGACTCCTACCAGGCACGTGGATAACGGATTGTCCACACTTCCCATGGCCATACAGAAGTTGTCCTGCTGCAAGGACTTCGCCAGCGTGACCCATATGTTTTCTCTCAGCTGTGGGACTATCCAGCTCCTGACCGGTGACATCCAGATGATGACGATCAGGAGCATCAGATGTTTCAGAGGTGTCCTCAAGGTGGCAGTCATCCTCAGCATCTTGTGATAAAAGAAAGCATAACTTGAATGATAAATTTTCCTCAGTGGTCCCTCCCCAACCTCCCCTGTTTTTATTTCTTAAATAAGCACTAAATAAAATTAGAGAAAAGGGGTAAGGATTGAGGGAAAGGGGAGGTTAGGGGAAAGGAAAGGGCACAGGGGGCGATGGGGTAATTGGGTACGTAGAGTTCAGCGGGGGAAAATATCTTCGGGTAATCATGACACGTGTGACGATATTGGGAGGAACGGTCTTTCTTCTCCTCCTCTTCCAGGCAGTGGAAACTCCGTCCAATGATGAGGTGTTCTCGGTGGTTTGCACCAAGGACGCGTTGTCTTGCTGAGCTGGCACCTCTACGAAGGGCTTGACATATTTCCCCGGAATCCATCTTGGTCCTTTATCTGTAGAAACACAGGCATACCCTCTCCCCCAGGTTATTAGAGGGAAAGGGCCCTGGATAGCTTTGGATTCTGGGTCCTTTATCAAGACTGGTGGCCTCTCGGCGAGTTGCGCTCTGGTGTTATTGTGAAAATGGCGGATAATAGGAGGGTCAGGCTCCCTTTCTGAGCAGTTTAAAAAATTCAGGACATACAGGGCCTTACATAACCTTTCGGCTGGGCTCACTGTAATGTCCGGGTTATGTTGTTGTTCAAGGAGCCTTTTTAGATTTCTGTGGGCCCTCTCTATTATCGCCTGTCCTGTAGGATTGTGGGGAATTCCGGTGGTATGGGAAATTCCCCACTGTTGCGCAAACTCACCGAAGCGCTTTGACGCATAGCATGGGCCATTATCAGTTTTTATGTGAGATGGGACTCCCAACGTAGAGAATGCCATGAAAAGATGTTTCATGGCATCCCTGGTTTTTTCGCCTGCATGGACGGAGGGAAACACTGCGCCGGAAAACGTGTCAATAGAGACATGTATGTATTTCATCCGACCAAACGGCTCGAAGTATGTTACATCTGTCTGCCATATCTCTAGCGCTCCCAACCCTCGGGGATTTGTCCCCAAAATGAGGGAAGGAAGAGCAAAAGATTGGCAGCTCTGGCAGGTAGAAACAATGGTTCTTGCCTGTGCTATCGAGATCTTAAATTGTCGCACTAGAGCCGGGGCATTCTGGTGGTAAAATGCACGGCTGAGCCGTGCTTGCCGGAGTATGTCTGGTAAGGTGGTTGAAGCGGTTGCAGATATTTGTGTTGACATGGCTAGGAGGTCCGCTTTCCGATTACCCTCAGTGATCTCTCTGGGTAAATCAGTGTGTGCCCTTACGTGCATGATATGATAAGGTTGCTCTCTATGGGAAAGTAGCCAAATGAGATCAGAGAGTAACCTCTATAAATTTTTGTTTGAAACTTCTTTGAGGAGGGCACCTTCGGCCCTTTCTGCTAGCCCAGCGACATAGGCCGAATCAGTGACCACATTCAGAGGCTGTTGAAATTTTTTGAATGCTCTCACGACTGCGGCAAGTTCCGCGATCTGGGGGGAACCCTCAACCAGTTGGACGTCAGACTCCCACTTCTGACTGTCCGGGTCCTTCCAAGTGATCACCGATTTGTGGGATCTGCCCGACCCATCGGTGAACACCGTGAGAGCACCTGGAGTTGGTGTTTTACTTTTAAACATTCTTGGGGCCAAATGCAATGTATCCTTAAACAATTTATGCTTAGGATAGTGAACCAAAATTTGTCCGGGGAAGCTGTCCAAAGCAATGAGCAAATTTTCATTAGTTTGCAACAACGAGTCCAATTGATCTAATGTAACAGGTAAGTAAATGCACTCAGGGTCACACCCTGCCAGGGTTCGGAGGCGGTGTCGTGCCTTCATTATTAAAGTGGCTAGCAATTCTGCAGGGGTCGTGATCGTCCTAGAGGGCTGGTGTGGTAGGAAGAGCCACTCTAAGATGACCAGGGGATCAGATGCTCTGTTATCCCACTGGAAGAGAAGTCCATGGAGGTGGGGGCACTTACCCAACACCGCAAAGTTCACGGGAAGGGTCCGGACCACGCGGTGTGCCTGGCGAGACTTCAGAGCAACAGCAACCCATTGCAGGGCTTCCCGCGCGGCAGGTGTCAGCTCGCGTGGTGAGGCGAGGTCTCCGTCGCCTCGAAGCAGACAGAAGAGAGGTGACAGCTCCTCAGGTAGAGTGGCAGCTAGCTGCCCCGCACATGCGCACTACCCGCACTATCAGGTGCTGTGGCTGAGAGCTGCCCTGCGCATGCGCCCCACCCGCTCTATCAGGTAGAGTGGCTGCTAGCCGCCCCAAGCATGCGCACTACCCGCACTATCAGGTAGTGTGGCTGAGAGCTGCCCCGCGCATGCGCACTACCCGCACTATCAGGTAGTGTGGGCTGAGAGCTGCCCTGCGCATGCGCTCTCTAGCACTGCCGCGCTGCGTCTCTGTATTTTAGCAACGCCGCACCGCGCTTCACCGTTCCACTCACACATACACACACACGCACAAGCACACACGTCCGGATGTAACAGACACACTACACTGCAATCGGGACACACACTACACACTGAAATCGCGATTTCGCCCTCCCCGAGCCGCGCTATCAGCTGGGGAGGTCCTCCCGCCGACGGCCTCTCCCCCAATGGCGGTCTGCTTGCAAGCCCCTAGGCAAACCTGCGCACAAAAATATCTTTTTGCGACTTATCAGTGCCAACCTTAAGAAAATAAATTAATACATATCGCTTTCATCCGCTGGCCGTGGTCTGCTCCCCGCAGTGTACAGCCGAGGCGCAGAGTCCCTCCAGGGAAAAGCCCCGTGGCGCCTGAGGGTGTCTGCTCCCAACCGGACCTGCGGGTGAGCAGAGCAGTCCCTTCGTGGTCGCCAACTGAAACGATACGCGGAAGAAATCAATAGACTCCATAAGCTGGGGTAGTTATGAAGTGGGTATGTATGTCAGCGCCCGGCACAAGTGAGATAGCTCTCCAAAACGTGTGCCCCGAGCCTCAGTCTGACCCACACTTTTGTTCTTAAAGACGTTCCATATGCAATAGACTGCACGACTTTTTCATGCGTATTCAACCCCTGGCCCCGCCTGTCCTTGCTTCTCATGCTAAGTAAGTCCACGCCCTTCTGGGCATGCGTGGTTTGCTGCGGTAGTCGTACGGGGGTGTCTTGGTGGTCCTGAGGCTGAAGATTGTGGTCTTCCTCATGATTGAACTTTTGAACTTTTCCTCTCTGCGCGTGCGCTTTTGGTCCTTTGGTGCCTATCTGAGTACGTCTGTCAGTCTTGATAGGCTTGGAGACAGGAGCTTGTTTATCTGGGTTCTTTGCTTCTTCTGGTATTGTTCTTAAGGCAAGAAGCTTCAGAAATTTGCATTTTCCTTTGCCCTTTGTATTAGGCAGAGGTTTCTTAAGTAAAAGGTTGAAAATTCAACAGATAACTCTACAAGTTAAATTAGAAATGCTTAATTAATTTTGTTAACCTAACTCTAAAAATCTCTGTTTCACCTCGAGAGCTGTCACAGAGCAGAAGGGCAGCTGAGATGCTGAAAAGCAGCCAAGCTGAACAGCCTGCCTCAGCTTCAGCAGTGTGCAATTGACTGAAGGCGAAAAACCAAGCAGCAGAGCAGCGGGCTTCTGTGCGCACTGAAGGCAAATGCAAGAATCCAGCAGCTGCTCCTTGCCAAGCACAGGCAGCTGCCTAGGTTCTTGCTTCTTGACCAACTCACAGTTGCCCTTCTTTTCAGCAGCTGCCAACGTGTTCTCTGCATCTCGGAGCCTCTGGGGAGCAACAAGAATTTCCAAGGTGGGATGCATGACGACTATGTCAAAACCCAGGAAAGTTGTCCTGGAACACCTTCCATTGGCACGCCAAAAGTGAATTCAAGAGGCAGGAGAGCGGCAGCCACCGTCCTGCAGCAGCCTGCGAGCTTCGCACTCAAGCCGGCTTCTTCGCGGCTTCGTTCTTCGCCTCTTGCAAGCTACCGCGATCTCCGGCTGCCGGAGGCCAAGAAGCGGCTACTTCGCGCACAGATCACTGGAGCGGCAGCGGTGCGCTCCGGAGCGCCGCTTTTGCCGAAAGACGCCGGCAAACGGCACTTGCTTTCGGCCAGCTCCGGAGCTGCGTATTCTGCCTCTCTAGTCGCCTACATCTTAGCGAAAAGCTTTTCGGCTCCAGTTCTCAAGGAGAAAGTGTACCAGCACTGCTCACTTAGCCCGACCTTGCCAAGAAATGGGATTTGCTGCACATTCCAAGGACACTGCATTTTCCTGGGCAACCTGCTGACAGATGGCCGTGCTCTCTACCCACTCCTGCCCAGCTCTGGGTAGTAGCGGGCACGTTGCAGCCTGGCGAAGGCAAGAAACCTGGAGAGCTGTCACAGAGCAGAAAGGCAGATGAGATGCTGAAAAGCAGCAAAGCTGAACAGCCTGCCTCAGCTTCAGTAGTGTGCAATTGACTGAAGGCGAAAAACCAAGCAGCAGAGCAGTGGGCTTCTGTGCGCACTGAAGGCAATTGCAAGAATCCAGCAGCTGCCCCTTGCTGTAAGAGCCCATCTGAAGCCCCTCATTTTCCATTCTGCCTTCCGATTGCCACAAGAAAGAATCCCTTCCCCCACTGCAGTTCCGGCTTAGAGCAGGACACAGCACAGGTGGAACCACTGAACCGTCACGCTGGCTGTTCCCAACAAGGCCTGGTAAGAACTTGGCAAGGACTTGGCAAGGACTTGGCAAAGACCTGACATGGAGCCAGCACGGGACCGCCTGATGCGCGGCCTGCTTCTCTTCTAATCTCCGTTCTTAAGCCGAACGAACTTTTGGGGTGACTCCCGTGGTCCTTCATTGAAGACCCTTCATCTGCCTCGTTACCACTGTGACAAACAAAGAATGAGAACCCTCCTCCCAAGGGCTGAGACTGAGACCCCTACTACAGGGAGGAGGGGAAATTGGTGGTCTGACCACTAATGACATGACCTGTTTCCCTTCAGTAATTTTAATGGACTTATTCTTCATTGGATTCGTCTTGCTTTGGTGGTTTCTGTGGACTCACCTGTTCCCGCGTGGCGATTACAATGGACTTTCATTGTTACACTTGTTCCCCCCTCTTTCCTCTGTGGACTATAACTGGAGCCCCGAGTCTACCAGAACTTCGGAGACTCCCCCGACACGACAGACAGATCCCCATCGTCCGGACCACTGAGGATCTCGCCTGTCTTGGTAGCTATTCCCACACCCCTCTTCTCTCTCTCTATCCTTCTATCTCCTTTCTAATCCCCCACTATGGCATTTACTCTTTTGGCCCCTACTAAAGGTGCATTTGTTATGATCAACTGACAGTCCCTTGTTGTTTGCCTTTTTTGCACTTTTGGGATCGGTGAAAAGAACCATCACAACACCCCGCAAGAAGGGGATCGTGACACTTGCAAAGCACAGTCAGCTGCCTAAGTTCTTGCTTCTTGACGAACTCACAGTTGCCCTTCTTTTCAGCAGCTGCCACCGTGTCCTCTGCGTCTCGGAGCCTCTGGAGAGCAGCAGGACATTGCAAGGAGGGATGCATGACGACTACGTCAAAACCCAGGAAAGTTGTCCCGGAATACCTTCCATTGGCATGCCAAGAGTGAATTCAAGGGGCAGGAGAGCGGCAGCCACCGTCCTGCAGCAGCCTGCGAGCTTCGCACTCAAGCCGGCTTCTTCGCGGCTTCGTTCTTCGCCTCTTGCAAGCTACCGCGATCTCCGGCTGCCGGAGGCCAAGAAGCCGCTACTTGGCGCACAGATGACTGGAGCGGCAGCGTTGCGCTCCGGAGCGCCGCTTTTGCCGAAAGACGCCGGCAAGCGGCACTTGCTTTCGGCCAGCTCCGGAGCTGCGTATTCTGCCTCTCGAGTCGCCTACATCTTAGCCAAAAGCTTTTCGGCTCCAGTTCTCAAGGAGAAAGTGTACCAGCACTGCTCACTTAGCCCGACCTTGCCAAGAAATGGGATTTGCTGCACATTCCAAGGACACTGCATTTTCCTGGGCAAGCTGCAACCTGCTGACAGATGGCCGTGCTCTCTACCCACTCCTGCCCAGTTCTTGGTACTAGCGGGCACGTTGCAGCCTGGGGAAGGCAAGAAACCTCGAGAGCTGTCACAGAGCAGAAGGGCAGCTGAGATGCTGAAAAGCAGCAAAGCTGAACAGCCTGCCTCAGCTTCAGTAGTGTGCAATTGACTGAAGGCGAAAAACCAAGCCACAGAGCAGCGGGCTTCTGTGCGCACTGAAGGCAATTGCAAGAATCCAGCAGCTCCTCCTTCCAAGTACAGTCAGCTGCCTATGTTCTTGCTTCTTGACCAACTCACAGTTGCCCTTCTTTTCAGCAGCTGCCACCGTGTTCTCTGCATCTTGGAGCCTCTGGAGAGCAGCAGGACTTTCCAAGGAGGGATGCATGACGACTACGTCAAAACCCAGGAAAGTTGTCCTGGAACACCTCCCAGTGGCATGCCAAGAGTGAATTCAAGAGATAGGAGAGCGGAAGCCACCGTCCTGCAGCTGTCTGCGAGCTTCGCACACAAGCCGGCTTCTTCGCGGCTTCGTTCTTCGCCTCTTGCAAGCTACCGCGATCTCCGGCTGCCGGAGGCCAAGAAGCGGCTACTTCACACACAGATCACTGGAGCGGCAGCGGTGCGCTCCGTAGAGCCGCTTTTGCCGAAAGGCGCCGGCAAGCGGCACTTGCTTTCGGCCAGCTCCGGAGCTGCGTATTCTGCCTCTCGAGTCGCCTACATCTTAGCGAAAAGCTTTTCCGCTCCAGTTCTCAAGGAGAAAGTGTACCAGCACTGCTCACTTAGCCCGACCTTGCCAAGAAATTTGGTTTACTGCACATTCCTAGGGCACTGCATTTTCCTGGGCAAGCTGCAACCTGCTGACAGATGGCCGTGCTCTCTACCCACTCCTGCCCAGCTCTGGGTAGTAGGGGGCACGTTGCAGCCTGGCGAAGGCAAGAAACCTGGAGAGCTGTCACAGAGCAGAAGGGCAGCTGAGATGCTGAAAAGCAGCAAAGCTGAACAGCCTGCCTCAGCTTCAGCAGTGTGTAATTGACTGAAGGCGAAAAACCAAGCAGCAGAGCAGCAGGCTTCTGTGCGCACTGAAGGCAATTGCAAGAATCCAGCAGCTGCTCCTTGCCAAGCACAGGCAGCTGCCTAGGTTCTTGCTTCTTGACCAACTCACAGTTGCCCTTCTTTTCAGCAGCTGCCACCGTGTTCTCTGCATCTCGGAGCCTCTGGGGAGCAGCAGGACTTTCCAAGGAGAGATGCATGACGACTACGTCAAAATCCAGGAAAGCTGTCCTGGAACACCTCCCATTGGCATGCCAAGAGTGAATTCAAGAGGCAGGAGAGTGGCAGCCACCGTCCTGCAGCTGTCTGCGAGCTTCGCACACAAGCCGGCTTCTTCGCGGCTTCGTCCTTCGCCTCTTGCAAGCTACCACGATCTCTGGCTGCCGGAGGCCAAGAAGCGGCTACTGGACACCCAGATGACTGGAGCGGCAGCGGTGCGCTCCGGAGCGCCGCTTTTGCCAAGAGACGCCGGGAAGCGGCACTTCCTTTCGGCCAGCTCTAGAGGGACCCTCTTGCTCAGAGGAGGAATATTGTAGGTCAGGTCAGCTACATTTCCTTCTCTTTCTCTGTGGCACTGCACATCACCCAGCCTGTCACAGTGGGCTTGGCCGTGGGTGCCACCCATTAGAAGGACATTGTGTGTGAAGGGGATCTTGGCTCGCTGTAAGTGCACTCTGTGTCCTGAGAGCCTCTCCAATCCCACAGCCCCTGTGCATTGCTGGCTAGAGATCATTCCCTGAGTGGCTGTTGCCCAGGAAACTTCCCCTTCAGCCGCAGAGGCTGCGAGTGCCGGCAGGTCTTTGTGCCGTGGTTCAGCTGGAGGTGCCTGGGCCGTGTTCCTGAGGGTTCCCATCTCTGCCCTGCACTCAGCAAGGGAGCTCTGCTGGTGCTTTGTGCTGGGAGGCACACGATGTGCTGCTGGTGCTCCCATTGCCATCTCAGCGAGGCTGCCTGGACAGAAACCTGGCCTGAATTTGTTCATCTGCAGGCAGTTTTACAAGACTGTAATACCAATCCTGCTCCCTCAGGTCATCCCTAGGTGAAAACAAGGATTAGCTTATTGCTATTGCTTATTCTTAGAGATAATTGGTATTTTTGTATCAACACTGGGGTGGCAGCAGGACCAGGACAGTGCCTGTCCCTTGTGCTGGCACTGCTGAGGGACCTCCAATCTTGTATCCAGTTCTGAACTCTCATGGCAAGAAAAACATGGAGGGGCTGGAGCGTGTCTGGGAAAGGAACGGAGCTGGGAAGGACTGGACAGTGCTGTGAGGAGCAGCTGGGAAAGGGACTCAGCCTGGAAAAAAGGAGGCTTAGGGGGGATCTTCTCCAGGAGGGTGGAACCACATTGGAGTCGGGCTCTGCTCTCAGGGAACAAGGAACAAGACAAGAGGAAATGGCCTACAAGCTCTGCCAGGGCAGGCTCAGGGTGGACATCAGCGGGAATTTCTCCATGGAAGGGGTGGTCAGGCCTTGGCAGGGGCTGCCCAGGGAAGTTTGGAGTGCCCATCCCTGGAGGTGTCCTGGATAGGACTGGAGGTGGCACTGAGTGCTCTGGGCTGGGGACACGGTGGGCATGGGGCACAGCTTGACCTTGATGGTCTTGGAAATCTCTTCCAACCTCAACGATTCTGGAATTTGGCTTCCAGCTGGCTGCAAAGTCAGGGGCTGATGTTGGGGCTGTGGAGCTCTGGGATGTCTGTGTTCTCTCCTGGAGCAGTAGGTCAGAGCTCAGATGAGGCTCCCGGCGGATTTGTTGGAGTGGCACAGGACGGGCAGCGTGGGCTCTGTGCCAGGATGTGAAAGCACAGCAGGAGGCATTAATGAAATGTGCTCCTCTTGCTGGCTTCCTTGGAGCTGTCACTGTGACTGTGGGAGCTGCGTAGCTCCCTGTGCACAGCTCTGCCCTCAGTGGAACGTCCCTGCTAATGGGGAGCACAGCTCTGGGCTGCTGTTTCCCACAGACAGGGATTTCTGGAGCTGTGGAGCAGAACCTCGCAGCCAGCAACATCTCCTCCTCTGACAGGAGGGTTACTGCCAGCAGTGGAGACTTCTCAGAGTCTGACCCTTTGCTCTTTCCCTAGTATCTGATTTTGTTTGACAAAAAAGGATTATTAAGAAAAAAATCAGCCCCTCCACTCTGCACAAGGGGAATTTGTGGCCTCCCTAGTCCAGCCTGGCTGCTGTATGTGCTGGATCCCCAAAGATGCCCTCAAATCCAAGCAAACATTCCCTGTGCAGATGGGGTCACCATGACCACCCTTTCTGCTTCACAGGCTGCAAGGGTTGTTTCTGGACATCCGTTGTGTCCACAGAACACTCAATGTGGAAATCCTCTCCTGCCCTCTGTGTGTGTCTGTCTGTAAGGAGATGTCAGCCTGTGCAGGCTGCTCTCCAGGAGCTCCAGAGCCCCCTGTTGCACATGTTGGCTCCTCCTGCCTACCTGGGACCGAAGCAAAGTGCTAATTGTTGTGCAGATGTCATCTGCCAGGCAGGCAGGAGGCTGGAGGCTTGAAAGAGGCTGTGCTGTCATTTGCTAGCAGCCTCCTCGGTACACGTGAGCTCTATTTTTATTGGGAGTGTGCATTTGCTTTCAGCCACTGCTTTGTTGAATTTCTTTTTCCTTTTTTTTCCCTTCTTTTTATTTCCAGGCTTGCAGATAAAGTTTGAGGGATACATCTATATTTTTCATTATTCCAGTTTTGCTACTTGTTTTATAACTGAAAAGAACTCAGCCAAACCCAAAAACCTGTTACCTGTGTAAAAAGCAGCAGTTCATTCTGAGATGAGAAGGAATTGTGTGTTGTGGTCACTCTGGACTGAGGTCATGACTGTGGGACTGTCCAGAAGGGCACAAAGATCAAGATCTGCTGGGAGCAGAGGGCGTTTGAGGCTGTGCATTGTGCTCTGGGTGTGCCAGCTCAGGAGCCTGGGTGTTGGTTGTAGCCTGGTTTTTCTTGGCCCTGTCCCAGGAGAGAAATGGAGGCTCTGGCCACCTGTTGGCTTATGAAAATAGGGGGCTTTTCTTCTACTCCAGCTGTGGTTTAATAAGGGCTTGTGGGTCCTTGAGGTGGTTCTTTGACCGTTTAGAAAAAAGGAGGCACTGAAGGGGGAAATGGGAGGTGATGCTTTCCTGCACTGTGAGTTAAGCAGGGGAACTCATTGCTCAGGGATGCTGTGGGTATCAGAAGTCCAGATCTGTTCCAAAACCAATTAATGAGAAAAATCCCGTTGATGTGGTAGAGGTGGCTCAGAGGTAGAGGCTGCTGTTCAGGAAGACCCTGCTCAGGAGTTTCTGGAAGATGCAGAAGTACATCAGGTGCACTGTTACCTCTGCTCCCTGCTCTGTCCCTCTCCTGTCCACCACTGACCAGTGGGATGTGGGGGGTTGCTTTTTCTTTTTCTGGCAAAAACCGAGCAGGGAGAGGAAGAAGTAGCAAAGTGGAGTGGAGGGACAAGGTACCAGTGAAAGAGTGGAAGGAGAGGTGGCTTCCCTCCATGTCCCTGAAGGCTTCTGGGGGCAGAGGCTCTTTGGGGGCAGGAGCTGGTGTTGGGTGCTGCTGTGGGCAGGTTTTCTGCTTTGTTGGGAACAAAGTGGTTGCTTCAAGGAGGGAAGACTCTCCTATCTGATGTGCCATCCTGATGGACAGCAAAGCAAGATATTTCGGACTGTGTGTAGGGGAGGAACTTCTTTAAAACCTGGATAGGAGTAGGAGCAGACTTGATGGAGGGATGAGTAATGAAGGAGTGTTTGAACGGAACTAAGCAGTCCTATCTTCTTTCAAAAGACCTCATTTAGTTTAATTTAGCAGCATGTAAATTTAGAGCCAATCGAAGGAAATACTTGTGCAGCCTGTGTGCTGGCAGGCTGCTGCACTCCCTAGCCCAGCAGCGAGCTGAGGGCTGTAGGTGGATCCCGAGCCTTGCGTGAGGCACTGGGGGCACACGTGTGCGTGCTCACATGCAGGGTGGGCACACCAGCTCCGTGCCCGGGCACTGGCACCTGTGACAGCAAAACCCTTCATTTCCCCCCTCTTTTGTTCAGCAGGAGCTCTGTGGTCCATCAGGGTGGCTCTGTGGTCCATCAGGGTGGTTCTGTGCCATGTCTCTGCTCCCTGGTCCCCTGTGAGCCTGGTCAGAGCCAGTTCCTGGCCCCATGGCTGGCTGAGCCTCTGCTCTAAACAGCAGGGAAAGCCTTGTGCTGTAGGAACCACCAAGTAAACCTTGCTGACCTCTGCAAAATGTTGTTTTTCCCCAAGAAAAACCTACATATGGATTAGATGAACCCCCGATCCTTGGACAGCTGGTGGTTTTGTTTAATTTGAATTAACGCAGCTACTTCTGTGCTTAAAATGAGGCACAGGCATAAAAAGCCTTCACGGGATTGCACTGCTTTTTATTTTTCCCTATAGCTGTCATCCATTGCACTGACACAGTGATTTTAAACAAGTCTTGCAGGTCTCCACATATTTTCCAGGAGAGCTATTATCCCCTGTGGGGTCAGTATAAGCTGCTTGGCATTACCTGTCACAAACCCCATTAGCAGTGAGCTCCCCTCGAGCCCTGTGTGCTCACACCTCGAGGTGTTGTGCTTCCTGCCGTGTCACACCCCTGATCCCACGCTGCGTTGCAAAGTGTTGTGTAAAGAGTCCTGAAACCTGCGAAAATGAAAAAAAAAAAACAAAAAAACAGTTGGGTTTGTTTTGCTTTTCATTTCAGGCTGGTGGCAATGTCTCCTTGGGCCGGGCTCCTCTCCACCACTGCCAGAGTCAGCCTGCTGCTGCTGCTGGGGTCTGTGCTCTTCTCCTGCTCCAGCCTGGGCCACAGAGTGCCTGTAAGTTTTGGCTGCTCCAGCTTGACTTCAGACTGATAAAACATGGATGTTTTTTGCCTTTAAGGAAATGCCCATTATTCTTTAGGAAATCTCTTTCTTCTGCTTGAATTATGAAAACAAAACAGAAAGGGTTCTACTGATTTCTATGTAAATGAAGAATCGCTTGTACGGTGCTGCCCATTTTTGCTGGAAATGCTAATGAAAATGGGGTGTTGCAAAGCAACTGTGGCCAGGCAGTGACAGCAACACTTAAATGAACCAAGTCACATCCTTTTATCCTTACTGAGCATTTAAACCCCAGCACTCTTCCTGAGCAGAGCTGGTAAACATCAGCTGTCTCCATTATGTGTTTGAACAGATCCAGCACTGGGAGGCCTGGTGGTAAATTCACAATAGCCTGTATCACTAACTCCCTCTTGGATAATCACAGAGCTGTGGAAATCAGCTAAGTAATAACTGCTCCACTCACTGCATTTTAGTCCTGTTGAGTCTTGGCTCAGAAAATGTTAACATTGATTTTCATCTGCAGAACCTGGGCTTTTATGGCTGCGATTGTTCCTGAGCTTTAACCATTTGTTATAATTTGAACAATTCCAAGCCCGTGATGCACTCAGCAAAACCAGGAGTTAAGATCTGGTTTCTCGTGCATTTCTGAAATCGCAGTCCCTTTCCACAGCTGAAATAAAAACATTCTATAGGTTTGTCAGCCATCTTTGTGTGTTACCACAATCAGGGAATCGTGGAATGGTCTAGGTTGGGAGACACCTTTGTGATTATTGAGTACAACCTTTAACCCAGCACTGCCAAGGCCACCACCAACCCTCGTCCCCAAGGGCCACATCCACACTGTCAATGCTACTCTGTGTGTTTTGCTCAGGTTGACATTTCTGTTGCTCAGAAAGACTCTTCTAGGCTGGAAACGGATATTTATATGCAGAGCATCCAAATTCTGACAGAAAATGTGCATGCATTTTTTTCCCAAAGAGTGGAAGAACTGAAGGCAGAATGTGTCCCAGAATTTCCAGTTAACCTCTGAATTTACTTACATTTTTCCCTGTGAAAACTTCCTAAGGATTAAGACCCAAACACTTCATGAAGTGAGCTGTAACTCCATCCTAATTGCAAACAATTAGGACTAATCATTCCCTGTAGGGTGGTTATCTCCAACTGTTCAGTAGTGACTGAATTGGTGATCTCAGAAGCTGAAAATATTCCCTTCAGCAGACACTGAGCTGTGGGGATGATAAGCCTGAACCAGTTAATGTGTTCCTGTTGGAACCAGAACAGCTCAGACCCAGGAGTCAATGCCTGGTGTGAGAGTACAGGTCATTTCTGTGCACTCTCCAGAGTTTTTTGTGACTCCCACCAGCTCCTTAGGGAAGCTTTCCATTGAACACCAAGGTTTCCCTCACAGCAACGATTTTTTCCCCCTGCTGTTCTCCCCTGCCCTCCCCTTGGTGTAACGTTGAGCCGCTCGTGCTGGCTGCTCTCCCACACCTCTGCCAGCCTCGTGCTGCACTTGCCATGGAGGTGGTGATTAAATCCCTACCTCATTGTTTTAAAAGGCTTGGAGAACACTGGGAGCGGGTGGAGAAGAGGATCCTCACATTTGTATCATGTGGGCAACTCGGTGTGTTTTTTCCCGTGTCCTATTTTGGAAACAGCTGAACTATTTTACCTGAAATCTTCTCCAAGCCTGAAATAAATGCATTTAAGAAAACAAAACAAACAAACAAACAAACAAACAAACAAAAACCAAACAAAAAAACCCCCACAAAACCAAAAAAAACAAACACAAAACCCCCCAAAAAAACCAAAAAACCAACCCCCAAACCAACCAACAAGCCTTGAGGCATTCCACTCCTGTGGAAAATTTCAGCTGAAAAAGTTAAAAGTTTGACATATTTTTAGGCAAGGGAAAATGGGGTCTTACAATGTTACACAACCCTAATAATAGCCAGGGCTCCTGCCTCTGACTGAAATACAGGTGAGGCTCTGTGAGAGCTGGTTTGAAACCTGCAACCTGCTCTGGAATAGGAAATAAGCTGCATTGCTTTGTTCAGCACAAATGTCATGCTAGTTATGCATGTTTAACCTTTAATACACTTTAAATCTAAATTTAACCATGTGGAAAAAATCTCAGTTGTCAAAAAAAAAAAATCTGCTGGCGAGGGAAAAAAATTTGTATTCTCAGCCAGCACTAAATTACCCAGATGCAATTGCTAATGAGCTGAATCTCTTCTCTCCAAAAGGAGTTTGCCCTTACAAAAATAGAAGAGAGCGACATAAAAGATGACAGTGGGAAGGAGCCGGGGACAGAGGATGACGCTGATCCTGAAGACCTGGAAGTGTTTTACCCCACAGATCAGTGGCAAACCCTGCCTCCAGGTAACTGCTGCTGGCTAATTATAGCATGCCTCTGGAAGCCACCTGCCAGCACTGACAAGAGCCTTGCAGACACTCCAAGAGCTGGTTGTTCCCATAACAATGTGTGCTTTTGCTGGTGTACACATAAAGAGAAGGATATGGTGACGCAGTGCAGGGACTGGAGGCCGTGGGCAAAGCGTCCAAGGAGGGCACTGGAGCAGGAGGAGTGGGCTGCCAGCCCCCTTGTGGGTGGGAGCTGTCTCTGTCACTGGCTCCACAGCCTTTTCTCTCTTCATTTGTCAGGGGCCAGGTTTTATAACATTTGCTGGCACGTGGATTCCCAGGTCTGTCGTGCTCCGGTGTGGAGCTGCTCAGTGGCAAACTGATTAGGAGCTGTCACTGGAGCACTGCACAGCTTTTAACAATGGGTTTTCTGTTCCTTGGCTGTTTGAAAGCTAGCTTTTATTTCCATCTGTGCAAACCACAAAAAACCTCTTCCCTTTCTTTGGGTTGGTGTCTTTCATTAGACATGCTGGGACTCTGTGGAGAGAGGAGCCCAGCGGAGCAGCTTGGCCTCCGTCTGCTGGGAAGGCTCTGGAGGGGCCAAACCCATTCAAACACACACAGATGCACGTGTGCATACATATTCCAACAATTAGCCTGTCCCTGGGGTCCTGAACGAGCTGTTTAATCCACTTGTGCTTTGGTGTCCTCATGTATATGCAGGTGTAATACCTTCCCACCTCACAAGGGTGAACTAAGTAGTAATTAATTTTTATAAAGTGCTCTGAATTTAAGAGCTTTATCCTATGCTCAGTATTATCATTGAATGAATAAGTATGGGTTCCATTTGTCTTGAAATTTCTGCCAGATATAGCAGAATGACTTTTCCAAATGTAAATCTT